>NC_057810.1:620912972-621229222 GCF_018294505.1 Triticum aestivum | reverse complement strand
CAGCCCGCCAGCCCCCACGCGAACTCCGCGAGCTGCGCCGCGGTCACCACCGTGATGCTGCCGAAGTTGACGTACACCACCGAGCCGGGCTGCTTCTGGGCGTCCAGCCAGCGGAGGCAGCTCGCGTCTTCCTTCCAGAGGTTCCCGCCGATCGCGTCGAGCTCGGCCTCGGCGCCTCCCGCGGCGGCTTTGGCGAACGCGGGCAGCGGGCCGACGGTGTAGAGGCGCGGGAACGTGCGGCGGAGCGCGTCGACGACGTCTTGCTCCAGCGCGTCGTACGTGTTGAGGATGAGCCCGCGGGCGCCGCGCGTGTTCTGCGCCTCGCCGCCGTCGAAGTTGAGCATCACGTCGTCCGGGTCAGTGGTTCTGATGAAGCTGGGCATGTCTTTCAGACGGATGCCATCCATTCCGGGGATCCAGTCGATGACAGTGTCCAGGTACCCATTAGTCAGGTCACTCTCATCTACAAAATTTACAGAACGAGAAGAATCATCTTCTGTCAGACAGAACTGTCAATCTGTACTAGCCAAGTACTACTCGGCACACACCTTTGAGTGGCACATAGCCTCTTCTGACGAGCTCGGCGAAGTGGAGGTAACCCATGAAGCCACAGGCGCTCGTAGTCCAGAACACCAAGGCCGGAATGCCCATCTCCTCGGCGACCCTCTGAGCGAAGCTCATGACGCCGTCGGCTATGACGCAGCTCACCGGCGTGCTGCTGTTGTTAAGCCTGACAAGCAGCTCCCTGAACGGTGCGGCGCTGTGCTTGATGGTCGACAGGCAGAGCTCCGCGATGTCCTGCGTGACGTCGTCGCCGTGGTCGTCGGACGGCGGCAGGCCGTCCGGGACGGCCTCGAAGCGGAAGCCGTCGGCGCCGTCCAGCGAGCCGGGGCCGCGGGACCGGAGCAGGCGGCGGCGGTTGTACTCGGAGTTGACGAAGGTGACGCGGAAGCCCCGGGCGTGCAGTGCCTTGGCGAGGTGCAGCATCGGCGTGACGTGGCCCTGCGCTGGCTGCGGGATCAGCACCGCGTGCGGCTGCCGCTGGTGCACCGCCGAGCTCATCGCCGCGTCAAACAGGCGCCGCTGACGGAGTACTCGGAGTTGACTGGTGATCCGCTTGCAAGCTCGATTTCGGCAGTGTTGGGTGAGGGGTGAAACGTACGCTTCGCCGGTGGATCTGTGCGTCGGCGAAGCAGTGGCGCGTGACGTTGATGGATTGATATGTTTATTAATCCTCGCGTGGGGAAAGACGACGGACACCTGCCCACCTGCGTGTAGAGGTAGGGGGTTTCTCGCTAGGGCGTGGCTACTGGTTAATCGACTGAAATGAACTTTGGGTCAGTCAATTGATCCCAAACTCTGTTACAGTCAAGCATGATTAATTAGGCAGCCACACAAGCCCGCGCATCGGCCGCACAGGAGCCATGGGCTGCTCCAGTCCAATACTGCCGAGCCAATCTTCGTCACAGTTTACAAGTCCTACACGTATATCTAGATTGCCAATTTAATCACCCTAATATAAACTATGTAACACAAAAATTATATCTTTTGAGAATAGAACATCTGAAGTTTATATTGGTATTTTTTTTATAATATATTACTTATATTAGGTTGGTCAAATTGACGACCTAGGGGTACGCGCACGCCTTGTAAACTGAGAGAGGTAGTATAGTATAATTGGCCAAATCTTTGTAGATGACCTATGAATAGCACTCTCAAACATAATTGCATTCAATGGTTAATGGCTATATGTGCAATCTCACACATGTATATTTATTTTTATGCATGTACAATCTCACTGATGAATAGCATTCTCACACATATTTATTTTTATACATTCATATATTTGGTAAATGTATTATTAATATGCAAAACTGAACATATTCGTGGCACTGGTATTACCCTTTCAGAAAAGAACTAAAAAAATCAAAATAGTGAAGTTTTCTAAGAAAGAATGAAACCCTTTAAGAAGAAAGAAAATAAAAAAGAAACTTTCAAAACTTACACACAATTTGCTTTCAGATTGCACTTGTCGAAATATGCAAAGAATAAGCATATAATAGTGCATTTTTCACATTCTACTATAGTTTACACATAGTGTACCTGAAATGTATTTCCTTCAAGAAGTTAGGAAAAAATAACTTACGCACAACTAGCACCGAAAAATTCCACTTTATCGTAATATGCAAACATAATCATATAATCATGAAATTTTGGCACACAAAAAAACAATAAAGGAAAAAAGGAAAAAAAAGAAAAACACATAGAAACACA
Source organism: Triticum aestivum (assembly GCF_018294505.1). NCBI lineage: Eukaryota > Viridiplantae > Streptophyta > Magnoliopsida > Poales > Poaceae > Triticum > Triticum aestivum. The sequence goes on along the minus strand of NC_057810.1, from coordinate 621,226,948 downwards.
AAACAGAAAAAATAAAGAAAAAATACCCACAAAAAGAATTGAATTTCCTTAGGAAGAATGAATTAGTGGCATTGGTATACCATTTAAAAAAGGGAAAAAAAATCTAAAACATACACTGATAAAATTTGCATGAAATATACATAAAAAATGTGCTTTTCAAAAATATGCAAGAATAAGCATATAAAAGCGGAACTTTTGCAAAAACAAAGTCTAAGAATAAATTATAGTCGCATTGGTATTAACCTTAAAGTAGACAAAAACAATATCAAAACAAGATTTTTTATGAAAAATAATGAATTAGTGGCGTTGGTATTTCCTTTAAGAAGAAAGAAAATTAATAACAAAAATTGCGCACAACTTCGCACCTTACTTGCACTTTATCATAATATGCAAAAATAATCATATAATCATGAAATTTTGGCACATATTATATAGTATTTGTATGTATATAATTACCCTCAGCCAAAAACCCACAAAAACAAGAAATAACAATAAAGGAAAGAGAAAAAAAGAAAAATGCAACCCAAAAGAGCAAAAACGAGCCTAAGAAGCAATTCGACTGACCCAAAATAGGGGTCAATCAATTCCACGCAGCCCAACTCACCACAAAAATAACATAAAAAAACAAGACAAATGTCAAAGTAGAATGGGACGGTCACAAAATCAACTGGCTATAGCCCAGTCGACAAAATTTTATTTCAGGGCCAATCACTTTTTTTTGTAAACCACCTTGTAGCCCCACATGGCCACATATTCATCTCAAAGCATGTACGAAAACCATTGGTTTTGGCGACCAAAACTATGCTAGGCTGTGACGGAAGAGCACGTACATGTAGTCACCACGAACACATAAACATGCAGACACGCCCACATGCATACACACACGTGCACCACAGTCACTCATCATTAGCTTTTGAGTTGTGCGGATGGAGCATAATTAATAGTAAAAGTACTATGAAACTAAAAGAACTTCTTAAAGGAGAAACGAATTAAATTTGCACAAATTATTGGAATTGGCATTACCGTTCAAAAAGAAAGAAAATGAAAAAATTTGTAGACAACTCACACAAAAATTGATTTTTTATAATATGCAAGAATAAATATATAATAGTGTAAACTAAAACAAAATAAAAAATAAAAAAAGTTTTTTATGAAAGAATGAATTCGTGGCACTGGTATTACCCTTTTAGGAAAAAACTATAAATCAAAATAATGAAGTTTTCTAAGAAAGAGTGAAAAGACTTACGCCAACTTTGCACTGAAATGGCACGTTGTCGTAATATGTAGAAATAATCATATAATCATTAAATTTTGGCACATATTATATAATATTTGTTTGTATATACTTATACTCAGCAAAAAACCCACAAAAAGCAAAAAATAACCAATAAAGAAAAGAAAAAAGAAAAAGAAAAATCCATAGAAACAAAATACAAAAAATGAAGTAAAAATACCCATAAAACAAAGAATTAAATTTCCTTAGGAAGAATGAATGAGCGGCATTGGTATTACCATTTAAGAACAAAAAAATGGAAAAATAATCGATAACAAACACTGACAAAATTTGCACTAAATATACATAAAAATTGCGCTTCTTTACTATATGCAAGAAATCATATAAAAGTGGAACTTTTGCAAAAAGAAAAGTAATCTAAGAACACATGAATAGTGGCATTGGTATTAACCTTAAAGTAGAATGAAAATGAAATAAAGACTAAAACAATATCAAAATAATGATTTTTGTTGAAAAATGAGTTAGTGGTGTTGGTATTTTCTTTAAGGGAAATAAAATTTATAAAAAAAAATTACGCACAACTTTGCACCGAAATTGCATTTCTCGTAATATGCAAAAATAATCACATAGTCATGAAATTTTGGCACATATTATATAGTAATTGTATGTATATAATTACACCCAGCCAAAATCCCTCAAAAACAAAATTATAACCAATAAAGGAAAGAAAAAAAGGAAAAAGAAAATATGCAAGCCAGAATTAAACGAGCGCAACCAAGACAAAGAAATCAGCCCAGTATTGATTCGACTGACCAAAACTATGCGTCAATCAATTCCTGGCAGCCCAGCCCAACAACAGAACGAAACATGCAAAAAAATTAAATCATCACAGATTACAAAGCAGGATCAAACGAATAGAAAATTGACTGACCACAAAATGAAAAGTCAGCTGACTGAATTGTAGCTAAAGTGTTCTCGCCATCCTGTTGGATCGACCAATTATCACTCACCTGCGCAACCCACTAGCTTGTTTGGTACTCCCTCCGTCCATTATATAATATAGAATATTTTTTACACTAGTAAAAAACGAGGGAGTATACATTTGTCGTTGTGTGCTAGTGTACGAGTATAGTGGTGCTAGTATACGAGTGAGGTTGCTAGCACAAAAGTTAAACCACTGGAACATCCAAAGGAATATATGGGTGAAACAATCATCTATGTTGAAAATCTTTCAATGCCTATTTTTTAAGGAATGCCATATCAAACTTCCCGCTGCAAATTCCCACCTAAACCAAATTAATTCTAGAAGGATCAAGTATGTTTAAAGGGATGGATAAGGAGGCCTCTCAAGTCAACCTTCACTCAAAACAAACGGTGCGTCATTTGAGATATTTAGTCAAAAGTTATATAAGTTCTCACACAAGCTGTCCAGATATCAATTACAGAACGAGGCTCGACAAATTTGATTCTGCTACAGCTTGAGACTCACAAGTTAACATGTAATTTGGACTTGTTTTCACATCTAACTAGTAGGTGTCTCTGGTATAAGTACTCGACTTTGAGAACCAGCGCCCACGCCGCCCCATTTATGGAACGGCCCAACATCATGGCGACATGATCGCTCGCCCAGAAGCTCGGTCATGGTTGACCATTAGACCATTGACTTTTGAAAAAGAAAAAACTGACAAAAAGGGAATAGATTCAAAAATATATGGTTTTGAAAACATTTACAAAATCAAAAAATTGCAAATTTTAAAAAGCTCATGGTGGTTTTGAAAAAATGCGGTTTTGAAAAAAGTTTATTAATTTTGATTTTTTTGCAGATTAAAAATAATGAATTTGAAAAATGTTCAACAATTTTGAAAAAAACGGTTTTGAAAAAGTTTGCCGATTTTGAATACGAAATTCACTAAAAAGTTGAAAAAAAATTAAAAGTTCATAGATTTTGAAAAGATAATGAAATTTGAAAAAAATGTTCACTAGAAAGTTAGTAAATTTTTAAAAAAGTTCACAAGTTTGAAAAAAACTCATGATTTTTTAAAAAAAATTTGAAGTTGAAAAAGATTCACAGATAATCAAAACTGGAAGAATATGGGCCAACCCGCTGGTACACCAGTATGGAATTTTATTTTATGTGGCTATTAAGGTGTCTTTTTACGGATTAAGGATATGTTGGAGTTGCTCCTAGATAAACTAATCTTTGATTTTCGTTGCAAAAAAAAAAGAACAATCTTCGCTTGATATTCCGCGCGACACTGGGACTCACAATCCGGTTTGGACTCGAGTCTAAAGCGTTCGATCAGAAAGGAAGGGTTTTGGTTTGATCCAGATAGCAAAGGGGGTGCGCCTCTCTATATGAGACAAGACGACCGTTTGGTCCCCCAAATCGTAACCTAGGGTTCAAAATTTGAAATCCCAAATCGAGTGGCATGGAGAGCCCAGCCGGCCACCATTTGAGACTACCCACAGTGGGAGTAACATATGTGGTAACATCACACATCTCTAGGCAAAACACATGATGTGGCAAGTAACTAATGAGGAAAGAGATGCATGTGGTGACATAGCTAGTTACTGTAACATCACATATACCAAGACAAGATGAGTCTATAGCCTAATAAAATAAGTGTTGCATGACACCACACATATGTTACTCCCCACTATAGAGGTACTAACACAGACTAGTAACATATGCATGTTACTAGCCTAAGTTACTACCCAATATGACTAGTCTGACCCGATCTCCCGCGGGGCAAGGAGGGGTTCCGTTCACGAGTAGTATGGCCGCACAGGAGGCGGTGACCGGCCAGGATCTCCCGATGAAGAATGGTTTGTCTTTGTCCCAGGAAGATAAGCTGTCCGCTACTAAAAGCATGTCGGGGGAGTCATTGGCCGACCATTCGGGGAGGGGGGGGGAGTCTTTTGATGCGGCATTGGCGGCAGTCATAACAGAGGAGGAAAATCATGGTGCTGACGCAGTTGATGATGTCGGCTCCGAGAAGATCTTCTTCGTGATGCCATAGGAGGAGATCAACTATATCCTATCCTGGGACTACGTGGTGGACAGGTCTCGCAGATTCGGCCTCGAGGATGACGTGGGCGACTTCGACAGCGCCGCTTGGAATGAATCATGCGACTTCTTCCGCGAGGCCGAGCTAAAGCTCATGTAGCACCAACATAAGGTCCGCTAGGAGTTTGAGACCCATGGCTACGTTAGGGTTGAGGACCGCGGCGACGACTGAAGGAAATATGCCCTAGAGGCAATAACAAAGTTGTTATTTTATATTTACTTATTCATATAAAGGTTTATTATTCATGCTAGAATTGTACTGATCGGAAACTTAAATACATGTGTGAATACATAAAAAATACCGTGTCCCTAGTAAGCCTCTACAAGATTAGCTCGTTGATCAAAGATGGTTAAGGTTTCCTAACCATGGACATGAGTTGTCATTTGATAACAGGATCACATCATTAGGAGAATTATGTGATGGACAAGACCCATCCGTTAGCTTAGCATAATGATTGTTCAGTTTATTGCTATTGCTTTCTTCATGTCAAATACATATTCCTTCGACTATGAGATTATGCAACTCCCGGATATCGGAGGAATACCTTGTGTCCTATCAAATGTTACAATGTAACTGGGTGATCATAAAGATGCTCTACAGGTATCTCTGAAGGTGTTTGTTGAGTTGGCATATATCGAGATTAGGATTTATCACTCCGAATGTTGGAGAGGTATCTCTGGACCCTCTCGGTAATATACATCATAAGCTTGCAAACAAATGACTGAGGAGTTGGTCGCGAGGTGACGTATTACGGAACGAGTAAAGAGACTTGCCAGTAATGATATTGAACTAGGTATAAAGATACCGGCGATCGAATCTCGGGCAAGTAACATACCGATGGACAAAGGGAATTACGTATGTTGTCATAACAGGTCAATCGATAAAGATCTTCGTAGAATATGTAGGAGCCAATATGGGCATCCAGGTTGCGCTATTGGTTATTGACCGAAGAGGTGTCTCGGTCATGTCTACATAGTTCTCGAACCCATAGGGTCTGCACGCTTAACGCTCGTTGACGATATAGTATTGTATGACTTATGTGATTTGGTGACCGAATGTTGTTCAGAGTCCCGGATGAGATCACGTACATGACGAGGTGTCTCGAAATGGCCGAGAGGTAAAGATTGATATATAAGACAATGGTATTCGGATACCGGAAGAGTTTCGGGGGGTACTGAGTACTTATCGGGTCACCGGAAGGGGTTCCGGGCACCCCAGGCAAAAGATTTGGGCTTTATGGGCCAAGAGAGGGAACACACCAGCCACAAGGGGCTGGTGTGCCCCCCATAGCAGGCCAACCTAGGAGGAGAAGCAAAGAGGGGAAGGGAAAGGAAAGTGTGGAGTAGGACTCCCCCTTCCTTCCCTCTCCCCCTCCTCTTTCCTTCCCCCTTGGTTATATATGGCAGGGGGCCGCGGCTTGGGAGGGGCTCCAAGTAGGATTCCTCCTACTTGGGCGCCTCCTATGGATGCTCCTCCTGCCCTCCCACCTATATATATGTGGGAAGGGGGCTCCTAGCATAGACGAGACAATTGCCTAGCCGTGTGCAGTGCCCCCCTCCACCGTTTACACCCCCGGTCATATTTTCATAGTGCTTAGGCGAAGCCCTGCGGACATAATTTAACCATCACCGTCACCACGCCGTCGTGCTGCCGGAAGTCATCTACTACCTCGCCTTCTTCCTGGATCAAGAAGGCGGAGGACGTCACCAAGTTGAAGTGTGCAGAACGCGGAGGTGCCGTACGTTCGGTACTTGATCAGTTGGAGCGCGAAGAAGTTCGACTACATCAACACGTTTCTAAACTCTTCCTCTTACGGTCTATGAGGGTACATAGACACACTCTCCCCCTCTCGTTGCTATGCATCTGATATGTCTCCAACATATCTATAATTTTTGATTATTCCATGCTATTATATTACCTGTTTTGGATGTTTATGGGCTTTACTTTACACTTTTATACCATTTTTGGGACTAACCTACTAACCGGAGGCCCAACCCAAATTGCTGTTTTTCTTGTGCCTATTTCAGTGTTTCGAAGAAAAGGAATATCAAATGGAGTCCAAACGGAATGAAACCTTCGGGAGTGATCTTTTTGGAACAAACGCAATCCAGGAGACTTGGAGTGGATGTCAAGAAGCAGCCGAGGCGGCCACGAGGGTGGCCGGCGCGCCCTAAGGGGGTGGGCGCGCCCTCCTGCCTCGTGGGCCCTCGTGGCTCCACCGACATACTTCTTCCTCCTATATATATCTACGTACCCCGAAAACATCCAGGAGCACCACGAAAAACTATTTCCACCATCGCAACCTTCTGTATTCGCGAGATCCCATCTTGGAGCCTTCACCGACGCTCCGACGAAGGGGAATCGACCATGGAGGGCCTCTACATCATCTCCAAGGCCTCTCCGATGAGTTGTGAGTAGTTTACCATAGACCTTCGGGTCCATAGTTAGTAGCTAGATGGCTTCTTCTCTCTCTTTGAATCTCAATACAATGTTCTCCTCGATCTTCTTGGAGATCTATTCAATGTAACTCTTTTTGCAGTATGTTTGTCGAGATCCGATGAATTGTGGGTTTATGATCAAGTTTATCTATGAGAAATAATTGAATCTTCTCTGAATTCTTTTATGTGTGATTGGTTATCTTTGCAAGTCTCTTTGAATTATCAGTTTGGTTTGGCCTACTAGATTGATCTTTCTTGCAATAGGAGAAGTGCTTAGCTTTGGGTTCAATCTTGCAGTGTCCTTTCCCAGTGACAGCAGGGGTAGCAAGGCACGTATTGTATTGTTGCCATCGAGGATAAAAAGATGGGGTTTATATATATTGCATGAGTTTATCCCTCTACATCATGTCATCTTTCTTAATGCGTTACTCTGTTCTTCATGAACTTAATACTCTAGATGCAGGCAGGAGTCGGTTGATGTGTGGAGTAATAGTAGTAGATGCAGAATCGTTTCGATCTACTTGTCACGGACGTGATGCCTATATACATGATCATGCCTAGATAATCTCATAACTATGCAATTTCTATCAATTGCTCGACAGTAATTTGTTCACCCACCGTAATACTTATGCTATCTTGAGAGAAGCCACTAGTGAAACATATGGCCACCGGGTCTATCTTTTATCATATAAGCTTTCAATCTACTTTTATTTGCATCTTTTACTTTCCAATCTATATCATAAAAATACCAAAAATATTTATCTTATCTCATTATCTCTATCAGATCTCACTTTCGCAAGTTACCGTAAAGGGATTGACAACCCCTTTATTGCGTTGGTTGCGAGGTTCTTGTTTGTTTGTGTAGGTACGAGGGACTTTTGAGGAGCCTCCTACTGGATTGATACCTTGGTTCTCAAAAACTGAGGGAAATACTTATGCTACTTTGCCGCATCACCCTTTCCTCTTCAAGGGAAAAACCAACACATGCTCAAGAGGTAGCAACATCTCCTTGATAGATCTTGCGTGTGCACATAATTTTTTTTATTTTCTATGCAACGTTTCCCAATAGTGGTATCAGAGTCAGGTCTATGCGTAGATGATATGCACGAGTAGAACACAAAGAGTTATGGGCGGTGATAGTCAACTGCTTACCACCAACGTCTATTTTGATTCAGCGGTATTGTGGGATGAAGCGGCCCGGACCAACTTGACGTGTCCATGTACATGAGACCAGTTCCACCGATACACATGCAACTTGTTTTGTATAAAGGTGGCTGGCGGGTGTCTGTTTCTCCTACTTTAGTTGAATCGAATTTGACTGCGGCCGATCCTTGAAGAAGGTTAAAACAGCAAACTTGATGAATCACCGTTGTGGTTTTTGCCGTAGGTAAGAACGGTTCTTGCTAGAAGCCCATAGCAGCCACGTAAAACTTGCAACAACAAAGTAGAGGACGTCTAACTTGTTTTTGCAGGGCATGTTGTGTTGTGATATGGTCAAGACATGATGTGATATACGTTGTTGTATGAGATGATCATGTTTTGTAAATTTATCGGCAACCAATAGGAGCCTTATGGTTGTCTCTTTATTGTATGAAATGCAAACGCTATGTAATTGCTTTACTTTATTGCTATCAATAGCAATATTTGTAGAAACAATAGTTCGCGAGACGACCACGACACAACTATGGAGATCAAGGTGTCGAGCCGGTGACAATGGAGATCATGTGTCACATATTTTGATTGCATGTGGTGTTTATATTATATGCATCTTATTTTGCTTAGAACGACGGTAGCATTATAAGATGATCCCTTCACTAAATTTCAAGGTAAAAGTGTTCTCCCAGAGTATGCACCCTTGCTACAGTTCATCATTTCGAGAAACCACGTGATGATGATCAGGTGTGATAGACTCTATGTTCACATACAATGAGTGTAAGCCAGTTTTACACATGCAGAATACTTGGGTTAAACTTGACAAGCCTAGCATGTGTAGACATGGCCTCGGAACACTGGAGACCGAAAGGTCGAATGTGAATCATATAGTAGATATGATCAACATAGAGATGTTCACCATTGATGACTACCCCATCCCACGTGATGATCGGACATGGGTTAGTTGATTTGGATCACGCATCACTTAGATAACTTGAGGGATGTTAATTTAAGTGGGAGTTCATTAGTAATTTGATTAATTAAACTTAAATTTATCATGAACTTAGTATTAAAAGTTTTTACATATCTATGTTGTAGATCAATAGCTCACGATATAGCTCCCCTATTTTTGATATGTTCCCAGAGAAAACTAAGTTGAAAGATGATGCGGACTGGGTCCGTGATCTGAGGATTATCCTCATTGCTGCACTAAAGAATTATGTCCTTGATGCACCGCTAGGTGAAAAGCCTATTGCAGGAGCAGATGCAGACGTTATGAACATTTGGTAAGCTCGATATGATGACTACTTAATAGTTTAGTGCACCATGTGGCTTAGAACCAGGACTTCAAAATGTTTTGAACGCCAGGAAGCATATGAGATGTTCCAAGAGCTGAAATTGGTATTTCAGACTTATGCTCATGTCGAAAGGTATGAGACCTCTGACAAGTACTTTGCCTACAAGATGGATGAGAATAGCTCAGCCAGTGAGCATGTGCTCAGAATGTCTAAGTACTGCAATCGCTTGAATTAAGCGGGAGTTAATCTTCCAGATAAGACAGTGATTGATAGAGTTCTCTAGTCACTATCACCAAGCTACTAGAAACTTCGTGATGAACTATAATATGCAAGGGATAACGAAAACAATTCCCGAGCTCTTCGCGATGTTGAAATCAGCAGAGGTAGAAATCAAAGAAAGAGCATCAAAGTGTTGATGGTTAATAAGACCACTAGTTTCAAGAAAAAGGGCAAGGGAAAGAAAAGGGAAATCGAGAAGAATGGCAAGCAAGTTGTCGCTCCCATGAAGTAGCCCAAAGCTGGACCCAAGCCTGAAACTCAGTGCTTCTACTCCAAAGGAAATGGTCACTGGAAGTGGAACTGCCAGACTCAAAAAAAGGAAGTGGAACTGCCCCAAATACTTGGTGGATAAGAAGGATGGCAAAGTGAACAAAGGTATATTTGATATACATGTTATTTATGTGCACCTTACTAGTGTTCGTAGTAGCCCCTGGGTATTTGATACCGGTTCAGTTGCTAAGATTAGTAACTCAAAATAGGAGTTGCAGAATAAACATAGACTAGTTAAGGGCGAGGTGACGATGTGTGTTAGAAGTGATTCCAAGGTTGATACGATCACCATCGCACAGTCCCTCTACCTCCGGGATTAGTGTTGAACCTAAATAAATGTATTTGATGTTTGCATTTAGCAAGAATATGATTAGATCATGTTTATTGGAATACGGTTATTCATTTAAGTTAGAGAATAATTGTTGTCCTGTTTACATGAATAAAACCTTCTATGGTCTTACACCCAATGTAAATGGTTTACTGAATCTCGGTCGTAGTGATACACATATTCATAATATTGATGCCAAAATATGCAACATTGATAATGATAGTGCAACATACTTATGGCACTACCGTTTAGGTCATATTGGTGTAAAGCGTACGAAGAAACTCCATGCAGATGGACTTTTGGAATCACTTGATTATGAATTATTTGATTCTTGAGAACCATGTCTCATAGGCAAGACGACTAAAACTCCGTTCTCCGGAGAAATGGAGCGAGCTAATGACTTATTGGAAATAAATACATACCGATGCATGCGGTTCAATAAGTGTTGAAGCACGCGGCGAGTATCGTTACTTTCTAACCTTCACAGATGATTTGAGTAGGTATGGGTATATCTATTTAATGAAACACAAGTCTAAAACATTTGAAAAGTTCAAAGAATTTCAGAGTGAAGTGGAGAATCATTGTACCAAGAAAATCAAGTTTATACGATCTAATCATGGAGACGAATATTTGAGTTATCAGTTTGACCTTCATCTAAAACAATGTGGAATTGTTTCATAACTCACGTCACCTGGAACACCACAACATAATGGTGTGTCCAAATGTCGTAACCATACTTTATTAGATATGGTATGATCTATGATATCTCTTTTACCACTATTGTTTTGGGGTTATGCATTAGAGACAGCCGCATTCACGTTAAATAGGGCACCGTCTAAATCCGTTGAGACGACACCGTATGAACTGTGTTTTGGCAAGAAACCTAAGCTATCATTTCTTAAAGTTTTGGGATGCGATGCTTATGTCAAAAGGCTTCAGCCTGATAAGCTCAAACCTAAATCGGAGAAGTGCGTCTTCATAGGATACCCTAAAGAAACTATTGGATACACCTTCTACCAGAGATCCAAAGGCAAGATCTTTGTTGCTAAGAATGGATCCTTTATAGAGAAGGAGTTTCTCTCAAAAGAAGTGAGTGGGAGGAAAGTAGAACTTGATGAGGTAATTGTACCTTCTCTCGAATTGAAGAGTAGCACATCAGAGAAAATCCGTTCCCGTGATGCCTACACCAACTAGAGAGAAAGCTAATGATGATGATCATGAAACTTCAGATCAAGTTACTACTGGACTTTGTAGGCCGAACAAAGCACGTTCCACACCAGATTGGTACGGTAATACTGTCTTAGAAGTCATGTTATTAGATCATGGCGAACCTACGAACTATGAAGAAGCTATGATGAGCCCAAATTCCGACAGATGGCTTGAGGCCATGAAATTTGAGATAGGATCCATGTATGAGAACAAAGTGCGGACTTTGGTGGACTTGCCCGATGATCGACAAGCCATAGAGAATAAATGGATCTAGAAGACCGACACTGATGGTAATGTTACTGTCTATAAAGCTCAACTTGTCACAAAAGGTTTTCGACAAGTTCAAGGAGTTGACTATGATGAGACTTTCTCACTCGTAGCGATGCATAAGTCCGTCCGAATCATGTTAGCAATTGCCACATTTTATGATTATGAAATCTGGCAAAAGGATGTCAAAACTGCATTCCTTAATGGATATCTCAAACAAGAATTGAATATGATGCAACTAGAACATTTTGTCAATCCTAAAGGTGCTAACAAAGCGTGAAGCTCCAGCGATCCATCTATGGACTGGTGCAAGCATCTCGGAGTTGGAATATACGCTTTGATGAGGTGATCAAAGCGTATGGTTTTACACAGAGTTACGGTGAAGTCTGTATTTACAAGAAAGTGAGTAGGTGTTTTGTAGCATTTCTGATGTTATATGTGGATGACATATTGTTGATTGGAAATGATATAGAATTTTTGGATAGCATAAATGGATACTTCAAAAAGAGTTTTTTCAATGCAAGACCTTGGTGAAGCTACTTTATATTGACCATGAAGATCTATAAGGATAGATCGAAATGCTTAATAAGACTTTCACAAAGCACATACCTTGACAAAGTTTTGAAAAAGTTCAAAAATGGGTCAGTCAAAGAAAGGGTTCGTGTATGTGTTGCAAGGTATGAAGTTGAGTAAGACTCAAAACCTGACCATGACAAAAGATAGAGAGAGAATGAAAGTCATTCCCTATGCCTCAGCCATAGGTTCTATAAAGTATGTCATGTTGTGTACCAGACCGATTATGTACCTTGCCATGAGTTTGGCAAGGGGGTACAATAGTGATCGAGGAGTGGACACTGGACAACGGTCAAAAATTTACCCTTAGTTACCTAAGAGGACTAAGGAAATATTTCTCGGTTATGGATGTGATAAAGAGTTCATCGTAAAGGGTTACGCTGATGCAAGTTTTGACACCAATTCGGATGACTTCGAGTCTCAATCTGGATACATATTGATAGTGGGCGCAATTAGCTAGAGTAGGACCATACAGAGCATTGTAGACATAGAAATTTGCAAATATACATATGAATCTGAATGTGACAGACCCGTTGACTAAACTTCTCACACAAGCAAAACATGATGACACCTTAGTACTCTTTGGGTGTTAATAACATGGCGATGTGAACTAGATTATTGACTCTAGTAAACCCTTTGGGTGTTGGTCACATGGTGATGTGAACTATGGGTGTTAATCACATGACGATGTGAACTATTGGTGTTAAATCACATGGCGATGTGAACTAGATTATTGACTCTAGTGCAAGTGGGAGACTGAAGGAAATATGCCCTACTGGCAATAACAAAGTTTTTATTTTATATTTCCTTATTCATGATAAAGGTTTATTATTCATGCTAGAATTGTATTGATCGGAAACTTAAATACAAGTGTGAATACATAAACAAATATCGTGTCCCTAGTAAGCCTATACTAGACTAGTTCATTGATCAAAGATGGTTAATGTTTCCTAACCATGTACATGAGTTGTCATTTTATAATGGGATCACATCATTAGGAGACTGATGTTATGGACAAGACCCATCCGTTAGCTTAGCATAATGATCGTTCAGTATTATTGCTATTGCTTTCTTCATGTCAAATACATATTCCTTCGACTATGAGATTATGCAACTCCCGGATGCCAGAGGAATACCTTGTGTGCTATAAAATGTCACAACATAACTAGATGATCGTAAAGATGCTTTACAGGTATCTCCGAAGGTGTTTGTTGAGTTGGTATAGATCGAGATTAGGATTTGTCATTCCAAGTATCAGAGAGGTATCTCTGGGCCCTCTCGGTAATACACATCATAAGCTTGCAAGCAAATGACTAAGGAGTTGGTCGCGAGGTGATGTATTAAGAAACAAGGAAAGAGACTTGCCGGTAATTATATTGAACTAGGAATAAAGATACCGATGATCGAATCTTAGGCAAGTAACATACCGATGGACAAAGGGAATTACGTATATTGTCATAACAGTTCGACCGATAAAGATCTTCGTAGAATATGTAGGAGCCAATATGGGCATCCAGGTTCCCCTATTAGTTATTGACCGGAGAGGTGTCTCGGTCATGTCTACATAGTTCTCGAACCCATAGGGTCCGCACGCTTAACATTCATTGACGATATAATATTATATGAGTTATGTGATTTGGTGACTAGTTGTTGTTCGGAGTCTCGGATGAGATCACAGACATGACGAGGAGTCTCAAAATGGTCAAGAGGTAAAGATTGATATATAGGACGGTGGTATTCGGACACTAGAAGTGTTTCGAGGGGTATCGGGTACTTATCGGGTCACCGGAAGGGGTCCCGGGCACCCCCGGCAAAAGATATGGGCTTATGCTCCAAGAGAGGGAACATGTTGGGGAACTTAGCATGCAATTTCAAAAAAAATCCTACGATCATGCAAGATCTATCTAGGAGATGCATAGCAACGAGAGGGGGAGAGTGTGTCCACGTACCCTCGTAGACCGAAAGCAGAAGTGTTATGTTAACGCGGTTGATGTAGTCGAACGTCTTCATGATCCAACTGATTTAGCACCAAACATACGGCACCTCTGAGTGAGCACACGTTCAGCTCAATGAAGTCCCTCGAACTCCTGATCCAGTAGAGGGTCGAGGGAGAGTTTTGTCAGCACGATGGCGTGATGACGGTGCTGATGATGTGATTCGCGCAGGGCTTTTCCTAAGCACTATGATGGTACTATCGGAGGAGTAAATGGTGGAGGGGGCACCGCATACGGCTAAGACAATGTTGTGCCTTTGGGGTGCCCCCCTGCCCCCGTATATAAAGGAGGGGGGAGAAGGCCGGCCACCAAGGGGAGTGCCATGGAGGGGGGAGTCCTACTAGGACTCCAAACCTAGTAGGATTCGCGCCCCCCAACTTTTGGTATGCTATGAAGACGTACCCAAAAGTTTCCTTTGGGTATCCTATGAAGACACATTTCTTCGATTTGGGTTCGAGCTTATCAGGTTGAAGCTTTTTCACATAAGCATCGCATCACCAAACTTTAAGAAATGACAACTTTGGTTTCTGGCCAAACCACAGTTCATAAGGCGTCGTCTCAACGGATTTTGATGGTGCCCTATTTAAAGTGAATGTAGATGTCTCAATGCATAATCCCAAAACAATAGTGGTAAATCAGTAAGAGACATCATAGATTGCACCATATCTAATAAAGTGTGGTTACGATGTTCGGACACACCATTACGCCATGGTGTTCCAGGTGGCGTGAGATGTGAAACTATTCCACATTGTTTTAAATGAAGGCCAAACTCGTAACTCAAATATTCTCCTCCACGATCAGATCGTAGAAACTTTATTTTCTTGTTACGATGATTCTCCACTTCACTCTAAAATTCTTTGAACTTTTCAAATGTTTCAGACTTGTGTTTCATTAAGTAGATGTACCCATATCTGCTCAAATCATCTGTGAAGGTCAGAAAATAATGATACCCGCCACGAGCTTCAACACTCATCAGACCGCATACATCGGTATGTATTATTTTCAGTAAGTCATTAGCTCATTCCATTATTCTGGAGAACGGAGTTTTAGTCATCTTGCCCATAAGGCAGGTTCGCAAGTATCAAATGATTCATAATCAAGTGATTCCAAAAGTCCATCTTTATAGAGTTTCTTCATGCGCTTTACACCGATATGACCCAAATGGCAGTGCCACTAATATGTTGCACTATCATTATCAACTTTGCATCTTTTGGCATCAATATTATGAATATGTGTATCACTACAATCGAGATTCAATAAACCATTAACATGGGTGTATGACCATGAAGGTTTTATTCATGTAAACAGAATAACAATTATTCTCTGTCTTAAATGAATAACCGTATTGCAATAAACATGATCTAATCATATTCATGCTCAACGCAAACACCGAATAACATTTATTTAGGTTCAACACTAATCCCGAAAGTATAGGGAGTGTGCGATGATGATCATATCAATCTTGGAACCACTTCCAACACACATCATCACTTCACCCTCAACTAGTCTCTATTTATCCTGCAACTCCTGTTTCGAGTTACTAATCTTAGCAACCGAACAGGTATCAAATACCCAGGGGCTACTATGAGCACTAGTAAGGTACACATAAATAACATGTATATCAAATGTACCTTTGTTCACTTTGCCATCCTTCTTATCCGCCAAATATTTGGGGTAGTTCTACTTCCAGTGACCATTTCCTTTGCAGTAGAAGCACTCAGTTTCAGGCTTAGGTCCAACTTTGGGCTTATTCACGGGTGTGACAACTTGCTTGCCATTCTTCTTGAAGTTCCCTTTCTTTCCCTTTGCCCTTTTCTTGAAACTAGTGATCTTGTTTAATCATCAACACTTGATGCTTTTTCTTGATTTCTACCTTCATCGATTTCAGCATCACAAAGAGCTCGAGAATTGCTTTTGTCATCCCTTGCATATTATAGTTCATCACGAAGTTCCAGTAACTTGGTGATGGTGACTAGAGAACTCTGTCAATCACTATCTTATCTGGAAGATTAACTCCCAGTTGATTCAAGCAATTGTAGTACCCAGACATTCTGAGCACATGTTCACTAGCTAAGCTATTCTCCTCCATATTTTAGGCTAAGTACTTGTCAGAGGTCTCATACCTCTCGACACGGGCATGAGTCTGAAATACCAAGTTCAGCTCTTGGAACATCTCATTTGCTATGTGGCATTCAAAATGCTTTTGAAGTCCCGGTTCTAAGATATAAAGCATGGTGCACTGAACTATCAAGTAGTCATTATATTGAGCTAGCCAAACGTTCATAACATCTGCATCTGCTCCTGCAATAGGTCTGTCACCTAGCGGTGCATCAAGGACATAATTCTTTTGTCCGACAATGAGGATAAACCTCAGATCACGGACCCCGTCCACATCATTGCTACTATCATCTTTCAACTTAGTATTCTCTAGGAACATATCAAAAAATATAGGGAAGCTACAACACGAGCTATTGATCTACAACATAATTTGCAAATACTATCAGGACTAAGTTCATGATAAATTAAAGTTTAGTTAATCATATTACTTAAGAACTCCCACTTAGATAGACATCCCTCTAGTCATCTAAATGATACGTGATCCAAATCAACTAAACCATGTCCGGTCATCACGTGAGATGGAATAGTCTTTAATGGTGAACATCACTATGTTGATCATATCTACTATATGATTCACATTCGACCTTTCGGTCTCAAGTGTTCCGAGACCATATCTGTATATGCTAGGCTCGTCAAGTTTAACTTGAGTATTCCGCGTGTGCAAATCTGGCTTGCACCCGTTGTATTTGTACGTAGAGCTTATCACACCCGATCATCACGTGGTGTCTCAACACGAAGAACTTTTGCAACGGTGCATACTCGAGGAGAACACTTATACCTTGAAATTTAGTGAGGGATCATCTTATAATGCTACCACCGTACTAAGCAAAATTAGATGCATAAAAGATAAACATCACATGCAATCAAAATATGTAACATGATGTGGCCATGATCATCTTGTGCTCATGATCTCCATCACCGAAGCAACGCCATGATCTCCATCGTCACCGGCTTGACACCTTGATCTCCATCGTAGTGTCGTGGTCGTCTTGCCAACCATTGCTTCTACGACTATCACTACCGCTTAGTGATAAAGTAAAGCAATTACATAGCACTTGTATTTCATATAATAAAGCGAAAACCATATGGCTCCTGCCAGTTGCCGGTAACTTCTACAAAACATGATGATCTCATACAACAATCTTTATATCACATCATGTCTTGACCATATCACATCACAACATGCCCTGCAAAAACAAGTTAGACGTCCTCTACTTTGTTTGTTGCAAGTTTTACGTGGCTGCTACGGGCTTCTAGCATGAACCGTACAAACATACGACACAAAAACGACAAGGGTGAGTTATCAAGTTTGCTGTTTTAACCTTCACAAGGACCGGCCTCAGTCAAATTCGATTCAACTAAAGTTGGAGAAACAGACACCCGCCAACCACCTTTATGCAAAACTAGTTGCATATCTGTCAGTGGAACCAGTCTCATGAACGCGGTCATGTAAGGTTGGTTCGGGCCGCTTCATATAACAATACCGCCGAATCAAAATAAGACATTGGTGGTAAGCACTATGATGATCATCGCCCACAACTCTTTGTGTTCTACTCGTGCATATACTCTACGCATAGACCTGGCTATTATGCCACTGTTGTGAAGGAAATATGCCCTAGAGGCAATAATAAAGTTATTATTTATTTCCATATATCATGATAAATGTTTATTATTCATGCTAGAATTGTATTGACCGGAAACATAATACATGTGTGAATACATAGACAAACATTATGTCACTAGTATGCCTCTACTTGACTAGCTCATTAATCAAAGATGGTTATGTTTCCTAACCATAGACATGAGTTTTCATTTGATTAACGGGATCACATCATTAGGAGAATGATGTGATTGATTTGACCCATTCCGTTAGCATAGCAGTTGATCGTTTAGTATGTTGCTATTGCTTTCTTCATGACTTATACATGTTCCTACAACTATGAGATTATGCAACTCTCGTTTACCAGAGGAACACTTTGTGTGCTACCAAACGTCACAACATAACTGGGTGATTATAAAGGAGCTCTACAGGTGTCTTCAAAGGTACATGTTGAGTTGGCGTATTTCGAGATTAGGTTTTGTCACTCCGATTGTCGGAGAGGTATCGCTGGGCCCTCTCGGTAATGCACATCACTATAAGCCTTGCAAGCAAAGTAACTAATGAGTTAGTTACACAATGATGCATTACATAACGAGTAAAGAGACTTGCCGGTAATGAGATTGAACTAGGTATTGAGATACCGACGATCGAATCTCGGGCAAGTAACATACCGATGACAAAGGGAACAACATATGTTGTTATGAGGCTAGACCGATAAAGATCTTCGTAGAATATGTAGGAGCCAATATGAGCATCCAGGTTCCGCTATTGGTTATTAACCGGAGACGTGTCTCGGTCATGTCTACATAGTTCTCGAATCCGTAGGGTTCGCATGCTTAAAGTTTCAATGACGGTTATATTATGAGTTTATGAGTTTTGATGTACCGAAGGCTGCTCGGAGTCCCGGATGTGATCACGGACAAGACGAGGAGTCTCGAAATGGTCGAGACATGAAGATTGATATATTGGACGCCTATATTTGGATATCAGAAGTGTTCCGGGTGAAATCAGGATTTTACCGGAGTACCGAGGGGTTACCGGAACCCCCCGGGGGCTAAATGGGCCACAGTGGGCCTTAGTGGAGAAGAGGAGAGGCGGCTAGGGCAAGGCCGCGTGCCCCTCCCCCCTAGTCCGAATAGGATAAGGAGAGGGGGGCGGCGCCGCCCCTTCCTTCCTTCCTCTCTCTCCCTCCTCTTTTCCCCCTTCTCCTAGTCCAACAAGGAAAGGAGGGAGTCCTACTCCCGGTGGGAGTAGGGCTCCCCATGGCGCGCCTCCTCCCTGGTGGGCCGCCCCCTCTCCCTTGCTCCTTTATATACGGGGGCAGGGGGGGCACCCTAGACAACAACAGATCATTGATCTCTTAGCCGTGTGCGGTGCCCCCTTCCACCATAGTCCTCCTCGATAATATTGTAGCGGTGCTTAGGCGAAGCCCTGCGACGGTAGAACATCATCATCATCACCACGCCGTCGTGCTGACGGAACTCTCCCTCGACACTCGGCTGAATTAGAGTTCGAGGGACGTCATCGAGCTGAACGTGTGCTAGAACTCAGAGGTGCCTTGCTTTTGGTGATTGATCGGTCAGGCCGTGAAGACGTACGACTACATCAACCGCGTTGTTCTAACGCTTCTGCTTTCGGTCTACGAGGGTACATGGACAACACTCTCCCCTCTCGTTGCTATGCATCACCATGATCATGCGTGTGCATAGGAATTTTTTTGAAATTACTACGTTCCCCAACAGTGGCATCCGAGCCTAGGTTTTATGCGTTGATGTTATATGCACGAGTAGAACACAAGTGAGTTGTGGCGATACAAGTCATACTGCTTACCAGCATGTCATACTTTGGTTCGGCGGTATTGTGAGATGAAGCGGCCCGGACCGACATTACGCGTACGCTTACGTGAGACTGGTTTCACCATTACGAGCACTCGTGCTTAAAGGTGGTTGGCGGGTGTCTGTCTCTCTCACTTTAGCTGAATCGAGTGTGGCTACGCCCGGTCCTGACGAAGGTTAAAACAGCACCAACTTGACAAACTATCGTTGTGGTTTTTGATGCGTAGGTAAGAACGGTTCTTGCTAAGCCCGTAGCAGCCACGTAAAAATTTGCAACAACAAAGTAGAGGACGTCTAACTTGTTTTTGCAGGGCATGTTGTGATGTGATATGGTCAAGGACGTGATGCTATATTTTATTGTATGAGATGATCATGTTTTGTAACTGAGTTATCGGCAACTGGCAGGAGCCATATGGTTGTCACTTTATTGTATGCAATGCAAACGCCCTGTAGTTGCTTTACTTTATCACTAAGCGGTAGCAATAATCATAGAAGCAATAGGTGGCGAAATGACAATGATGCTACAATGGAGATCAAGGTGTCACGCCAGTGACGATGGTGATCATGACGGTGTTTCAGAGATGGAGATCACAAGCACAAGATGATGATGGCCATATCATATCACTTATATTGATTGCATGTGATGTTTATCCTTTATGCATCTTATTTTTCTTTGATTGATGGTAGCATTATAAGATGATCTCTCACTAAATTTCCAGGCATAAGTGTTCTCCCTGAGTATGCACCGTTGCGAAAGTTCTTCGTGCTGAGACACCACGTGATGATCGGGTGTGATAGGCTCTATGTTCAAATACAACGGGTGCAAAACAGTTGCACACGCGGAATACTCAGGTTAAACTTGACGAGCCTAGCATATACAGATATGGCCTCGGAACACTCAGACCAAAAGGTAGAGCGTGAATCATATAGTAGATATGATCAACATAGTGATGTTCACCATTGAAAACTACTCCATCTCACGTGATGATCGGACATGGTTTAGTTGATTTGGATCACGTGATCACTTAGATGATTAGAGGGATGTCTATCTAAGTGGGAGTTCTTAAGTAATATGATTAAATTGAACTTAAATTTATCATGAACTTAGTACCTGATAGTATTTTGCTTGTCTATGTTTGTTGTAGATAGATGCCTCGTGTTCTTGTTCCGTTGAATTTTAATGTTTTCCTTGAGAAAGCTAAGTTGAAAGATGATGGTAGCAATTACACGGACTGGGTCCGTAACTTGAGGATTATCCTCATTGCTGCACAGAAGAATTACGTCCTGGAAGCACCGCTGGGTGCCATGCCTCCTACAGATGCAATTGACGATGTTAAGAACGTCTGGCAGAGCAAAGCTAATGACTACTCGATAGTTCAGTGTGCCATGCTTTATGGCTTAGAACCGGGACTTCAACGACATTCTGAACGTCATGGAGCATATGAGATGTTCCAGGAGTTGAAGTTAATATTTCAAGAAAATGCCCGGATTGAGAGATATGAAGTCTCCAATAAGTTCTATAGCTGAAAGATGGAAGAGAATAGTTCTGTCAGTGAACATATACTCAAAATGTCTGGGGTATAATAATCACTTGATTTAACTGGGAGTTAATCTTCCTGATGATAGTGTCATTGACAGAATTCTTCAATCACTGCCACCAAGCTACAAGAGCTTCGTGATGAACTATAATATGCAAGGGATGGACAAGACTATTCCCGAGCTCTTCGCAATGCTAAAGGTTGCGGAGGTATAAATCAAAAAGGAGCATCAAGTGTTGATGGTCAATAAGACCACCAGTTTCAGGAAAAAGGGTAAAGGGAAGAAGAAAGGGAACTTCAAGAAGAATAGCAAACAAGTTGCTGCTCAAGAGAAGAAACCCAAATCTAGACCTAAGCCTGAGATTGAGTGCTTCTACTTCAAGTAGACTGGTCATTGGAAGCGGAACTGCCCCAAGTATTTGGCGGATAAGAAGGATGGAAAGGTGAACAATTACATGTTATTGATATGTACCTTACTACTGCTCGCAGTAGCACCTGGGTATTTGATACTGGTTCTGTTGCTAATATTTGCAACTCAAAATAGGGACTACGGATTAAGCGAAGATTGGCTAAGAACGAGGTGACGATGCGCGTGGGAAATGGTTCCAAAGTCGATGTGATCGCGGTCGGCATGCTACCTCTACATCTACCTTCGGGATTAGTTTTAGACCTAAATAATTGTTATTTGGTGCCAGCGTTGAGCATGAACATTATATCTGGATCTGGTTTGATGCAAGACGGTTATTCATTTAAATCAGAGAATAAAGGTTGTTCTATTTATATGAGTAATATCTTTTATGGTCATGCACCCTTGAAGAGTGGTCTATTTTTACTAAATCTCGATAATAGTGATACACATATTCATAATGTTGAAACCAAAAGATGCAGAGTTGATAATGATAGTGCAACTTATTTGTGGCACTGCCGTTTGTGTCATATTGGTGTAAAGCGCATGCAGAAACTCCATACTGATGGACTTCTGGAATCACTTGATTATGAATCACTTGGTACTTGCGAACCATGCCTCATGGGCAAGATGACTAAAACGCCGTTCTCCTGAACTATGGAGCGAGCAACTGATTTGTTGGAAATCATACATACTGATGTGTGTGGTCCAATGAATATTGAGGCTCGCGGCAGGTATCGTTATTTTCTCACCTTCACAGATGATTTGAGCAGATATGGGTATATCTACTTAATGAAACACAAGTCTGAAACATTTGAAAAGTTCAAAGAATTTCAGAGTGAAGTGGAAAATCATCATAACAAGAAATAAAGTTTCTGTGATTTGATCGTGGAGGAGAATATTTGAGTTACAAGTTTGGTTTACATTTGAAACAATGCGGAATAGTTTCGCAACTCACGCCACCCGGAACACCACAACGTAATGGTGTGTCCGAACGTCGTAATCGTACTTTACTAGATATGGTACGATCTATGATGTCTCTTACTGATTTACCGCTATCGTTTTGGGGTTATGCTTTAGAGACGACCACATTCACGTTAAATAGGGCACCATCAAAATCTGTCGAGATGACGCCTTATGAACTATGGTTTGGCAAGAAACCAAAGTTGTTGTTTCTTAAAGTTTGGGGCTGCGATGCTTATGTGAAGGAACTTCAACCAGATAAGCTCGAACCCAAATCAAAGAAATGTGTCTTCATAGGATACCCCAAAGAGACTATTGGGTACACCTTCTATCACAGATCTGAAGGCAAGATTTTTGTTTCTAAATTCGGATCCTTTCTAGAGAAGGAGTTTCTCTCGAATGAAGTGAGTGGGAGGAAAGTAGAACTTGATGAGGTAACTGTACCTGCTCCCTTATTAGAAAATAGTTCATCACAGAAACCAGTTCCTGTGACAAGTACACCAATCAGTGAGGAAGCTAATGATATTTATCATGAAACTTCAGATCAAGTTACTACAGAACCTCGTAGGTCAACCAGAGTAAGATCCGCTCCATAGTGGTATTGTAATCCTATTCTGGGAGTCATGTTACTTGACCATGGCGAACCAACGAACTATGAGGAAGCGATGATGAGCCCAGATTCCGCAAAATGGCTTGATGCCATGAAATCTGAGATGGGATCCATGTATGAGAACAAAGTATGGACTTTGTTTGACTTTCCCGATGATCGACAAGCCATCGAAAATAAATGGATTTTCAAGAAGAAGACTGACGCTGATGGTAATGTTACTGCCTACAAAGCTCGACTTGTTGCGAAAGGCTTTCGACAAGTTCAAGGGGTTGACTACGATGATACTTTCTCACCTGTAGCGATGCTTAAGTCTGTCCGAATCTTGTTAGCAATTGCCGCATTTTATGATTATGAAATATGGAAAATGGATGTCAAAAGTGCATTCCTGAATGGATTCCTGGAAGAAGAGTTGTATATGATGCAACCAGAAGGTTTTGTCGATCCAAAATGTACTAACAAAGTGTGCAAGCTCCAGCGATCCATTTATGGACTGGTGCAAGCCTCTCGGAGTTGGAATACACGCTTTGATAGTGTGATCAAAGTATATGGTTTTATACAGACTTTTGGAGAAGCTTGTAATTACAAGAAAGTGAGTGGGAGCTCTGTAGCATTTCTGATTTTATATGTAGACGACATATTGTTAATTGGAAATGATATAGAATTTCTGGATAGCATAAAAGGATACTTGAATAAAAGTTTTTCAATGAAAGACGTCGGTGAAGCTGCTTATATATTGGGCATCAAGATCTATAGAGATAGATCAAGACGCTTAATTGGACTTTCACAAAGCACATACCTTGATAAGGTTTTGAAAAAGTTCAAAATGGATCAAGCAAAGAAAGGGTTCTTGCCTGTATTACAAGGTGTGAAGTTGAGTCAGACTCAATGCCCGACCACAGCAGAAGATAGAGAGAAAATGAAAGATGTTCCCTATGCTTCAGCCATAGGCTCTATCATGTATGCAATGTTGTGTACCACACCTGATGTATGCTTAGCAATAAGTTTAGCAGGAAGGTACCAAAGTAATCCAGGAGTGGATCACTAGTCAACGGTCAAGATTATCCTGAAATACCTGAAAAGGACTAAGGATATGTTTCTCGTTTATGGAGGTGACAAAGAGCTAGTCGCAAATGGTTACGTCGATGCAAGCTTTGACACTGATTCGGACAATTCTAAATCGCAAACCGGATATGTGTTTATATTGAACGGTGGAGCTGTAAGTTGGTGCAGTTCTAAACAAAGCGTCGTGGCGGGATCTACATGCGAAGCGGAGTACATAGCTGCTTCGGAAGCAGCAAATGAAGGAGTCTGGATGAAGGAGTTCATATCCGATCTAGGTGTCATACCTAGTGCATCGGGACCAATGAAGATCTTCTGTGACAATACTGGTACAATTGCCTTGGCAAAGGAATCTAGATTTCACAAGAGGACCAAGCACATCAAGAGACGCTTCAATTCCATCCAGGACCAAGTCCAGGTGGGAGACATAGAGATTTGCAAGATACATACGGATCTAAATGTTGTAGACCCGTTGACTAAGCCTCTTCTACGAGCAAAACATGATCAGCACCAAGGCTCCATGGGTGTTAGAATCATTACTGTGTAATCTAGATTATTGACTCTAGTGCAAGTGGGAGACTGAAGGAAATATTCCCTAAAGGCAATAATAAAGTTATTATTTATTTCCATATATCATGATAAATGTTTATTATTCATGCTAGAATTGTATTGACCGGAAACATAATACATGTGTGAATACATAGACAAACATTATGTCACTAGTATGCCTCTACTTGACATGCTCATTAATCAAAGATGGTTATGTTTCCTAACCATAGACATGAGTTGTCATTTGATTAACGGGATCACATCATTAGGAGAATGATGTGATTGACTTGACCCATTCCGTTAGCTTAGCACTTGATCGCTTTAGTATGTTGCTATTGCTTTCTTCATGACTTATACACGTTCCTGTAACTATGAGATTATGCAACTCCCGTTTACCGGAGGAACACTTTGGGTGCTACCAAACGTCACAACGTAACTGGGTGATTATAAAGGAGCTCTACAGGTGTCTCCGAAGGTACATGTTGAGTTGGCGTATTTCGAGATTAGGTTTTGTCACTCCGATTGTCGGAGAGGTATCTCTGGGCCCTCTCGGTAATGCACATCACTATAAGCCTTGCAAGCAATGTAACTAATGAGTTAGTTACGAGATGATGCATTACGAACGAGTAAAGAGACTTGCCGGTAACGAGATTGAACTAGGTATTGGATACCGACGATCGAATCTCGGGCAAGTAACATACCGATGACAAAGGGAACAACGTATGTTGTTATGCGGTTTGACCGATAAAGATCTTCATAAAATATGTGGGAACCAATATGAACATCCAGGTTCCGCTATTGGTTATTGACCGAGAATAGTTCTAGGTCATGTCTACATAGTTCTCGAACCCGTAGGGTCCGCACGCTTAATGTTTCGATGACAGTTTTATTATGAGTTTATAAGTTTTGATGTACCGAAGTTTTTCGGAGTCCCGGATGTGATCACGGACATGACGAGGAGTCACAAAATGGTCGAGACATAAAGATTGATATATTGGACGACTATATTCGGACACAGGAAGTGTTCCGGGTGATTTCGGAGAAAACCGGAGTGCCGGAGGGGTTACCGGAACCCCCCGGGGAAGTATTGGGCCTTAGTGGGCCTGAGGGGAGAGAGAGGGCTGCAGCCCAGGAGGTGGCGCGCCTCCTCCCATGGGGAGTCCGAATTGGACTAGGGGAGGGGGGCGCGGCCCCTCTTTCCCTCCCCCTCTCCCTCTCTTTCCTTCCCCCTTCCTCCTTCCTAGTTGGACTAGGAAAGGGGAGTCCTACTCCCACTAGGAGGAGGACTTCCCCCTCCTTGGTGCGCCCCAAGGGCCGGCCGGCCTCCCCCCTTGCTCCTTTATATACGGGGGCGGGGGGGGGCACCCCATAGACACACAAGTTGATCTACGGATCGTTCCTTAGCCGTGTGCGGTGCCCCCCTCCACCATATTACACCTCGGTCATATCGTCGCGGAGTTTAGGCGAAGCCCTGCGCCGGTAGAGCATCATCATCATCACCACGCCGTCGTGCTGACGGAACTCATCCCCGAAGCTTTGCTAGATCAGAGCCCGGGGATCGTCATCGAGCTGAACGTGTGCTGAACTCGGAGGTGCCGTACGTTCGGTACTTGGATCGGTCGGATCGTGAAGACGTACGACTACATCAACCGCGTTGTCATAATGCTTCCGCTTACAGTCTACGAGGGTACGTGGACAACACTCTCCCCTCTCGTTGCTATGCCGTCACCATGATCTTGCGTGTACGTAGGAATTTTTTTGAAATTACTACGTTCCCCAACAGTGGCATCCGAGCCTAGGTTTTATGCGTTGATGTTATATGCACGAGTAGAACACAAGTGAGTTGTAGGCGATACAAGTCATACTACTTACCAGCATGTCATACTTTGGTTCGGCGGTATTGTGAGATGAAGCGGCCCGGACCGACATTACGCGTACGCTTACGTGAGACTGGTTTCACCGTTACGAGCACTCGTGCTTAAAGGTGGTTGGCGGGTGTCTGTCTCTCTCACTTTAGCTGAATCGAGTGTGGCTACGCCCGGTCCTGGCGAAGTTAAAACAGCACCAACTTGACAAACTATCGTTGTGGTTTTTGATGCGTAGGTAAGAACGGTTCTTGCTAAGCCCGTAGCAGCCACGTAAAAATTTGCAACAACAAAGTAGAGGACGTCTAACTTGTTTTTGCAGGGCATGTTGTGATGTGATATGGTCAAGACGTGATGCTATATTTTATTGTATGAGATGATCATGTTTTGTAACCGAAGTTATCGGCAACTGGCAGGAGCCATATGGTTGTCGCTTTATTGTATGAAATGCAAACGCCCTGTAATTGCTTTACTTTATCACTAAGCGGTAGCGATAGTCGTAGAAGCAATAGGTGGCGAAACAACAATGATGCTACAATGGAGATCAAGGTGTTGCGCCAGTGACGATGGTGATCATGACGGTGTTTCGGAGATGGAGATCACAAGCACAAGATGATGATGGCCATATTATATCACTTATATTGATTGCATGTGATGTTTATCCTTTATGCATCTTATTTTGCTTTGATTGATGGTAGCATTATAAGATGATCTCTCACTAAATTTCAAGGCATAAGTGTTCTCCCTGAGTATGCACTGTTGCGTAAGTTCTTCGTGCTGAGACACCACGTGATGATCGGGTGTGATAGGCTCTACGTTCAAATACAACAGGTGCAAAACAGTTGCACACGCGGAATACTCAGGTTAAACTTGACGAGCCTAGCATATACAGATATGGCCTCGGAACACTGAGACCAAAAGGTTGAGCGTGAATTATATAGTAGATATGATCAACATAGTGATGTTCACCATTGAAAACTACTCCATCTCACGTGATGATCGGACATGGTTTAGTTGATTTGGATCACGTGATCACTTAGATGATTAGAGGGATGTCTATCTAAGTGGGAGTTCTTAAGTAATATGATTAAATTGAACTTAAATTTATCATGAACTTAGTACCTGATAGTATTTTGCTTGTATATGTTTCTTGTAGATAGATGCCTCGTGTTCTTGTTCCGTTGAATTTTAATGCGTTCCTTGAGAAAGCTAAGTTGAAAGATGATGGTAGCAATTACACGGACTGGGTCCGTAACTTGAGGATTATCCTCATTGCTGCACAGAAGAATTACATCCTGGAAGCACCGCTAGGTGCCATGCCAGCTACAGATGCAACTGACGATGTTAAGAACGTCTGGCAGAGTAAAGCTGATGACTACTCGATAGTTCAGTGTGCCATGCTTTACAGATTAGAACCGGGACTTCAACGATGTTCTGAATGTTATGGAGCATATGAGATGTTCCAGGAGTCGAAGTTAATATTTCAAGAAAATGCCCGGATTGAGAGATATGAAGTCTCCAATAAGTTCTATAGCTGAAAGATGGAAGAGAATAGTTCTGTCAGTGAACATATACTCAAAATGTCTGGGTATAATAATCACTTGATTCAACTGGGAGTTAATCTTCCTGATAATAGTGTCATTGACAGAATTCTTCAATCACTGCCACCAAGCTACAAGAGCTTCGTGATGAACTATAATATGCAAGGGATGGACAAGACTATTCTCGAGCTCTTCGCAATGCTAAAGGTTGCAGAGGTAGAAATCAAAAAGGAGCATCAAGTGTTGATGGTCAATAAGACCACCAGTTTCAAGAAAAAGGGTAAAGGGAAGAAGAAAGGGAACTTCAAGAAGAACAGCAAACAAGTTGCTGCTCAAGAGAAGAAACCCAAATCTGGACCTAAGCCTGATACTGAGTGCTTCTACTGCAAGCAGACTGGTCATTGGAAGCGGAACTACCCCAAGTATTTGGCGGATAAGAAGGATGGCAAGGTGAACAATTACATGTTATTGATGTGTACCTTACTAATGCTCGCAGTAGCACCTGGGTATTTGATATTGGTTCTGTTGCTAATATTTGCAACTCGAAATAGGGACTACGGATTAAGTGAAGATTGGCTAAGGACGAGGTGACGATGCGCGTGGGAAATGGTTCCAAAGTCGATGTGATCGCGGTCAGCACGCTACCTCTACATCTACCTTCGGATTAGTTTTAGACCTAAATAATTGTTATTTGGTGCCAGCGTTGAGCATGAACATTATATCTGGATCTTGTTTGATGCAAGACGGTTATTCATTTAAATCAGAGAATAATGGTTATTCTATTTATATGAGTAATATCTTTTATGGTCATGCACCCTTGAAGAGTGGTCTATTTTTACTAAATCTTCATAATAGTGATACACATATTCATAATGTTGAAACCAAAAGATGCAGAGTTGATAATGATAGTGCAACTTATTTGTGGCACTGCCGTTTGGTTCATATTAGTGTAAAGCGCATGCAGAAACTCCATACTGATGGACTTCTGGAATCACCTGATTATGAATCACTTGGTACTTGCAAACCATGCCTCATGGGCAAGATGACTAAAACGCCTTTCTCCGGAACTATGGAGCGAGCAACTGATTTGTTGGAAATCATACATACTGATATGTGTGGTCCAATGAATATTGAGGCTCGCAGCGGGTATCGTTATTTTCTCACCTTCACAGATGATTTGAGCAGATATGGGTATATCTACTTAATGAAACACAAGTCTGAAACATTTGAAAAGTTAAAAGAATTTCAGAGTGAAGTGGAAAATCATCGTAACAGGACATAAAGTTTCTGTGATCTGATCGTGGAGGAGAATATTTGAGTTACGAGTTCGGTTTACATTTGAAACAATGCGGAATAGTTTCGCAACTCACGCCACCCGGAACACCACAACGTAATGGTGTGTCCGAACTTCGTAATCGTACTTTACTAGATATGGTACGATCTATGATGTCTCTTACTGATTTACCGGTATCGTTTTGGGGTTATGCTTTAGAGACGACCACATTCACGTTAAATAGGGCACCATCAAAATCTGTCGAGATGACGCCTTATGAACTATGGTTTGGCAAGAAACCAAAGTTGTTGTTTCTTAAAGTTTGGGGCTGCGATGCTTATGTGAAGAAACTTCAACCAGATAAGCTCGAACCCAAATCAAAGAAATGTGTCTTCATAGGATACCCCAAAGAGACTATTGGGTACACCTTCTATCACAGATCTAAAGGCAAGACTTTTGTTGCTAAATTCGGATCCTTTCTAGAGAAGGAGTTTCTCTCGAATGAAGTGAGTGGGAGGAAAGTAGAACTTGATGAGGTAACTGTACCTGCTCCCTTATTGGAAAATAGTTCATCACAGAGACCAGTTCCTGTGACAACTACACCAATCAGTGAGGAAGCTAATGATATTGATCATGAAACTTTAGATCAAGTTACTACAGAACCTCGTAGGTCAACCAGAGTAAGATCCGCTCCATAGTGGTACTGTAATCCTATTCTGGAAGTCATGTTACTTGACCATGGCGAACGAACGAACTATGAGGAAGCGATGATGAGCCCAGATTCCGCAAAATGGCTTGATGCCATGAAATTTGAGATGGGATCCATGTATGAGAACAAAGTATGGACTTTGTTGTACTTTCTCGATGATCGGCAAGCCATCAAAAATAAATGGATTTTCAAGAAGAAGACCGACGCTGATGGTAATGTTACTGTCTAAAAAGCTCGACTTGTTGCGAAAGGCTTTCGAAAAGTTCAAGGGGTTGACTACGATGAGACTTTCTCACCCATAGCGATGCTTAAGTCTGTCCGAATCATGTCAGCAATTGCCGCATTTTATGATTATGAAATATGGCAAATGGATGTCAAAACTGCATTCCTGAATGGATTTCTGGAAGAAGAGTTGTATATGATGCAACCAGAAGGTTTTGTCGATCCAAAATGTACTAACAAAGTGTGCAAGCTCCAGCGATCCATTTATGGACTGGTGCAAGCCTCTCGGAGTTTGAATAAACGCTTTGATAGTGTGATCAAAGCATATGGTTTTATACAGACTTTTGGAGAAGCCTGTAATTACAAGAAAGTGAGTGGGAGCTCTGTAGCATTTCTGATTTTATATGTAGATGACATATTGTTAATTGGAAATGATATAGAATTTCTGTATAGCATAAAAGGATACTTGAATAAAAGTTTTTCAATGAAAGACCTCGGTGAAGCCGCTTATATATTGGGCATCAAGATCTATAGAGATAGATCAAGACGCTTAATTGGACTTTCACAAAGCACATACCTTGATAAGGTTTTGAAAAAGTTCAAAATGGATCAAGCAAAGAAAGGGTTCTTGCCTGTATTACAAGGTGTGAAGTTGAGTCAGACTCAATGCCCGACCACAGCAGAAGATAAAGAGAAAATGAAAGATGTTCCCTATGCTTCAGCCATAGGCTCTATCATGTATGCAATGTTGTGTACCAGACCTGATGTATGCTTAGCAATAAGTTTAGCAGGAAGGTACCAAAGTAATCCAGGAGTGGATCATTGGACAACGGTCAAGATTATCCTGAAATACCTGAAAAGGACTAAGGATATGTTTCTCGTTTATGGGGGTGACAAAGAGCTAGTCGCAAATGGTTACGTCGATGCAAGCTTTGACACTGATTCGGACAATTCTAAATCGCAAACCGGATACGTGTTTATATTGAACGGTGGAGCTGTAAGTTGGTGCAGTTCTAAACAAGCGTCGTGGCGGGATCTACATGCGAAGCGGAGTACATAGCTGCTTCGGAAGCAGCAAATGAAGGAGTCTGGATGAAGGAGTTCATATCCGATCTAGGTGTCATACCTAGTGCATCGGGACCAATGAAGATCTTCTGTGACAATACTGGTACAATTGCCTTGGCAAAGGAATCTAGATTTCACAAGAGGACCAAGCACATCAAGAGACGCTTCAATTCCATCCAGGACCAAGTCCAGGTGGGAGACATAGAGATTTTCAAGATACATACAGATCTGAATGTTATAGACCCGTTGACTAAGCCTTTTCTACGAGCAAAACATGATCAACACCAAGGCTCCATGGGTGTTAGAATCATTACTGTGTAATCTAGATTATTGACTCTAGTGCAAGTGGGAGACTGAAGGAAATATTCCCTAAAGGCAATAATAAAGTTATTATTTATTTCCTTATATCATGATAAATGTTTATTATTCATGCTAGAATTGTATTGACCGAAAACATAATACATGTGTGAATACATAGACAAACATTATGTCACCAGTATGCCTCTACTTGACTAGCTCATTAATCAAAGATGGTTATTTTTCCTAACCATAGACATGAGTTGTCATTTGATTAACGAGATCATTAGCAGTTGATCATTTAGTATGTTGCTATTGCTTTCTTCATGACTTATACATGTTCCTACAACTATGAGATTATGCAACTCCCATTTATCGGGGGAACACTTTGTGTGCTACCAAATGTCACAACGTAACTGGGTGATTATAAAGGAGCTCTACAGGTGTCTCCAAAGGTACATGTTGAGTTGGCGTATTTCGAGATTAGGTTTTGTTACTCCGATTGTCGGAGAGGTATCTCTGGGCCCTCTCGGTAACGCACATCACTATAAGCCTTGCAAGCAAAGTAACTAAAGTTACGGAATGATCCATTACATAACGAGTAAAGAGACTTGTCGGTAACAAGATTGAACTAGGTATTGAGATACCGATGATCGAATCTCGGGCAAGTAACATACCAATGACAAAGGGAACAACGTATGTTGTTATGCAGTTTGACCAATAAAGATCTTCGTAGAATATGTATGAGCCAATATGAGCATCCAGGTTCCGCTATTGGTTATTGACTGGAGACGTGTCTCGGTCATGTCTACATAGTTCTCGAACCCGTAGGGTCCGCACGCTTAAAGTTTCAGTGATGGTTATATTATGAGTTTATGAGTTTTGATGTACCGGAGGCTGTTAGGAGTCCGGGATGTGATCACAGACATGACGAAGAGTCTCAAAATGGTCGAGACATGAAGATTGATATATTGGAAGCCTATATTTGGATATCGGAAGTGTTTCGTGTGAAATCTGGATTTTACCGGAGTATTGAGGGGTTACCGGAACCCCCCGGGGGCTTAATGGGCCATAGTGGGCCTTAGTGGAGAAGAGGAGAGGTAGCCAGGGTAGGGCAGCGCGCCCCTCCTTCGTAGTCCGAATAAGACAAGGAGAGGGGGGCGGCGCCCCCTTCCTTCCTCTCTCTCCCTCCTCTTTCCCCCTTCTCCTAGTCCAACAAGGAAAGGAGGGAGTCCTATTCCCGGTGGGAGTAGGACTCCCCATGGTGTGCCTCCTCCCTGGCCGGCCACCCCCTTCGCCCTTGCTCCTTTATATACGGGGGTAGGGGGGCACCCTAGACAACAACAAATCATTGATCTCTTAGCCATGTGCGGTGCCCCCCTCCACCATAGTCCTCCTCGATAATATTGTAGCGGTGCTTAGGAGAAGCCCTGCAACAGTAGAACATCATCATCGAAACCACGCCATCGTGTTGACGGAACTCTCCCTCGACACTCGGCTGGATCGGAGTTCGAGGGATGTCATCGAGCTGAACGTGTGCTAGAACTCGGAGGTGCCGTGCTTTCGGTGCTTGATCGGTTGGGCCGTGAAGACGTACGACTACATCGACCGTGTTGTTCTAACGCTTCCGCTTTCGGTCTACGAGGGTACGTGGACAACACTCTCCCCTCTCGTTGCTATGCATCACCTTGATCTTGCGTGTGCGTAGGAATTTTTTTGAAATTACTACGTTCCCCAACATGTTGGGTAATGTAGCATGCAATTTTTAAAAAAATTCCTACGATCACACAAGATATATCTAGGAGATGCATAGAAACGAGAGGGGGAGAGTGTGTCCACGTACCCTCGTAGACCAAAAGCGGAAGCATTATGTTAACATGGTTGATGTAGTCGAACGTCTTCACGGTCCAACTGATCTAGCACCGAATGTACGTCACCTCCGAATTCAGCACACGTTCAGCTCGATCACGTCCCTCGAACTCTTGATCCAGCAGAGGGTCGAGGGAGAGTTTCGTTAGCACGACGGTGTGATGACGGTGTTGACGATGTGATCCACGTAGGGCTTCGCCTAAGCACTACGATGATACTATCGGAGGAGTAAACGCTGGAGGAGGGCGTCGCACACGGCTAAGACAATGTTGTGCCTTTGGGGTGCCCCTGCTGAGGGAGTCCTGGATTAGGGGGTATCTGGACAGCCGGACTATATACTTTGGCTGGACTGTTGGACCGTGAAGATACAAGACTCAAGACTTCGTCCCGTGTCCGGATGGGACTCTCCTTTGTGTGGAAGACAAGCTTGGCGATCTGGGTGTTAGATCTCCTTATTTGTAACCGACTCTATGTAAACCCTATCCCCCTCCGGTGTCTATATAAACCGGAGGGTAGTCCGTAGGAGGGCAATCATAATCATAATCATCATAGGCTAGCTTCTAGGGTTTAGCCTCTATGATCTCGTGGTAGATCAACTCTTGTAATACTCATATCATCAAGATCAATCAAGCAGGAAGTAGGGTTTTACCTCCATCGAGAGGGCCCGAACCTGGGTAAAACATCGTGTCCCTTGCCTCCTGTTACCATTAGCCTTACACGCATAGATCGGGACCCCCTACCCAAGATCTGCCGGTTTTGACACCAACATTGGTGCTTTCAATGAGAGTTCCTCTGTGTCGTCACCTTCAAGGCTTGATGGCTCCTTCAATCATCAACTATAACGTGGTCCAGGGTGAGACTTTTCTCCCCGGACAGATCTTCGTGTTTGGCGGCTTCGTACAGCGGGCCAATTCGCTGGTCCATCTGGAGCAGATCGATAGCTATGCCCCTGGCCATCAGGTCAGGTTCGGAAACTTAAACTACTCGGTCGATATCTGTGGAGACTTGATCTTCGACGGATTCATGCCTATGCCAGGAGAGCCGAACAATCATGACGAGCACGGCTTAGACCTGCTGTCAGATAACACTCAGGATATCGCACCTGCAGGAGCTCCGGACCTAAATCCGGGGCAGATCGCGTCATCCGAGGACGGGTGGATGGACCCTGCCCCGAAGGTCGCATACTCGTCGGTGGTAGAGCCGAACACAGACTCCACCCCCAAGGAAGTCTGTGTCACTGGACCCCCATACTTGTGTCCGACTGTAGGTTCCAGACCGCGCGCCCCCGAGCCCGCCGAATCTGGTTGGGCTCCGGTAATGGAGTTCACCGCTGCGGATATCTTCCAGCACTCGCCCTTCAGCGACATGCTGAATTCATTAAGGTCTCTCTCTTTGTCAGGAGACTCTTGGCCGAACTATGTTCGGCTCGAGGGGGAAGAATGCGACGAAGAAATTCGTTGCCCACCCACCACCCACTTCATAGCCACTGTCGATGACGTAACATACATGCTTGACTTCAACTCCGATGACACCGATGGTATGGACGTCGGCACATGGGACGATTCAGAACCACCGCCCACAGAGTGCTGGACGGCCACCTCATCATATGATATATACATGGTGGACACGCCTAAGGAGGACGATGGCGACAAGACGGAGGATAAAACCCCCGGACAAAAGCCAAAACAACGACGCAGACGCCGCTCTAAGTCCAGCCATAGTAAAAACAGCGATAACAGCGCTAGAAAGATCGACACACGAGTCAACTCCAAAGGCAACGTCGACCATATGGACTCAACGATGGAGCAGGATGAACCAGGTCATGCCGAACACAGCCCGGAGCAGACGCCCGATCACGGCGATCCCGAGGGACTAACTCATCAACCTGCCCTTGGAGAGGAGCACAGTCCGGACGACGATGCATTCATCATCCCAGAAAAACGCTTGGAACAAGATATCCTCCACAGAAGGCTTATGGCCACTGCGAGAAGTCTAAAGAAGTAGAAGCAAAGACTCAAGGCCGCGCAGGAAACGCTCAACCGCAGATGGAATAAAGTGCTGGACACTGAGGAAAAATACGACGACGATCGCCACACAAAGAGCTATCCGAAGCGCAAGCTGCTGCCAGAATTCGACGATGAGGCCATTCGTCCGAAGAACAATACGGCCAGTAGGCCGTACAAACCACTTCATGACCGCAACAGAGCAGCTACTGACGCCGCATAGGATTTACGTGAGTTCCTGGACAAAAAGGCCGGCGCGACGAGGTCCATCTATGGATCTAGAGGACACGCTCCAGCGCAGGATTATGGTCACCAAAACGATCAGACTGATCGAATACCAGTTCGGAATCAGCACCGAACACAAGAACAGTCGACAGCATGCCACAACATGTCCAGATACAGAGGGGCTTCTCACCCCCTGTGCTTCACCGAAGAGGTACTGGACCACGAATTTCCACGGGGTTTCAAGCCCGTGAACATAGAGGCATATGACGGAACAACAGACCCCGGGGTCTGGATTGAGGATTTTATCCTTCACATCCACATGGCTCGTGGAGACGACCTCCACGCCATAAAATACCTTCCCCTCAAGTTGAAGGGACCAGCTCGGCATTGGTTGAAAAGCCTCCCTGAAAATTCCATCGGAAGCTGGGAGGAACTTGAGGACGCTTTCAGGGCCAACTTTCAGGGAACCTATGTCCGACATCCGGATGCTGACGACTTAAGTCACATAATTCAACAGCCTGGAGAGTCCGCCCGCAAGCTTTGGAATAGATTCCTCACTAAGAAGAATCAAATTGTCGATTGTCCGGATGCCGAAGCCCTAGCGGCCTTCAAGCACAATATCCGGGATGAGTGGCTCGCCAGACACCTCGGTTAAGAAAAGCCGAGGATAATGGCAGCCTTAACAAGCCTTATGACCCGCTTTTGCACGGGTGAAGACAGCTGGTTGGCCCGTAGAGGCACCAGCGACCCGGGCACATCCGAAATCAGGGATGGCAACGGGAAGCCACCGCGTAATAAAAACAAGCATCGAAAAGAAAGTCCGGACAACACAACGGTTAACGCCGGATTCAGGGCCTCTCGACCTGGTCAACAAAAGAAGCCATTTAAAGGCAGCAAGGAGGGACCATCCGGCCTGAACAAAGTCCTGGACAGACTGTGCCAAATTCATGGCACCCCCAAAAAACCTGCGAACCACACTCATAGAGAATGTTGGGTCTTCAAGCAGGCCGGCAAGTTAAATGCCGAACACAAGGGAAGGGAAACACCAAGTGAAGACGAGGACGAGTGAGGGAGTCCTGGATTAGGGGGTGTCCGGATAGCCGGACTACCATCATCAGCCGAACTATCATCGGCCGGACTATCATCATCGACCGGACTCCAAGACTATGAAGATACAAGATTGAAGACTTCGTCCCGTGTCCGGGTGGGACTTTCCTTGGCGTGGAAGGCAAGCTTGGCGATACGGATATGTAGATCTCCTACCATTGTAACCGACTCTATGTAACCCTAGCCCTCTCTGGTGTCTATATAAACCGGATGGCTCTAGTCCGTAGGACACAACAACAACCATTACAATCATACCATAGGCTAGCTTCTAGGGTTTAGCCTCCTTGATCTCGTGGTAGATCCACTCTTGTAAACATCCACAATATCAATATCAATCAAGCAGGACGTAGGGTTTTACCTCCATCAAGAGGGCCCGAACCTGGGTAAAACATCGTGTCCCTTGTCTCCTGTTACCATCCGCCTAGACGCACAGTTCGGGACCCCCTACCCGAGATCCGCCGGTTTTGACACCGACATTGGTGCTTTCATTGAGAGTTCCTCTGTGTCGTCACCGATAGGCTTGATGGCCTCTTCAATCGACAACGACGCAGTCCTGGGTGAGACTTTTCTCCCCGGACAGATCTTCGTATTCGGCGGCTTCGCACTGCGGGCCAACTCACTTGGCCATCTGGAGCAGATCGAAAGCTACGCCCCTGGCCGTCAGGTCAGGTTTGGAAGCCTAAACTTCACGGCCGATATCCGCGGGGACTTGATCTTCGATGGATCTGAGCCACAGCCGAGCGTGCCGCGCTGTCACGATGGGCACGACCTAACTCTGCCGCCGGACAGCACCTTGGAGGCCGCACACGAATCCGCTCCGACCCATAGTCCGGAGCCGATCGCTCAGATCGAGGACGGATGGCTGGACACCGCCTCGGGAGCTGCAACTTCTACGGCGATGGAGCCGAACACTTACCTTGTCCCGCATAAAGCTCATGACTCCGAGGTGCCGGACTCTCTGCCGGACTCCGAACCTCCTGCGCCCCTGCCAGTCGAATCCGATTGGGCGCCGATCATGGAATTCACCGCTGCGGACACCTTTCAGCACTCACCCTTCGGCGATATCTTAAATTCGCTGAAGCATCTCTCACTATCCGAAGAGCCCTGGCCGAACTACGGCCAGGATGGTCGGGACGCGGACAATGAAGAAATTCAGAGCCCACCCACCACCCACTTCGTAGCCACCGTCGACGATCTAACCGACGTGCTAAACTACGACTCCGAAGACATCAACGGTATGGACGACGATGCCGGAGACGATCAAGAACCAGCGCCTACAGGGCACTGGAAGGCCACCTCGTCACATGACATACATATGGTGGACACCCCAAAGGGAAGCGATACCGAGGAACAACGGGACGCGACAGAGGATAATCCCGCCGATAAACAACCAAAACGGCGACGTAGACGCCGCCCTAAGTCCCGCCTCGATCAAAGCAGCATTCCTAACGACCCAGCGATAGAGCAGGGCAAACCAGCGGACGACGAACATACAACCAAGCAACCATCCGAACAGGACGAACCGGATAATCAACCCCTTCACGGAGCAATCAACAGTCCGGACACACCACCGGAGCATAAGAACCTTCACAAAAGACTCGTCGCCACTGCAAGAAGTTTGAAGAAGGAAAAACGGAAGCTCAAAACAGCGGAAGACATACTCAGAATGAAGTGGAGCAAAATACTCAAGACCGCAGACAAATATGGCAATGGCCATCAAACAAAGAGCTACCCGAAGCGCAAGCTGCTGCCAGAATTTGACGAGGAAGCCATAGAGCCCTCACAGTCAAAAAATAAAGAGGCCGCCTGGCCGGATAGACGGCCAGATGACAGGCCAAAAGCGACAAGCGGCGCCGCACACAAGCCGACTTATGATCCTGGGAAAACGGACGGCCCAACTAGGTCCATCTACGGGCCAAAAAGGAGGGCCCCAGGAAGTAACACAACACGACAAGTGTTCGAAGACAGCGGCACACCCAAATACAGGGGCGCCGCACACCCGCTATGTTTTACCGATGAGGTGCTGGATCATGAATTTCCAGCAGGGTTCAAACCCATAAACATAGAGGCATACGACGGCACAACAGACCCAGGAGTCTGGATAGAAGATTACATACTACACATACACATGGCTAGAGGAGATGATCTCCACGCCATAAAATACCTACCCCTCAAGCTCAAAGGGCCAGCTCGGCATTGGCTCAAAAGCCTCCCAGAAAACACTGTTGGAAGTTGGGAAGAGCTTGAGGACGCGTTTAGAGCAAATTTTCAAGGGACTTATGTCCGCCCTCCGGATGCAGACGATCTGAGTCATATAACCCAACAGCCCGGAGAGTCAGCGCGCAAATTCTGGAACAGGTTCCTTACCAAAAAGAACCAAATAGTCGACTGTCCGGACGCGGAAGCCTTAGCAGCTTTTAAACACAACGTCCGAGACGAATGGCTCGCCAGACACCTCGGCCAAGAGAAGCCAAGAACAATGGCCGCGCTAACAAGCCTCATGACGCGCTTTTGCGCAGGAGAAGACAGCTGGCTAGCAAGATGCAGCACCAGCGACCCGAGTACATCCGAGATCAGAGATGGAAACGGAAAATCACGGCGCAGGAAAGATCAGCGCCGGAATAAAGAAAAAAGCCCAAAGGGCACGGCGGTCAACGCCGGATTCAAAAGCTCGCGGCCAAACAATAAAACACTGCCTCTTAAGGACAACAGCGACGAGCTATCAAATTTAAACAAAATTTTAGATCGGATATGTCAAATCCACAGTACCTCCGGAAGGCCTGCAAACCATACCAACCGAAATTGTTGGGTTTTTAAACAGTCCGGCAGACTCAACGCCGGACACAAGGGGCTCGATGCGCCAAGCGAGGACGATGACGAACCCCACCAGCAGAGCACCGGAAGTCAAAAGACTTTCCCACAAGAAGTCAAAACAGTAAACTCACTTCATGTGATAGTACGGAAAACCAACACGGCACTCGCTAAGACAAGTGTCGCACGGTCCACCCCAGCGGAACACCGAGATTGGATGTCAAAACCAATCACTTTCGACCATCTGGATTAGTCCAGAAGTATCCGGAACGCAGGATAGACTGCCCTGATATTGGATCCCATAATAGACGGACTGCAATTCACGCAGGTTTTGATGGACGGCGGCAGTGACTTAAACCTGCTATATCCGGACACAATCCGCAAGTTGGGATAGACCCTACTACAATTCGGCATAGCCGCACTTCCTTCAAAGGAGTGGCGCCAGGCCCTTACGCCAGGTGCACAGTTTCATTATTACTAGAAGTTGTGTTCGGGTCACCTGACAACTTCCGACGAGAAAAGCTAACCTTTCATGTCGCCCCATTTAAAAGTAGCTATCAAGCATCACTGGGACGGGAAGCTTTCGTCCGCTTCAATGCAATACCACATTACGCGTCTCTTACGCTTAAAATGCCCGGTCCACGTGGCATCATTTCATTAAAAGGTCGCCTGAGACCCCGGACACGGCTGGACGAGTCCGGAATAAATAAGCTAGGGGCTACCTAGCCACACACCCCTTCACAAGGGTTTGTACATATAAGCCATAATGAGCTAGCATAGGCTCAGCTTTATTAATCTATATTTCAATTTTTTATGCACTTTCTCGCACGATTTCTTTTCAAACTAAGTTCCTCTCTTTTTACAGATGAACAGCGTGCACACCCGTCCAGGATACGGCACAACGGAGACACAGGCGCAGACGTGCAGTAGGGACCCGTTGCAAGGACTCTTTTCAGACTAAGACCCTACGTAAACCTTTCTTACTGTCTCTTGTTGCTATAATCCCCTGGTTTCTCATTATAACCAGAGTGGAGACTGGCGTTTTGGCATCGGCCGCGCCAGAAGAACTTGCCCGTACCTGGACACAAGGGGCTTAGGGCATTGTTTTGCCCGCTATTGTAAAGACCGAACACCTTCGGGAGTGTTCGGCGTCTCGAGTTAGGCCTTATATGCATCAGCTCCGAATCATGTCTTTGGTCAAATGTTGGGTTTGCCCGGCTCCTGTGTTTTGCTGCCTTACGTTCCGTATCATCGGCTAACGCGGCACCAGGAGAACTACTGCGATTGTGCCCCAGTTCGGCTGGGCGAGCACCTCAGTAGAGAAAGCCGAAAACTGACTGTCATGATACAGCGAGAGACTGGTCAACCACTCGATCGACCATGGGAATGTTTAGAATTCCTCCGCTTTGACGAAGGGCCGTTTCCCGGTCAGGCACATACGCGCCCCAAATTCGGAGAGCGCGGTGCCCCCAGGGGCTATGTCGTAGCCCCACCCTCGAACTCCATGGCTAAGTGAAAGTGATAAAGCATTATAGTCCGGTTGCCTCGTTTGCTACGCTACCACCTCCTTTACAGGACCGAGACGTCGGATTAAGTGTGAAAACGCGCTATTTTTTGCGAACACCCCCGCACCTTGTGCGTGGGGGCTGAAGCCGACGACTGCCATCTTTCAGGTTATACACACGTATACATGAACGGCCGCATAGGAGATATTCTATTACTTGAACGCACAAGTATAAAAGGCGCTTACATCATAAATATTGTTTTACATCATAAAAACGTTCATTCGAACGTAACATTTTTTGAGCACTGCGACTCTATTACACGAGCACCACGCAGCACTTCGCCAAAATAGTGCTCGGCGGGTAACCGGTTATCGTCCGAACCCGGGGTCGCAACAGCGGTGGCATCCATCTCTGTCCAATGTGTCTTCACACGGGCGAGTGCCATCCGCGCACCCTCTATGCAGGCCGACCGCTTCATCGCCTTGATATGCGGCACCGCTCCAAGAAATTGCTGCAATAAGCCAAAGTAACTCTTCGGCTCGGGCCTATCCGGCCAGACATGGGTCACTATATCCGTCATAGCAAGCCCGGACAACCTATTTAGCTCAGCCCACTCGGCCAAACGGTCGGTCAGCGGAAGTGAACACTCCGGACTATGGAATTGAGACCAAAACAGCTCTTCCGTCTTGTGATCCTTCTGGCTTCGAAAATGCACAACGGCTTCCGCCGCACTCGCTGCTAAGTCCATATAAGGGTCCTCTGGACCCCACAGTTGGCCCAGCTGAGCATACTTTGGATCCGTAAACCTTCGGCGCAGCAGAAAAGGCTTGCCAGCTACAATTTCTCCGGCCTGGCGCAGCTCTTCCTTTATAGCCCGCATTGCAGAGCGGGCATCCTTGGCTTCGGCGGTGGCCTTCTCCAGGTCTTCTTGCCCCGCTAGGCGCTCCTTCCCAAGAGCCTCATTGCGGTCGGTAGCATCTTTTAACTTCACGGCCATTTCGGCCATCTCTTCCCTGCTCCGGCAGTGTGCGGCCCTTTCGGCCGCTAACTCCTCGGCCGCCCTCGAGGCTGCCGCATTACTCCTTCTGGCCTGCTCCTTGGCTTGAGCAAGTTCGGCCCGAAGGCTCTCCACAGCAGCGGCACTATCTGCATTTCACGCACATGTTGTAAGGAGCTGGCTTCGGCCCCCTTACCAAGTGACCGCACAGAAACACTTACCTTGCGACTCATCAAGTCGCCTGTTGACCAGCGTGAT
Source organism: Triticum aestivum (assembly GCF_018294505.1). Lineage (NCBI taxonomy): Eukaryota > Viridiplantae > Streptophyta > Magnoliopsida > Poales > Poaceae > Triticum > Triticum aestivum. The sequence continues at coordinate 621,184,413 of NC_057810.1, read as the reverse complement.
GTCCGCATCCGCAACAGCGAGTTGCCGCTTTAGTTCAGCAACTCCATCAGTCCGGCTGGCCCCCGGACGACCCGCCACCTGCATCGGCACGGCGGAAATTTAAACCTGCGATTTTGATCCTCGGCACGCTGTCGATTTCGACAACCTACCGAGTCTCAGGGGCTACTATCTATACAGGGCGCATTCTATATGCTAAACTGTTAAAAGGTGTGTCATTTTTACGCACCTCAAACCCCGCCAGCAAACTCCTGACGGCATTATGCAACCCGCCTTCGGCGGACGAAATCCTTTCAATCACCATGCTCATCAATGCGTGGTGATCTTCTGAGATAGACGCCTTCTCAAGCAGATCCTTCAGCCGTACACCAGTTGGCGCCGAACTATCCGGCTTTGCCAAACCCGGGGGCTCCCTCCGTGACGACACTTCAGGCTCGTCCGCCCTATCCGACGGCGCCCCGGACGGAGGCGTCTCGCTCTCCATCATCTCCGGACGAAGGTCCCCCGAAGACGAGCTCATTTGCGAAGGACGGAGATCCGAACTACAAGGTAAAAACTTTAGTTATCCTCAGAAGCACAAATAGGGATGTCCCTTATTATAAAACTCCTTTCTTTCTACTTACGGCTCGTTGGAGGGCTGACTCTTTAAGGGAGATTGTGCGGCCGGGGCCTCCCCGGACGCAGGACCCTCTGGCGAAGATTTCTTCCCCCGTTTAGGGGCTTTTGCCCCCGGGTCCTCGGAGGCAGTCCTCTTCTCCCCTTGGAGGGAGGGATTCTCGATCCCCCCTCTTTCAAGAGCCTCCTTAGGCGAGGCAGTAGCTTTCCTGCTTTCCCCTTCGCCTTCCTCTGGAGGCGCAACCTCAAGCATCCGAACCAGCACGGAATCCGGCGCGGTCTCGGGGAGGGGGGCCGGACACCATATCAATTTTGCTTCCGCTATCCACTCCTGTTTAGAAGGAAGTTGGTCATAAGGCGAATTATCGAAAGGCAAACAAACGGTATGTCCGGACTTGGAACTACTTACTTGAGTATCCGGGCGATTGCAGCTTAGGCCAGCATCCTCGGTCAATTCCGGACGCGCCTCTTGCGATCCGAAGAATAATTTGTACATCTCCAGGGGTGTCATACCCATGAAGTGTTGAAGAATCCGTGGGCCCTCCGGATTGAACTCCCACAGCCGGAGAGGGCGGCGTTTGCAGGGCGGGAGACGCCTAATCAGCATAACCTGCATTACCACCACCATATCGACCTCCCTCGTTTGGAGATCTCGAATCCGGCCCTGCAGTAGGGGCACGTCCTTTGACGGCCCCCAGTTGAGCCCTTGGTTGACCCACGACATCAACCGTCGTGGAGGTCCCGGGCGGAATAAGGGCGGCGGCTTTTGTCTGCGGCCCCTCGGAACGGTGATATAGAACCACTCTTGCTGCCACGGGCCGAGCTCCTCTTGGAAGGAGCCAGCGGGCCACGGGGCATCGGCCCTCCTACTTATGGCCGCCCCGCCGCACTCCGCTTGACGCCCCCCGATCATCTTCGGCGCCACATTGAAGGTCTTCAGCCACAGGCCGAAGTGAGGGGTGACGCGGAGGAAGGCTTCGCAGACAACAATAAATGCGGAAATATGGAGGATGGACTCCGGAGCCAAATCGTGGAATTCCAACCCATAGTAAAACATGAGCCCTCTCACAAAAGGATCCATCGGGAAGCCTAAACCCCGACGGAGGTGGGATACAAAAACGACATACTCGCCGGGCTCGGGGGTGGGGATGGCCTGCCCTTCGGCAGGCAACCTGTGCGAAATCTCATAAGCCAGGTACTTGGCCTCCCGCAGCTTTAGCACGTCCTCCTCCGTGACGGAGGAGGGCATCCACCGGCCCTGGAGGTCGGAACCGGACATCGTTGAAGGTCCGAAGCGCTCGAATCTGGAGCTCTAGGTGCTGGAACTTGGAGCGGGGAGAGGATTCGATGGAGGATTGAAGAAAAGAAACGAGCCTTGGTCCCGTTATAAAGAGGGAGAATACCAAGAGCCGTCTCCGTGACCGTTTGGGACTCGCCTTCGATAGAGGGGGCGGGGCGACGGGCGCGGTTGGGTTACCCACGTCCGTATTGATGAGAATCCCGGATTAAGGGGGAACACGATCTCTGCTTCGACAAGACGTGCCAAGGAAACCGCTTCGCTAAATGCGCTGAGGTGGTAGAGTAAAAAATGATTCAAGTAATGGCTTGGTAGTGGCGTGACGGCATGCCGCAAAAAACGTCAGCAGATTGAACTTGTGTATATATTATTCTCTCTACGGTGGAATGTGGAATTTATTTTGCAGAGCCGGACACTATCCTGGTGTTCACAATCTTCTATCATTCGGAGGAGGAACCCGCCTTGCAATGCCAAGCAATATACGCGCCGGACTTATCGTCATTGAAGCCTGGTTCAGGGGCTACTGAGGGAGTCCTAGATTAGGGGGTGTCCGGATAGCCGGACTACCACCATCAGCCGAACTATCATCGGCCGGACTATCATCATCGACCGGACTCCAAGACTATGAAGATACAAGATTGAAGACTTCGTCCCGTGTCCGAATGGGACTTTCCTTAGCGTGGCAGGCAAGCTTGGCAATACAGATACGTAGATCTCCTACCATTGTAACTGACTCTATGTAACCCTAGCCCTCTCTGGTGTCTATATAAACCGGATGGCTCTAGTCCATAGGACACAACAACAACCATTACAATCATACCATAGGCTAGCTTCTAGGGTTTAGCATCCTTGATCTCGTGGTAGATCCACTCTTGTAAACATCCACAATATCAGTATCAATAAAGCAGGACGTAGGGTTTTACCTCCATCAAGAGGGCCTGAACCTGGGTAAAACATCGTGTCCCTTGTCTCCTGTTACCATCCGCCTAGACGCACAGTTCGGGACCCCCTACCCGAGATCCGCCGGTTTTGACACCGACAGGGGCCCTCCTGCACATCTGCGCCTTTGTCTCCGTTGTGCCGTGTCCTTGGAGGGTGTCGCACGAATGGTTTCTGTAAAAAGGGGAACTCATGTAAAAGAGTATGACGTAGGCGTGCAAACTGTTAGTTATTATCAATGGATAGTAGAATTGTAAGACATTGGCATGTTAATAAGGTCAAGCCAAAAGGTGGGCTTTATTGAGTATCTGTAGCCCCTGATTTCCTCTATGGGATTACATGTATAGCACCCAGCTCAGGTTTATCTGGGTTGTTGCTCACGGTGGTGTGCCGGACTCGTCTAACCGTGTATGCGGTCTTAGCGACCGATCATGCGTTCTGATATTAGAGGCCGCTTAGTGTCCGGCTGCTAGAGCCGTCGCGTACTCTTCCGCACGCAAGGAACACTCTGTATTTCTGTTAACAGTGATGATGCCACGTGGACCGGGCATCTTGAGTTTAAGGTAGGCCTAGTGCGGTACTGCGTTGAAGCTGGCGAAGGCTGTTCTTTCGAGCAATGCATGATAACCACTTCGAAGGGGAGCGATGGTGAAGTGTAATTCTTCGCTCCTGAAGTTGTCTGGAGAACCGAATGTCACCTCTAAAATGAGGGAGCCCCTGTAGTGGGCCTCAATGCCTGGTATCACCCCTTCAAAGGTGGTGTTACTTTGGCTGATTCTGGATGGGTCTATTCCCATCCTATGGACAGTGTCCTGGTATATTAGATTGAAACTACTGCCGCCATCCATGAGGACACGAGTGAGATGGTATCCGTCAATTATTGGGTCGATCACCAAGGCAACCGATCCTCCATGCCGCATACTAGTCGGGTAGTCCCTGTGATCAAAGGTGATCGGGTAGGCCGACCAGGGGTTAAGTTTGGGGGCGGCAGGCTCTACAGCGTATGCATCTCTGAGCGCGCGTTTGCGCCTTCTCTTGGGTATGTGAGTCGCGTAGATCATGTTTACTGTTTTTACCTCTGGTGGGAATTTTTTCTATCCCCCAGTGTTCGGCTGGCGAGGCTCGTTGTCGGTGTCAAAACCGGCGGATCTCGGGTAGGGGGTACCGAACTGTGCGTCTAGGCGGATGGTAACAGGAGACAAGGGACACAATGTTTTACCCAGGTTCGGGCCCTCTTGATGGAGGTAAAACCCTACGTCCTGCTTGATTGATATTGATATTGTGGATGTTTACAAGAGTGGATCTACCACGAGATCAAGGAGGCTAAACCCTAGAAGCTAGCCTATGGTATGATTGTAATGGTTGTTGTTGTGTCCTACGGACTAGAGCCATCCAGTTTATATAGACACCGGAGAGGGCTAGGGTTACATAGAGTCGGTTACAATGGTAGGAGATCTACGTATCCGTATCGCCAAGCTTGCCTTCCACGCCAAGGAAAGTCCCATCCGGACACGGGACGAAGTCTTCAATCTTGTATCTTCATAGTCTTGGAGTCCGGTCGATGATGATAGTCCGGCCGATGATAGTTCGGCTGATGATGGTAGTCCGGCTATTCGGACACCCCCTAATCCAGGACTCCCTCAGTAGCCCCTGAACCAGGCTTCAATGACGATAAGTCCGGCGCGTATATTGCTTGGCATTGCAAGGCGGGTTCCTCCTCCGAATGATAGAAGATTGTGAACACCAGGATAGTGTCCGGCTCTGCAAAATAAATTCCACATTCCACCGTAGAGAGAATAATATATACACAAGATCAATCTGCTGACGTTTTTTGCGGCATGATGTCACGCCACTACCAAGCCATTACTTGAATCATTTTTACTCTACCACCTCAGCGCATTTAGCGAAGCGGTTTCCTTGGCACGTCTTGTCGAAGCAGAGATCGTGTTCCCCCTTAATCCGGGATTCTCATCAATACGGACGTGGGTAACCCAACCGCGCCCGTCGCCCCGCCCCCTCTATCGAAGGCGAGTCCCAAACGGTCACAGAGACGGCTCTTGGTATTCTCCCTCTTTATAACGGGACCAAGGCTTGTTTCTTTTCTTCAATCCTCCATCGAATCCTCTCCCCGCTCCAAGTTCCAGCACCTAGAGCTCCAGATTCGAGCGCTTCGGACCTTCAACGATGTCCGGTTCCGACCTCCAGGGCCGGTGGATGACGGAGGAGGACGTGCTAAAGCTGCGGGAGGCCAAGTACCTGGCTTATGAGATTTCACACAGGTTGCCTGCCGAAGGGCAGGCCATCCCCACCCCCGAGCCCGGCGAGTATGTCGTTTTTGTATCCCACCTCCGTCGGGGTTTAGGCTTCCCGATGGATCCTTTTGTGAGAGGGCTCATGTTTTACTATGGGTTGGAATTCCACGACTTGGCTCCGGAGTCCATCCTCCATATTTCCGCATTTATTGTTGTCTGCGAAGCCTTCCTCCGCGTCACCCCTCACTTCGGCCTGTGGCTGAAGACCTTCAATGTGGCGCCGAAGATGATCGGGGGGTGTCAAGCGGAGTGCGGCGGGGCGGCCATAAGTAGGAGGGCCGATGCCCTGTGGCCCGCTAGCTCCTTCCAAGAGGAGCTCGGCCCGTGGCAGCAAGAGTGGTTCTATATCACCGTTCCGAGGGGCCGCAGACAAAAGTCGCCGCCCTTATTCCGCCCGGGACCTCCACGACGGTTGATGTCGTGGGTCAACCAAGGGCTCAACTGGGGGCCGTCAAAGGACGTGCCCCTACTGCAGGGCCGAATTCGAGATCTCCAAATGAGGGAGGTTGATATGCTGGTGGTAATGCAGGTTATGCTGATTAGGCGTCTTCCGCCCTGCAAACGCCACCCTCTCCGGCTGTGGGAGTTCAATCCGGAGGGCCCACGGATTCTTCAACACTTCATGGGCATGACACCCCTGGAGATGTACAAATTATTCTTCGGATCGCAAGGGGCGCGTCCGGAATTGACCGAGGATGCTGGCCTAAGCTGCAATCGCCCGGACTCAAGTAAGTAGTTCCAAGTCCGGACATACCGTTTGTTTGCCTTTCGATGATTCGCCTTATGACCAACTTCCTTCTACACAGGAGTGGATAGCGGAAGCAAAATTGATATGGTGTCCGGCCCCCCTCCCCGAGACCGCGCCGGATTCCGTGCTGGTCCGGATGCTTGAGGTTGCGCCTCCAGAGGAAGGCGAAGGGGAAAGCAGGAAAGCTACTGCCTCGCCTAAGGAGGCTCTTGAGAGAGGGGGGATCGAGAATCCCTCCCTCCAAGGGGAGAAGAGGACTGCCTCCGAGGACCCGGGGGCAAAAGCCCCTAAACGGGGGAAGAAATCTTCGCCAGAGGGCCCTGCGTCCGGGGAGGTCCCGGCCGCACAATCTCCCTTAAAGAATCAGCCCTCCAACGAGCCGTAAGTAGAAAGAAAGGAGTTTTATAATAAGGGACATCCCTATTTGTGCTTCTGAGGATAACTAAAGTTTTTACCTTGTAGTTCGGATCTCCGTCCTTCGCAAATGAGCTCGTCTTCGAGGGACCTTCGTCCGGAGATGATGGAGAGCGAGACATCTCCGTCCGGGGCGCCGTCGGATAGGGCGAACGAGCCTGAAGTGTCGTCACGGAGGGAGCCCCCTAGTTTGGCAGAGCCGGATAGTTCGGCGCCAACTGGTGTACGGCTGAAGTATCTGCTTGAGAAGGCGTCTATCTCAGAAGATCACCACGCGTTGATGAGCATGGTGATTGAAAGGATTTCGTCCGCCGAAGGCGGGTTGCATAATGCCGTCAGGAGTTTGTTGGCGGGGTTTGAGGTGCGTAAAAATGACACACCTTTTAACAGTTTAGCATATAGAATGCCCTGTATAGATAGTAGCCCCTGAGACTCGGTAGGTTGTCGAAATCGACAGCGTGCCGAGGATCAAAATCGCAGGTTTAAATTTCTGCCGTGCCGATGCAGGTGGCGGGTCGTCCGGGGGCCAGCCGGACTGATGGAGTTGCTGAACTAAAGCGGCAACTCGCTGTTGCGGATGCGGACATCACGCTGGTCAACAGGCGACTTGATGAGTTGCAAGGTAAGTGTTTCTGTGCGGTCATTTGGTAAGGGGGCCGAAGCTAGCTCCTTACAACATGTGCGTGAAATGCAGATAGTGCCGCTGCTGTGGAGAGCCTTCCGGCCGAACTTGCTCAAGCCAAGGAGCAGGCCAGAAGGAGTAATGCGGCAGCCTCGAGGGCGGCCGAGGAGTTAGCGGCCGAAAGGGCCGCACACTGCCGGAGCAGGGAAGAGATGGCCAAAATGGTCGTGAAGTTAAAAGATGCTACCGACCGCAATGAGGCTCTTGGGAAGGAGCGCCTAGCGGGGCAAGAAGACCTGGAGAAGGCCACCCCCGAAGCCAAGGATGCCCGCTCTGCAATGCGGGTTATAAAGGAAGAGCTGCGCCAGGCTGGAGAAATTGTAGCTGGCAAGCCTTTTCTGCTGCGCCGAAGGTTTACGGATCCAAAGTATGCTCAGCTGGGCCAACTGTGGGATCCAGAGGACCCTTATATGGACTTAGCAGCGAGTGCGGCGGATGCCGTTGTGCATTTTAGAAGCCAGAAGGATCACAAGACGGAAGAGCTATTTTGGTCTCAATTCCATAGTCCGGAGTGCTCACTTCCGCTGACCGACCGTTTGGCCGAGTGGGCTGAGCTAAATAGGTTGTCCGGGCTTGCTATGACGGATATAGTGACCCATGTCTGGCCGGATAGGCCCGAGCTGAAGAGTTACTTTGGCTTATTGCAGCAATTTCTTGGGGCGGTGTCGCATATGAAGGCATTGAAGCGGTCGGCCTGCATAGAGGGTGCGCGGATGGCACTCGCCCGTGTGAAGACACATTGGACAGAGATGGATGCCACCGCTGTTGCGACCCCGGGTTCGGACGATAACCGGTTACCCGCCGAGCACTATTTTGGCGAAGTGCTGCGTGGTACTCGTGTAATAGAGTCGCAGTGCTCAAAAAATGTTACGTTCGAGTGAACGTTTTTATGATGTAAAACAATATTTATGATGTAAGCGCCTTTTATACTTGTGCGCTCAAGTAATAGAATATCTCCTATGCGGCCGTTCATGTATACGTGTGTATAACCTGAAAGATGGCAGTCATCGGCTTCAGCCCCCACGCACAAGGTGCGGGGGTGTTCGCAAAAAATAGTGCGTTTTCACACTTAATCCGACGTCTCGGTCCTGTAAAGGAGGTGGTAGCGTAGCAAACAAGGCAACCGGACTATAATGCTTTATCACTTTCACTTAGCCATGGAGTTCGAGGGTGGGGCTATGACATAGCCCCTGGGGGCACCGCGCTCTCCGAATTTGGGGCGCGTATGTGCCTGACCGGGAAACGGCCCTTCGTCAAAGCGGAGGAATTCTAAACATTCCCATGGTCGATCGAGTGGTTGACCAGTCTCTCGCTGTATCATGACAGTCAGTTTTCGGCTTTCTCTACTGAGGTGCTCGCCCAGCCGAACTGGGGCACAATAGCAGTAGTTCTCCTGGTGCCGCGTTAGCCGATGATACGGAACGTAAGGCAGCAAAACACAGGAGCCGGGCAAACCCTACATTTGACCAAAGACATGATTCGGAGCTGATGCATATAAGGCCTAACTCGAGACGCCGAACACTCCCAAAGGTGTTCGGTCTTTACAATAGCGGGCAAAACAATGCCCTAAGCCCCTTGTGTCCAGGTACGGGCAGGTTCTTCTGGCGCGGCCAATGCCAAAACGCCAGTCTCCACTCTGGTTATAATGAGAAACCAGGGGATTATAGCAACAAGAGACAGTAAGAAAGGTTTACGTAGGGTCTTAGTCTGAAAAGAGTCCTTGCAACGGGTCCCTACTGCACGTCTGCGCCTGTGTCTCCGTTGTGCCGTATCCTGGACGGGTGTGCACGCTGTTCATCTGTAAAAAGAGGGGAACTTAGTTTGAAAAGAAATCGTGCGAGAAAGTGCATAAAAAATTGAAATATAGATTAATAAAGCTGAGCCTATGCTAGCTCATCATGGCTTATATGTACAAACCCTTGTGAAGGGGTGTGTGGCTAGGTAGCCCCTAGCTTATTTATTCCGGACTCGTCCAGCCGTGTCCGGGGTCTCAGGCGACCTTTTAATGAAATGATGCCACGTGGACCGGGCATTTTAAGCGTAAGAGACGCGTAATGTGGTATTGCATTGAAGCGGACGAAAGCTTCCCGTCCCAGTAATGCTTGATAGCTACTTTTAAATGGGGCAACATGAAAGGTTAGCTTTTCTCGTCGGAAGTTGTCAGGTGACCTGAACACAAATTCTAGTAATAATGAAACTGTGCACCTGGCGTAAGGGCCTGGCGCCACTCCTTTGAAGGAAGTGCGGCTATGCCGAATTGTAGTAGGGTCTATCCCAACTTGCGGATTGTGTCCGGATATAGCAGGTTTAAGTCACTGCCGCCGTCCATCAAAACCTGCGTGAATTGCAGTCCGTCTATTATGGGATCCAATATCAGGGCAGTCTATCCTGCGTTCCGGATACTTCTGGACTAATCCAGATGGTTGAAAGTGATTGGTTTTGACATCCAATCTCGGTGTTCCGCTGGGGTGGACCGTGCGACACTTGTCTTAGCGAGTGCCGTGTTGGTTTTCCGTACTATCACATGAAGTGAGTTTACTGTTTTGACTTCTTGTGGGAAAGTCTTTTGACTTCCGGTGCTCTGCTGGTGGGGTTCGTCATCGTCCTCGCGGGCGCATCGATCCCCTTGTGTCCGGCGTTGAGTCTGCTGGACTGTTTAAAAACCCAACAATTTCGGTTGGTATGGTTTGCAGGCCTTCCGGAGGTACTGTGGATTTGACATATCCGATCTAAAATTTTGTTTAAATTTGATAGCTCGTCGCTGTTGTCCTTAAGAGGCAGTGTTTTATTGTTTGGCCGCGAGCTTTTGAATCCGGCGTTGACCGCGGTGCCCTTTGGGCTTTTTTCATTCCGGCGCTGATCTTTCCTGCGCCGTGATTTTCCGTTTCCATCTCTGATCTCGGATGTACTCGGGTCGCTGGTGCTGCATCTTGCCAGCCAGCTGTCTTCTCCTGCGCAAAAGCGCGTCATGAGGCTTGTTAGCGCGGCCATTGTTCTTGGCTTCTCTTGGCCGAGGTGTCTGGCGAGCCATTCGTCTCGGACGTTGTGTTTAAAAGCTGCTAAGGCTTCCGCGTCCGGACAGTCGACTATTTGGTTCTTTTTGGTAAGGAACCTATTCCAGAATTTGCGCGCTGACTCTCCGGGCTGTTGGGTTATATGACTCAGATCGTCTGCATCCGGAGGGCGGACATAAGTCCCTTGAAAATTTTCTCTAAACGCGTCCTCAAGCTCTTCCCAACTTCCAACAGTGTTTTCTGGGAGGCTTTTGAGCCAATGCCGACCTGGCCCTTTGAGCTTGAGGGGTAGGTATTTTATGGCGTGGAGATCATCTCCTCTAGCCATGTGTATGTGTAGTATGTAATCTTCTATCCAGACTCCTGGGTCTGTTGTGCCGTCGTATGCCTCTATGTTTATGGGTTTGAACCCTGCTGGAAATTCATGATCCAGCACCTCATCGGTAAAACATAGCGGGTGTGCGGCGCCCCCGTATTTGGGTGTGCCGCTATCTTCGAACACTTGTCGTGTTGTGTTACTTCCTGGGGCCCTCCTTTTTGGCCCGTAGATGGACCTAGTTGGGCCGTCCGTTTTCCCAGGATCATAAGTCGGCTTGTGTGCGGTGCCGCTTGTCGCTTTTGGCCTGTCATCTGGCCGTCTATCCGGCCGGGCGGCCTCTTTATTTTTTGACTGTGAGGGCTCTATGGCTTCCTCGTCAAATTCTGGCAGCAGCTTGCGCTTCGGGTAGCTCTTTGTTTGATGGCCACTGCCATATTTGTCTGCGGACTTCAGTATTTTGCTCCACTTCATTCTGAGTATGTCTTCCACTGTTTTGAGCTTCCTTTTTTCCTTCTTCAAACTTCTTGTAGTGGCGACGAGTCTTTTGTGAAGGTTCTTATGCTCCGGTGGTGTGTCCGGACTGTTGATTGCTCCGTGAAGGGGTTGATTATCCGGTTCGTCCTGTTCGGATGGTTGCTTGGTTGTATGTTCGTCGTCCGCTGGTTTGCCCTGCTCTATCGCTGGGTTGTTAGGAATGTTGCTTTGATCGAGGCGGGACTTAGGGCGGCGTCTACGTCGCCGTTTTGGTTGTTTATCGGCGGAATTATCCTCTGCCGCGTCCCGTTGTTCCTCGGTATCGCTTCCCCTTGGGGTGTCCACCATATGTATGTCATGTGACGAGGTGGCCTTCCAGTGCCCTGTAGGCGCTGGTTCTTGATCGTCTCCGGCATCGTCGTCCATACCGTTGATGTCTTCGGAGTCGTAGTTTAGCACGTCGGTTAGATCGTCGACGGTGGCTACGAAGTGGGTGGTGGGTGGGCTCTGAATTTCTTCATTGTCCGCGTCTCGACCATCCTGGCCGTAGTTCGGCCAGGGCTCTCCGGATAGCGAGAGATGCTTCAGCGAATTTAAGATATCGCCGAAGGGTGAGTGCTGAAAGATGTCCGCAGCGGTGAATTCCATGATCGGCGCCCAGTCGGATTCGACTGGCAGGGGCGCAGGAGGTTCGGAGTCCGGCAGAGAGTCCGGCACCTTGGAGTCATGAGCTTTATGCGGGACAAGGTAAGTGTTCGGCTCCATCACCGTAGAAGTTGCAGCTCCCGAGGCGGTGTCCAGCCATCCGTCCTTGATCTAAGCGATCGGCTCCGGACTATGGGTCGGAGCGGATTCGTGTGCGGCCTCCAAGGTGCTGTCAGGCGGCAGAGTTAGGTCGTGCCCATCGTGACAGCGCGGCACGCTCGGCTGTGGCTCAGATCCATCGAAGATCAAGTCCCCGCGGATATCGGCCGTGAAGTTTAGGCTTCCAAACCTGACCTGACGGTCAGGGGCGTAGCTTTTGATCTGCTCCATATGGCCAAGTGAGTTGGCCCGCAGTGCGAAGCCGCCGAATACGAAGATCTGTCCGGGGAGAAAAGTCTCACCCAGGACTACGTCGTTGTCGATTGAAGAGGCCATCAAGCCTATCCGTGACGACACAGAGGAACTCTCAATGAAAGCACCAATGTCGGTGTCAAAACCGGCGGATCTCGGGTAGGGTTTTACCTCCATCAAGAGGGCCCGAACCTAGTTAGAACATCGTGTCCCTTGTCTCCTGTTACCATCCGCCTAGACGCACAGTTCGGGACCCCCTACCCGAGATCCGCCGGTTTTGACACCGACAACCCCGCTGAAAGGTTTCTCTTTAGATTAAGCCCCGGTGTAAACCTTCTTTATCGTCTCTTGTTGCTTAACATCCCATGGGTACTCAATATACCCACAGGGGATACTGGCGTTCTTGGCATTTCGCCATGACAGAATAATGCACGTACCTGGAAATACAGGGTTCATAATAAAGGGCGTTACTCCGCCCAGTATATGTTATAAAGTCCGAATACCCTCGGGAGTGTTCGGCGTCGCGAGTTTGGCCTTATATGCATCAGCTCTGAATCATGTCTTTGGTCAAATGTTGGGTTTGCCCGGCTCCTGGGTTTGCTACCTTACGTTCCGTTTTTATCGGCTAAGGCGGCCAAAGGAGAACTACTGCGATTGTGCCCTGGTTATTCCGGATGAGCACCTCAGTAGAGAAAGCCGAAAACTGACTGTCATGATATAGCGAGAGACTGGTCAACCACTCAAGGACTCATCGGAATCTTTAGGGTACCTCCGCATTAATGAAGGGCCGTTCCCCGGTCATGTACACACGCGCCCGTATCTGGATGCACGCGAAGGTACCAAGGGCTACATAGTAGCCCCACCGTCAAACTCCTATGGCTAAGTGAAAGTGTTAAAGCTATATAGTCCGGTTGCCTAGTTCGACATGCGATCACCTCCTTAACGGACCAAGACGTTGGATGAAGTGTGATTATGCATCTTTTTGCGAACACCCCCGCATTGTCTGCGTGGGGGCTGAAGCCAACGAGTGCTAACTTTCAGGTTATATATACATCAAACGGCCGCACATGAGGCACAATAACACTTTCAGGCGAAAGTATACACATAGCCTCTACAATTAAAATACAATTGTTTTTACAACGGAACAATTTGTCACTCGAACATGACATTCTTCGAGCACTGAGCCTCTATTAAATGAGCAACTTCTGTTACCTGCTCCAAGTGGTGCTCGACTGGATCCTGGCTTCACGCTGGATTCTGGGTTGCAATGATGGTGGCCTCCATATCTGTCCAATATGTTTTAACATGGGCAAGGGCCATCCGCGCACCCTCTATGCACGCCGAACTCTTCATGGCAACGATTCATGATACGTCACCAAGGAATTGTTGCACTAAACCAAAATAATTGTCCGGCTTCGGCCCCTTTGGCCATAGATGGTCTATTACAGACCTCATCGCAAGACCGGATAATCTATGGAGCTCGGCCACAGCGGCCATACTTTCACTCAATGGCAACGGGCGCGTTGGAGCACTGAATTGCGACCAGAACAACCTTTCCACTTCGCTATCTTGTTGATCCTCGAAAAACTTGGCCGCATCAGCCGTACTCTTTGCCAGATCCGCATACGCGTCTGCAGGGCTCTAGCGCCGATCCAGAGGAGCGTACTTTGGGTCTAAGAACTTCATCCGCAACAAGTAGGGGCTTCCAGCCGCGATTTCTCCGGCCTGTCGAAGCTCCTCCCGCGCATCCCTAATTTCAGAACGCGTCTCCTTGGCCACATCAAGGGCCTTCTTTAGGTCAGCCGACTTTGCCTGATTCTCTTTCTCAAGGAGCTCATACCGTCCGGCGGCGTTTTTCAGCTCCACAGCCACCTCGGCTATTTTATCTTTGCTTCGGCGATGAGCAGCCTGTTCGGCTCTCAACTCTTAGGCCGCCTTTAGGGCAGCCGCATTGCTGGCCTGGGCTTGCTCCTTGGCTAGGGAAAGCTCCTCCCTCAAGGCCTCCATGGCAGCAGCTCCGCCTGCAGTCGAAGCATATCATTAACATTATGCTCCTCTTAAATATTTCCTATAAAAATAAGGAAAGCATAGCACATACTTTGTGACTTGTTAAGCCGCTCATTCACAATTGTAATGTCGGCATCCACAACTTCAATCTGTCGCCTTAGTTCGGCGACTTCAAGGGACCGGTCGGCCACCGGGCCCTTAGCCACCTGCGCATGAATACAATGTGATCATTACTTAACAATATGATCCTCCATTTGCCGCCTAGGGCTGGCAACCAGAGTCTCAGGGGCTGCTACCTATACGGAGCACACCTAGCGCGTGCGCCACAATCAAAAAAATACGTATTTCATTACATACCTCAAAGCCTTTGAGCAGGCTCGTAAAAGCTTCATTCAACCCGCTTGTGGCGGATGAAATCTTCTCAAGCACTGAGCTCATTAATGAACGGTGACCTTCTGAGAGAGCAGCTTGCTCCAGAAGGTCTGTCAGCATGTCCAGCCGGTCGCCGAACTATGTCGGACCCTTCTTATCACCCCCTGTGGGAGCAGAACGCTCCGGGCTCAGGGCGGCAGAAGTATTAGCTTCTGGCCTCGGCAAATATGGACTCCTCCGTGACGACACCTCGAGGTCGCCCGTCCCATGAGGCGGAGAGGCTGATGGGGTTTCACTCTCCATCATCTCCGGAAGAAGATCCCCCGAAGACGAACTCTGTCGAGAAGAGCTGCTAGCCGGACTGCAAAGAATGGATCCTGGTTATTGTTCTCAGAGGAGGAAGCAGTAGCTTTGCATTTACAATTAACTTACATCTCGGCTGAGGGCTGTCCTGTTTGCGGGCATGGCGCGGTGAGGACGCCTTTCGGAGCAGGGCCCCCTGGTGAAGTTTTCTTCCCTTGTCTAGGCACCTCTGCGTCCAAGGCTCCGGAGGCAGCCCTCTTCTTCCCGCGGGGGGAGGAGACCGTAGATCCCCCTCCCCAACTATCCTTCTTCACGGAGGTAGTAATTCCCCCGGTTTGGATGTGCAACGTGTGAAGCTCTGCTTCTCTGTTCTTCCCTTCATCTTTCCCCGAGGGCACTTGACTTAGCACGCGACTAAGCATCCTGGCTATGGCAAGACTAGGCGAGCCTTCGGGAAGTGGTGCCGGACACCTGATTCTCTCCGCCTTGCTGAGCCATTCCTGGCCACAGATGGTTTAGAAACAATGTTATGATAAATATAAATGAAGTGTTCGTTTCTGGGTTACTTACTTGGGTATCTGGGCGGTTGCAGCTCAGGCCCACATCCTCGATGATGTCCGGACACTTTACTTGTGGTCCGAAGAATAACTTACACATCCCTTTGAGCGTCATGCCGAAGAAGTGCAGAATAGTCCGCGGACCTTCTGGGTTGAACTCCCACATCCGGAGAGGCCGACGTTTGCACGGCAAGATCCGTCGGACTAGCATTACCTAAATTACACTGACAAGACTAATGTCCCTCTCAAGAAGCTCCCGAATGCGGCTCTGCAATGTTGGCACATCATTAGCAGGCCCCCAATCCAGTCCCACATTGGCCCATGACGCCAGTTGAGGCGGAGGGCCCGAACGGAAGTCGGGGGCGGCTACCCACTTTGTGCCTCTGGGAGCCATGACGTAAAACCACCTCCACTGCCATAAATCAGACACCTCTGGGAAGAAGCCCTCTGGCCATGGGGCATCGGCGTTTCTGCTTATTACAGTGCCTCCGCACTCCGCGTGTCACCCCTCAGTCATCTTCGGCTTCACATTAAAGGTCTTGAGCCATAAGCCGAAGTGCGGGGTGATGTGGAGGAAGGCTTCGCACACGATGATGAACGACGAGATATGAAGGATGGAGTCCGGAGCTAGATCATGAAAATCCAGCCCATAATAGAACATGAGCCCTCTCACGAAGGGATCAAGGGTGAAGCCTAAGCCGTGGAGGAAGTGAGAAACAAATACGACGCTCTCGTTGGGCTCGGGAGTAGGGATGACCTGCCCTGGAGCAGGAAGCCTGTGCTTGATGTCGGCGGTCAGATATCTGACCTCCCTAAGCTTCGCAATGTCCTCCTCTATGACAGAGGAGGCCACCCACCGGCCTTGAAGGTTGGATCCGGACATGAT
Source organism: Triticum aestivum (assembly GCF_018294505.1). NCBI lineage: Eukaryota > Viridiplantae > Streptophyta > Magnoliopsida > Poales > Poaceae > Triticum > Triticum aestivum. Next base: position 621,168,421 of record NC_057810.1, on the reverse strand, counting down.
TGAAGATCCGAAGTGCTTGAGCTTGGGCTTCGGGTGTTGGAACTCGAGATGCGGAAAGGCGCAAGCGTGGTAGGAAAGAGGGATAGGCCTCGGCCCCTCTATAAAGGGGGTGAATATCAAGCGTCCTCAAGTAACCACTTGGGACTTACCTAAAAACACGGAGTCATACCAACGGGCGTCGTGGGATTGCACGCGCCCGTATTGATGGAGGATCCCGTGATAAGAGGAACACGATCTCTGCTTTGGCAAGGCGTGCCAACAAAATTGCCTCGCAATGCGCATCGGGGCAAGCCGAGAAAAGCCGGTTCGTATTGAGCCAGGCCGTGGCGTAAGGGCACACCGTAAAATAAAATATTGTCAGCAGATCTGATTTGTGAAGTGTTATGCTCTCTACGGTGGTGTGTGGAAGTAATCTCATAGAGCCGGGCACAATCCTTAATCTGCTTTGGAGTATTTGGAGATGGAACCCGTCTTGCAATACTGAAGACAATCTACGCGTCGGACTCATTGTCATTGAAGCCTGGTTCAGGGGCTACTGAGGGAGTCCAGGATTAGGGGGTATCCGGATAGCCGGACTATATACTTTGGCCGGACTGTTGGACCATGAAGATACAAGACTCAAGACTTCGTCCCGTGTCCGGATGGGACTCTCCTTTGCATGTAAGACAAGCTTGGCGATCCGCGTGTTAGATCTCCTCCTTTGTAACCGACTCTGTGTAAACCCTAGCCCCCTCCGGTGTCTATATAAACCGAAGGGTTTAGTCCGTAGGAGGGCAATCATAATCATAATCATCATAGGCTAGCTTCTAGGGTTTAGCCTCTACGATCTCGTGGTAGATCAACTCTTGTAATACTCATATCATCAAGATCAATCAAGCAGGAAGTAGGGTTTTACCTCCATCGAGAGGGCCCAAACCTGGGTAAAACATTGTGTCCCTTGCCTCCTGTTACCATTAGCCTTAGACGCACAGATCGGGACCCCCTACCCGAGATCCGCCAGTTTTGACACCGACACCTGCCCCCGTATATAAAGGAGGGGGAGGAGGCCGGCCACCATGGGGCACGCCATGGAGGGGGAGTCCTACTAGGACTCCAAACCAAGTAGGATTCGCCTCCCCCCACTTTTTTCTTTTTTAGGAGTAGCAAAGGGGGAAAGGAGAGGGAGTAGGAGAAGGAAAGGGGAGGGGGGCACCCCTACCCCTTGTCCAATTCGGATTGGCAAGGGGGGGGGGGGCTCCACCTCCTATGGCAGCCCTCTGTCCTCCACTAAGGCCCATGTAGGCCCATTACTCTCCCGGGGGGTTCCGGTAACCTCCCGGTACTCCGAAACTTATCTGAAACTTCCTGAAACCTTTCCGGTGTCCGAATATAACCTTCTAATATATAAATATTTACCTCTCGACCATTTTGAGACTCCTCGTCATGTCCGTGATCTCATCCGGGACTCCAAACAAACTTCGGTCACCAAAACACATAACTCATAATACAAATCGTCATCAAACGTTAAGCGTGCGGACCCTACGGGTTCGAGAACTATGTAGAAATGATCGAGACACATCTCCGTGTTGGGGAACGTAGCAGAAATTCAAAAAATTTCCTACGTAACACCAAGATCTATCTATGGAGAGACCAGCAACGAGTAGAAGGGAGAGGAGGAGAGTGCATCTACATACCCTTGTAGATCGCTAAGCGGAAGCGTTCAAGTGAACGGGGTTGATGGAGTCGTACTCGTCGTGATTCAGATCACCGATGATCAAGTGCCGAACGGATGACACCTCCGCGTTCAACACACGTACAGCCCGGTGACGTCTCCCACGCCTTGATCCAGCAAGGAGAGAGGGAGAGGTTGAGGAAGACTCCATCCAACAGCAGCACAACGGCGTGGTGGTGATGGAGGAGCGTGGCAATCCTGCAGGGCTTCGCCAAGCACCTAAGGGAGAGGAGGAGGTGTCACGGGAGGGAGGGAGGCGCCAAGGGCTCAGGTGTGGATGCCCTCCCTCCCCTCCACTATATATAGGGGCAGGGGAGAGGGGGAGGCGCAGCCTTGCCCCCTACTCCAAGAAAGGGGTGCGGCTAAGGAGGGGGGAGGAGTCCATCCTCCCCAAGGCACCTCAGAGGTGCCTTCCCCCTTTAGGACTCTCCCCTTTTTCCTTTATCTTGGCGCATGGGCCTCTAGGGGCTGGTGCCCTTGGCCCATGTAGGCCAAGGCGCACCCCCTTCAGCCCATGTGGCCCCCCGGGGCAGGTGGCCCCACCCGGTGGGCCCCCGGGACCCTTCCGGTGGTCCCGGTACAATACTGATGACCCCGAAACTTGTCCCGATGGCCGAAACAGGACTTCCTATATATAAATCTTTACCTCCGGACCATTCCGGAACTCCTCGTGATGTCCGGGATCTCATCCGGGACTCCGAACAACATTCGGTAACCACATACAAGCTTCCTTTATAACCCTAGCGTCATCGAACCTTAAGTGTGTAGACCCTACGGGTTCGGGAGACATGTAGACATGACCGAGACGTTCTCCGGTCAATAACCAACAGCGGGATCTGGATACCCATGATGGCTCCCACATGTTCCACGATGATCTCATCGGATGAACCACGATGTCAAGGACTTAATCAATCCCGTATTCAATTCCCTTTGTCTATCGGTATGTTACTTGCCCGAGATTCGATCGTCGGTATCCAATACCTTGTTCAATCTCGTTACCGGCAAGTCACTTTACTCGTTCCGTAACACATCATCCCGTGATCAACTCCTTGGTCACATTGCGCATATGATGATGTCCTACCGAGTGGGCCCAGAGATACCTCTCCGTTTACACGGAGTGACAAATCCCAGTCTCGATCCGCATAAAACAATAGATACTTTCGGAGATACCTGTAGTGCACCTTTATAGTCACCCAGTTACGTTGTGACGTTTGACACACCCAAAGCACTCCTACGGTATCCAGGAGTTACACGATCTCATGGTCAAAGGAAGAGATACTTGACATTGGCAAAGCTCTAGCAAACGAACTACACGATCTTTGTGCTAAGCTTAGGATTGGGTCTTGTCCATCACATCATTCTCCTAATGATGTGATCCCGTTATCAATGACATCCAATGTCCATAGCCAGGAAACCATGACTATCTGTTGATCACAATGAGCTAGTCAACTAGAGGCTCACTAGGGACATATTGTGGTCTATGTATTCACATGTGTATTACGATTTCCGGATAATACAGTTATAGCATGAATAAAAGACAATTATCATGAACAAGGAAATATAATAATAATACTTTTATTATTGCCTCTAGGGCATATTTCCAACAGTCTCCCACTTGCACTAGAGTCAATAATCTAGTTCACATCGCCATGTGATTAACACTCATAGGTCACATCGCCATGTGACTAATACCCAAGAGTTTACTAGAGTCAGTAGTCTAGTTCACATCACTATGTGATTAACACTCAATGAGTTTTATGTTTGATCATGTTGCTTGTGAGAGAGGTTTTAGTCAACGGGTCTGAACCTTTCAGATCCGTGTGTGCTTTACAAATCTCTATGTCATCTCCTAGATGCAGCTACCACGCTCTATTTGGAGCTATTCCAAATAACTGTTCTACTTGGAGCTATTCAAAATTGTTGCTCCATTATATGTATCCGGTCTCTCTACTCAGAGCTATCCGGATAGGTGTTAAGCTTGCATCGACGTAACCTTTACGACGAACTCTTTTACCACCTCCATAATCGAGAAAATTCCTTAGTCCATTAGTTACCAAGGATAACTTTGACCGCTGTCTGTGATCCATTCATGGATCACTCTTGTACCCCTTGACTGACTCATGGCAAGGCACACTTCAGGTGCGGTACTCAGCATGGCGTACTGTAGAGCCTATGTCTTAAGCATAGGGGACGACCTTCGTCCTTTCTCTCTATTCTGCCGAGGTCGAGCTTTAAGTCTTAACTTCGTACCTTACAACTCAAGCAAGAACTCCTTCTTTGACTGGTCCATCTTGAACACCTTCAAGATCATGTCAAGGTATGTGCTCATTTGAAAGTACCATTAAGCGTTTTGATCTATCCTTATAGATCTTGATGCTCAATGCTCAAGTAGCTTAATCCAGGTTTTCTATTGAAAAACACATTTCAAATAACCCTATATGCTTTCCAGAAATTCTACGTCATTTCTGATCAACAATATGTCAACTACATATATTCATCAGAAATTCTATAGTGCTCCCACTCACTTCTTTGGAAATACAAGTTTCTCATAAACTTTGTACAAACCCAAAATTTTTGATCATCATCAAAGCATACATTCCAACTCCGAGATGCTCACTCCAGTCCTTTGAAGGATTGCTGGAGCTTTGCATACTTATTAGCATCTTTCGGGATTGACAAAACCTTCCGGTTGTATCACATACAACCTTTCCTCATTAAAATCGTCGAGGAAACAATGTTTTGACATCCTATCTGCAAGATTTCATAAATAATGCAGTAATCGCTAATATAATTCCTACAGACTCTTAGCATCGCTACGAGTGAGAAAATCTCATCGTAGTCAACTCCTTGAACTTGTCGGAAAACATCTTAATGACAAGTCGAGCTTTCTTAATGGTGACATTTACCATCATTGTCCGTCTTCCTTTTGAAATCCATCTGTACTCATTAGCCTTACGACCATCGAGCCGTTCTGCCAAAGTCTACACTTTGTTTTCATACATGGATCCTCTCTCGGATTTTATGGCCTCAAGCCATTTATCGGAATCCGGGCCCACCATCGCTTCTCCATAGCTCGTAGGTTCATTGTTGTCTAGCAACATGACCTTCAAGACAGGATTACGTACCACTCTGAAGTAGTATGCATCCTTGTCATCCTACGAGGTTTGGGAGTGACTTGATCCGAAGTTTCATGATCAATATCATAAGCTTCCACTTCAATTGGTGTAGGTGCCACAGGAACAACTCCCTGTGCCCTGTCACACACTAGTTGAAGAGACGGTTCAATAACCTCATCAAGTCTCCACCATCCTCCCACTCAATTCTTTCGAGAGAAACTTTTCCTCGAGAAAGGACCCGATTCTAGAAACAATCCATATTGCTTTCGGATCTGAATTAGGAGGTATACCCAACTGTTTTGGGTTTCCTATGAAGATGCATTTTATCCGCTTTGGGTTCGAGCTTATCAACCTGAAACTTTTTCATATAAGCATCGCAGCCCCAAACTTTTAAGAAACGACAACTTAGGTTTCTCTAAACCATAATTCATACGGTGTCATCTCATCGGAATTACGTGGTGCCCTATTTAAAGTGAATGCGGTTGTCTCTAATGCCTAACCCATGAACGATAGTGGTAATTCGATAAGAGACATCATGGTACGCACCATATCCAATAGGGTGCAACTATGATGTTCGGACACACCATCACATTATGGTGTTCCAGGCGGTATTAATTGCGAAACAATTTCCACAATGTCTTAATTGTGTGCCAAAACTCGTAACTCAGATATTCATCTCTATGATCATATCATAGACATTTTATCCTCTTGTCACAATGATCTGCTACTTCACTCTGAAATTACTTGAACCATTCAATAATTCAGACTTGTGTTTCATCAAGTAAATATACTCAACATTTACTCGAATCATCTGTGAAGTAAGAACATAATGATATTTACTGCATGCCTCAGCACTCATTCGACTGCACACATCAAAATGTGTTACTTCCAACAAGTTGCTATCTTGTTCCATCTTACTGAAAATGAGGCTTTTCAGTCATCTTGCCCATGTGGTATGATTTGCATATCTCAAGTGATTCAAAATCAAGTGAGTCCGAACGATCCATTTGCATGGAGTTTCTTCATGCATATACACCAATAGACATGGTTCGCATGTCTCAAACTTTTCAAAAACGAGTGAGTCCAAAGATCCATCAACATGGAGCTTCTTCATGCGTTTTATACCATTATGACTTACATGGCAGTGCCACAAGTAAGTGGTACTATCATTACTATCTTATATCTTTTGGCATGAAAATGTGTATCACTACGACCGAGATTCAATAAACCATTCCTTTAGGTGCAAGACCATTGAAGGTATTATTCAAAAATAGAGTAACCATCATTCTCCTTAAATGAATAACCGTATTGCGATAGACATAATCCAATCATGTCTATGCTCAACGCAAACACCAATCTCGGTGGTAGAGGGAGCGTGCGATGCTTGATCATATCAACCTTGGAAACACTTCCAACATATATCGTCAGCTCACCTTTAGCTAGTCTCCGTTTATTCCGTAGCTTTTATTTCGAGTTACTAACACTTAGCAACCGAACCGGTATCCAATACCCTGGTGCTACTAGGAGTACTAGTAAAGTACACATTAACATAATGTATATCCAATATACTTCCGTCGACCTTGCCAGCCTTCTTATCTACCAAGTATCTAGGGTAATTCTGCTCCAGTGGCTGTTCCCCTTATTACAGAAGCACTTAGTCTCGGGTTTGGGTTCTACCTTGGTTTCTTCACTGGAGCAGCAACTGATTTGCCGTTTCATGAAGTACCCCTTCTTGCCCTTGCCCTTCTTGAAACTAGTGGTTTCACTAACCATCAACAATTGATGCTCCTTCTTGATTTCTACTTTCGCGGTGTCAAACATCATGAATATTTCAAGGATCATCATATCTATCCCTGATATGTTATAGTTAATCACGAAGCTCTAGCAGCTTGGTGGCAATGACTTTGGGGAAACATCACTATCTCATCTGGAGGATCAACTCCCACTCGATTCAAGTGATTGTTGTGCTCAGACAATCTGAGCGCAAGCTCAACGATTGAGCTTTTCTCCCTTAGTTTGCAGGCTAAGAAAATCGTCGGAGGTCTTATACCTCTTGACGTGGGCACGAGCCTGAAATCCCAATTTCAGCCCTCGAAACATCTCATATGTTCCGCGACGTTTCGAAAACGTCTTTGGTGCCTCTACTTAAACCATTTAATTGAACTATCACGTAGTTATCAAAACGTGTATGTCCGATGTTCGCAACATCGACAAACGACGTTGGGGTTCAGCACACTGAGCGGTGCATTAAGGACATAAGCTTTCTACTGATCGCATAATCGCTACTATCAACTTTCAACTATATTTTCTCTAGGAACATATCTAAACAGTGGAACTAAAGCGCGAGCTTACGACATAATTTGCAAAAGGTCTTTTGACTATGTTCAGGATAATTAAGTTCATCTTATGAACTCCCACTTAGATAGACATCCCTCTGGTCATCTAAGTGATCACATGATCCGAGTCAACTAGGCCGTGTTCGATCATCACGTGAGACGGACTAGTCATCATCGGTGAACATCTTCATGTTGATCGTATCTGCTATACGACTCATGCTCGACCTTTCGGTCTCCGTGTTCCGAGGCCATGTCTGCACATGCTAGGCTCGTCAAGTTAACCCTAAGTGTTTTCGCTGTGTAAAACTGTCTTACACCCGTTGTATGTGAACGTAAGAATCCATCACACCCGATCATCACGTGGTGCTTAGAAGCGACGAACTGTAGCAACGGTGCATAGTTAGGGGAGAACACTTCTTGAAATTTTGTAAGGGATCATCTTATTTACTACCGTCGTCCTAAGTAAACAAGATGCATAAACATGATAAACATCACATGCAATCAAATAGTGACATGATATGGCCAATATCATTTTGCTCCTTTTGATCTTCATCTTCGGGGCTCCATGATCATCTTGTCACCGGCATGACACCATGATCTCCATCATCATGATCTCCATCATCGTGTCTTCATGAAGTTGTCACGCCAACGACTACTTCTACTTCTATGGCTAACGCGTTTAGCAATAAAGTAAAGTAGTTTACATAGCGTTCTTCAATGACACGCAGGTCATACAAAAAAATAAAGACAACTCCTATGGCTCCTGCCGGTTGTCATACTCATCGACATGCAAGTCGTGAATCCTATTACAAGAACATGATCAATCTCATACATCACATATCATTCATCACATTCTTCTGGCCATATCACATCACAAAGCATACCCTGCAAAAACAAGTTAGACGTCCTCTAATTGTTGTTGCATGTTTTACGTGACTGCTATGGGTTTCTAGCAAGAACGTTTCTTACCTACGCAAGACCACAACGTGATATGCCAATTGCTATTTACCCTTCATAAGGACCCTTTTCATCGAATCCGTTCCGACTAAAGTGGGAGAGACTGGCACCCGCTAGCCACCTTATGCACCAAGTGCATGTCAATCGGTGGAACCTGTCTCACGTAAGAGTACGTGTAAGGTCGGTCCGGGCCGCTTCATCCCACAATACCGTCGAAACAAGATTGGACTAGTAACGGTAAGCATATTGAACAACATCAACGCCCACAACTACTTTGTGTTCTACTCGTGCAAAGAATCTACGCAATAGACCTAGCTCATGATGCCACTGTTGGGGAACGTAGCAGAAATTCAAAATTTTCCTACGTAACACCAAGATCTATCTATGGAGAGACCAGCAACGAGTAGAAGGAGAGGAGAGTGCATCTACATACCCTTGTAGATCGCTAAGCGGAAGCGTTCAAGTGAACGGGGTTGATGGAGTCGTACTCGTCGTGATTCAGATCACCGATGATCAAGTGCCGAACGGACGGCACCTCCGCGTTCAACACACGTACAGCCCGGTGACGTCTCCCACGCCTTGATCCAACAAGGAGAGAGGGAGAGGTTGAGGAAGACTCCATCCAACAGCAGCACAACGGCATGGTGGTGATGGAGGAGCGTGGCAATCCTGCAGGGCTTCGCCAAGCACCTACGGGAGAGGAGGAGGTGTCACGGGAGGGAGGGAGGCGCCAAGGGCTCAGGTGTGGATGCCCTCCCTCCCCTCCACTATATATAGGGGCAGGGGAGAGGGGGAGGCGCAGCCTTGCCCCCTACTCCAAGAAAGGGGTGCGGCTAAGGAGGGGGGAGGAGTCCATCCTCCCCAAGGCACCTCGGAGGTGCCTTCCCCCTTTAGGACTCTCCCCTTTTTCCTTTATCTTGGCGCATGGGCCTCTAGGGGCTGGTGCCCTTGGCCCATGTAGGCCAAGGCGCACCCCCTTCAGCCCATGTGGCCCCCCGGGGCAGGTGGCCCCACCCGGTGGGCCCCCGGGACCCTTCCGGTGGTCCCGGTACAATACCGATGACCCCGAAACTTGTCCCGATGGCCGAAACAGGACTTCCTATATATAAATCTTTACCTCCGGACCATTCCGGAACTCCTCGTGACGTCCGGGATCTCATCCGGGACTCCGAACAACATTCGGTAACCACATACAAGCTTCCTTTATAACCCTAGCGTCATCGAACCTTAAGTGTGTAGACCCTACGGGTTCGGGAGACATGTAGACATGACCGAGACGTTCTCCGGTCAATAACCAACAGCGGGATCTGGATACCCATGATGGCTCCCACATGTTCCACGATGATCTCATCGGATGAACCACGATGTCAAGGACTTAATCAATCCCGTATTCAATTCCCTTTGTCTATCGGTATGTTACTTGCCCGAGATTCGATCGTCGGTATCCAATACCTTGTTCAATCTCGTTACCGGCAAGTCACTTTACTCGTTCCGTAACACATCATCCCGTGATCAACTCCTTGGTCACATTGCGCATATGATGATGTCCTACCGAGTGGGCCCAGAGATACCTCTCCGTTTACACGGAGTGACAAATCCCAGTCTCGATCCGCATAAAACAATAGATACTTTCGGAGATACCTGTAGTGCACCTTTATAGTCACCCAGTTACGTTGTGACGTTTGACACACCCAAAGCACTCCTACGGTATCCAGGAGTTACACGATCTCATGGTCAAAGGAAGAGATACTTGACATTGGCAAAGCTCTAGCAAACGAACTACACGATCTTTGTGCTAAGCTTAGGATTGGGTCTTGTCCATCACATCATTCTCCTAATGATGTGATCCCGTTATCAATGACATCCAATGTCCATAGCCAGGAAACCATGACTATCTGTTGATCACAACGAGCTAGTCAACTAGAGGCTCACTAGGGACATATTGTGGTCTATGTATTCACACGTGTATTACGATTTCCGGATAATACAGTTATAGCATGAATAAAAGACAATTATCATGAACAAGGAAATATAATAATAATAATACTTTTATTATTGCCTCTAGGGCATATTTCCAACACTCGGATCAATAACCAATAGCGGAACCTAGATGCTCATATTGGTTCCTACATATTCTACGAAGATCTTTATCGGTTAAACCGCACAACAACATACGTTGTTCCCTTTGTCATCGGTATGTTACTTGCCCGAGATTCGATCGTTGTATCATCATACCTAGTTCAATCTCATTACCGGGAAGTCTCTTTACTTGTTCCATAGTGCATCATCCCGTAACTAACTCATTAGTCACATTGATTGCAAGGCTTCATATGATGTGCATTATCGAGACGGCCCAGAGATCCCTCTCCGATACATGGAGTGACAAATCCTAATCTCGATCTATGCCAACCCAACAAACACCTTCGGAGACACCTGTAGAGCATCTTTATAATAACCCATTTGCATTGTGACGTTTTATAGCACACAAGGTGTTCCTCGGGTATTCAGGATTTGCATAATCTCATAGTCAGAGGAACATGTATATGTCATGAAGAAAGCAATAGCAATAAAATTTAACAATCATTATGCCAAGCTAAGGGATGGGTCTTGTCCATCACATCATTCTCTAATGATGTGACCGCGTTCATCAAATGACAACACATGCCTATGGTCAGGAAACATAACCATCTTTGATCAACAAGCTAGTCTAGTAGAGGCATACTAGGGACACGTAGTTTTGTCTATGTATTCACACATGTATCAAGTTTCCAGTTAATACAATTATAGCATGAATAATAAACATTTATCATGATATAAGGAAATATAAAATAACAACTTTATTATTGCCTCTAGGGCATATTTCCTTCAGAATGCACCAGCCACAAGGGGCTGGTGCGCTCCCCATATCAGGCCGGCCTAGGAGGAGAAGGAAAGAGGGGAAGGGAAAGGAAAGTGTGGAGTAAGACTCCCCCTTCCTTCCCCCCCTCCTCTCCCCCCCTCGATTATATATGGCAGGGGGAGCGCGGCTTGGGAGGGATTCCAAGTAGGATTCCTCCTACTTGGGCACGTTCTATGGCTGCTCCTCCCTCCCTCCCACCTATATATATGTGGGAAGGGGGCGCCTAGCATATACGAGACAATTGCCTAGCCATGTGCGGCGCCCGCCTCCACCGCTTACACCCCAGTCATATTTTCGTAGTGCTTAGGCGAAGCACTGCGGAGATAACTTCACAATCACCGTCACCACATCGTCGTGCTGCTGGAACTCATCTCTACCTTGCCGTCTTGCTGGATCAATAAGGCAGATGACGTCACCGAGCTGAACGTGTGCTGAACGCAGAGATGTCGTACGTTCGGTACTTGATTGGTTGGAGCGTGAAGAAGTTCGACTACATCAACCGCGTTGTTAAACGCTTCCGCTTACGGTCTATGAGGGTACATAGACACACTCTCTCCCTCTCGTTGATATGCATCTCCTTGATAAATCTTGCGTGTGCGTAGAATTTTTTTGTTTTCCATGCAATGTTTCCCAACAACGACTACGAGCAGATATTGGCCGAGATGCATGATGTTGCTTTCTTCAAAGCGTTTGGCTTTCGTCCGGATCCGGATAGCTCAGACTCTAACGATGCATGATGAAGCGCCGCTAGCCTCAGAGGAGGCGGCCGTACGCTGATGCATGATGCTGCTACTACTTGAAGACCAACTTGTATCTAAATAATAAGCTCCACTGAGGTAAGTCATCTAGAGCTGGGCGGAGGGTGGTTGCAAGCGTCCGGATCTGGTTGTGAGTAAGGTTGGGAAAGGTTGGGAAGTGGCCGACATCAGCATGGTGGGAATTAGGGTTTAGGGGGAGGATCCGAGATTAGCAGGGAAAAAGTCCCGCCTTCCCCCGTGCAGTCCCCCCACGAGCGGCTCGGGCGGCAGCACTAGTTCCTGCCACGGGCTTCCTCCCCTACCTCACCCCACCTCTACCACCGGCTAGTGTCGCCGGGCGAAGCCCTTCGCGGTGGCTTGCGGCGGGGGATCTCTCCTCCTTGTCTTGGATCTGGTGGGCGCGGGGCTCCCTCCCTAGACGATGGCGTCGGGCGTGCACAGGGTCCGGCGGCATGGCGGCGCTCTCTCTAGTCGGCGGCGTGTTGTGGTGCGACCGCGATGGGCGGGTGCTTGGTCGCGCGGTGGCTGTGCTCTTCGGTGGCGATTGGGGTTCGGCTTTGGACCTCCGGCGGCAGCGGGTGGTGTCTTCCTTCCTCGTCTCAGGTTTGCGGCGGTGTACCTCGGGCAATGGTGGTTCCGTCAGCGGCGTTGCTCTAGATGGTGGGGAGGCGGCAGCGTAGCCACTTGGCTGTGGGCTCTGACGCGGCGACAAGCGACGACACCCTCCTGGCCCAGATCTTGGCCCTTTTGGGCCCATCTGGGTGTAGGCGGGACTGGCCAGCGGCTCCGGTAGACGGAGAGGTGACTCGTGTGGGGGGTTGCCGAGACGGAGGCACGCACATTGCAGTGCCGCGACGGGAGCTTCACGAGCCCTTTCAGGCTCGACCGGGCTATGGGCCTGGTGTGCTCCCCTTGTTGCGTCCGACCGGTGACCGTCATGGGCGGTGGAGGTTGTCCCGTCCCACGTGACTAATGATTCTGCAGCTCCTCGTTCCTGGTTGTCTCCTCTCGGCCTCGTCGGTTTCGCTTCGCCTGCTTTGTTCGTCTGTGACGGCTTCGTCGGACGGAGGTGCTGCTTGTGTGCGGGGTTGCGGAGATGGCGGCACGCACACTACAGCATGGTGGCGAGAGCTTCATGAGCCCTTTCAGGCTCGGCTGGCCCGTGGGCCTGGTGTGCTCTTCTTGCTGTGTTCGGCCGGTGACTGCCAAGGGCGGTGGAGGTTGTCCCCTCCCGCGTGGCTGCTGATTCTGCTGCTCCTTGTTCCCGGCTACCCCTCTCGATTCCGTCGGTATTGCCTCTCCTTACATGGTGAGACGCCGATGGTGATTCAAAGGCCGTGGTGGCACATATTGGTGGGCGACACGATTGGTGGTGTGCGATGGATCGGTCGGGGCTGTGGTTGTTTGGCGGGCGGGAGAAATCCCTGTTGGCTTGGCCGACACCGATGCCGTGATGCCTGCGGGCGCCATCATTCCTTCCTGAAGGGCGTCGGGTATGCCCCCTCCACATGCCCCTCTACGTACCGGGGGAAACCCTAGGACCTGTCCGGGCAGCACCGTCAGCGTCGTCGAGTTCCTTCCCGGAGGTGTTGCTTGGTATGCGGCGGTCCGAAGTGCTAGGACCTAGGAGGGTGGTGGAAATTCTCCGACAGGCGCAACGGTTGCGGGCCATCATCCTTTTCGTTGATCCGACTCTGTTATCATTATTTTCTTTTTCTTTCTCAGTTATTTCTTTTGGGCGTGCTTGTGCTGACTACCCCAGCAATGGACTATCAGCTTTATCGGATGGTTGCTATATCTATATAGCGGGGCGAAAGCCTATTCTGAGAGTAAGTCATCTAGCGCTATTTGTGGTTGATGGTGAGATTGGCGGGCATGTTTCGGCAGCGGAAGCCATCCTCCCGCAATCTCCAATGTTTCAAATCTACTCCCAAAAATTGTTGTAGGTGTGACCAGCAGGAGAATGAGCTCCATTTATTTTTCCTCTATCATTTTGCTCGAGTAGCTTGGTTTTCTTCTCCTTGGTTTATTAGATTGGATGTGTTAGTTCAAGGCCATTCCACCATGCATTCTATTCTCATTGCCTTACTTTGTATGGGGCATCCTTATGGTTCTATCTCTAATATTCTCAATTTTTTTGTGGTGTCTCTAGAAGGCTGGAAATGATTTCCTCTTTGACAAGCAAAAGGCTCTCCCTCATCATGTGTATATTGCCGCCTTGGCCTTGTCATCAGATTCTTATGTTGATTTGCCCAATTTATCCAAGAAGCAGGGAGATCCACAAGCACAACTTTCTCATAATCAGCTTCCTATGCAGGGGCGAACGCTTAAGTCGGATTTGCTTATTTCAGGTCCAAAAGTATATTCTGACGCAGCTTTCAGAAGTACGAAAATTCCAGGTTTATTGCAAGGAGATGTTGCTACAGGAGTGGGCGTTTATATTTCTTTGCCACTTAATCAGCTAGAAATCAATGTGCAAATTCAAGCTTCAGCTCCTCCTACTTCTACTCCTCTGCATGCAGAAGCTTTACCTCTTTCTTTTGCTGCTAAAGTGGCTCAAAAGCTCAATATTATTCAGCCAGCCTTTCTTATGGATTGTTTATCTTTAGCGCTGGTCGCTGCTTCTCGTAAGATACAAGAATCTACCACCCCTTGGAGCATTAGGAAGTCTTTGGCTAATTTCTTCAAGTGTACTACTAATTTGCATCCACGTGTGTTTCACATCTCTAGGGAAGTTAATGGAATAGCTCATAATCTTGCGCAACAGGTCTTTCGTTCGAATGATGAATCTCAAATCTGTTGTTTTGCTTCTGCTCATAGGCATACCTCCTGTCCTGTGGTGTCTCTTCTTTCTAATTTTAAGGTGCAGAAATTTAGGATCCATGCTGTACATTGCTACTAAGCATGTTTGCAGGAATGCAGGGGTGCTTGCCAAGCTCTTGCGAATCAGCAGGCCGTTGATTTCTTTGATGGGCCTCAAGTTTATGCTCCTTCTTGTTTCTACTATTTGGTCTGGTAATTCTTGGCTGATTTGGTTTCTCAGGGAGGAGCATGGAGCAACCAGTTGTTGCTTCCAATGGCAGCGGCAACATCTTCAGTCTGGGCTGTGGCAACTTCAACTTTGCAAGCTTCTTCTCCATCTCTTTCCTTTGACACCTTGTAGTCTGTTGTTCATGTATTAGTTTCAAAGTTTTCTTAAGGGTCGGTAGCTCTCCAGGTTATTGCTCTGTATAACTTGTCTTTACGGCTCTTTCTTCAGCTCATACGCATTGGCTGTGCTCTTCTTCTCTTACTTGCTTCTTCAGGCCATTGTAATACCTGCTGTATTTCGCATTTGAGCTGGATGATGAAATTGGCACCGGTTGGTGCCTTTCCTTGTTCACAAAAAAAATCTACTCCCACGTCATGTGTGTACACTTGCACGCCATGCAACGGTACACGCCGGCGTAAATTAGGTGAGATCTGTAGCATGCACGTCGCAGCCAGCACACTGGTCATGGGTGCACGCGTGCATGCATGCATGCAGCTCATGGCGGCACTGGCGCTTCGTCTTTGACTTCAGACGAGCAGCATGGAGACGGCCGGCGGGTGGGATGGTCAACGATGGAGCTAGCAGGCCCGAATGCCCAATCCCATCTTCTGGCGTACGTCGTCGGCGCCGTTTGTGGGTTGACTTCAAATTAGTTTTCAGTCAACGCGACGGAACTGCATGCATGCCCTTTCCCCGCTCACTGGCTCCACATGCTCGTCGTTGTAGCAAATCAGAGGAAGAAGATACCGTGTGGATTACCGGCAGCTGAAAACAAGATGTTACTGCACGGTGTACACAAGGAGACATCGAGACGAAGGAGACTGCAGACCGTCTACAAGGGTGGAATCGGCTATAGAGGGAGTCGAGACAAAGGCTGGCGTCACGTTCGCGAAGGCGATCGGAACGCAGTCCGTGCGACCACTTGCCGGAGAGCGACCTTCTACAGTGCACCACGTGGTTGTGCGGTCGGCACAGGGCCGGTCCTGAGATTTCGGGGGCCCGGGGCGAAACTAAAACCCAGGGGCCCTTGATTTAAGCATCGAAATAATGTGTTATGAAGAAAATAGACAACAATGCGCGATGCAAAGTCTTGTTTAATGTCATGCTTGAACTTCAACTATGGGAGTACATTATTTTAGATACTGAACCAAAACAACAGAAGCCTCCCCGAATAGTCCACAAGGAATTTGCGTCCAAATTGCATTGTTGGATTCACATTTTTGAGTTCTTGGAATGACTATGGTACGACTATTACTACAAATAGGAGTATCTGAGAAATTAGATAGATGATCGAAATTCATACGAGTGGTGTGGAAAATATTTCTTCGTATCTTCAAAAGTTAAATATCTTCGTATCTTTAAAAAGTAAATATATGGTGCCACGCATGCAAAGTTACTCACATTTAGCGAATTGTGCAAATGATTAAATTAAGAGTTAATTACCCAATTATGACGTCATCTCATTGCTCAATTCAACCAACTGCCATGAGAGAATCCAGATCCTCGTTCTGCGCTTGATCTCTTTGAGATCTACTGCGGGAACATCAATATTACAGAACCAGAACGGTTAATTGTACAAACAGTGAAAGATGTTGACCTGCCGGTAATACTCACCTTTGTAGAGACGACACTCCGGCGCCGGAGATCAGCTCCATAGATCATGTGCGCGCCTGAGATCATGTGCACCGCGCCCCTTGGGATCTGGGTCTCATCTTATACTGCTCTTCTGGTTCACTACGTACGTTTTTTATGGCGGAAAGGCGGCGGCTGTTACGTGCGTGATGGCGATTTGGCGATGCATGCGTGGGTTGGCAGTTGATGCGTGAGTTATGGCGATATATCAGACTCTCCATATACGTACGTTTTTTGAAGAACTTCCATCTACGATACGTAGCTGCTTCTACTTGCGATGGGCCAGGCACACTGAACTTTTTTTTACTGCAGCCAAATGGGCCAAATACAAGGAAATACATACTTGGGGGCCCCTCCACCTTGGGGGCCCGGGGCGGCCGCCCCCCCTGCCCCCCCTCAGGGCCGGCCCTGGGTCGGCAGCCAGCGTTGGCTATATAAGGCAGCACCGCGTCCGGCGGCCGTGCTTATCGTCGACGTGCGGCCCGTCGGTCGGTCGCCGGTACCGCCCAGGCCAGGGCAATCTGCAGGGCTCACCACTTGTGTTTTGTACACATTTTCGGTGTCGAAGTTCTCTTGACTGCATGTGCACTAATTTCTGTCACCGCTCCTATAGCTACATACATATACGGAGAAATACACTGCTTATCCGCACGTCTCGCAGTCTGTATACACAGTGATCCGCACGAGTCACAGTCTAATCGTATCTTTATATAGTGCCGATGAGCATGACGTGCTTGGCTCATTGTCACTGCTCTTGCAAGTTGCACGACATATAGCCAACTCAAGGACGATAAGTCCATGTATGACAGCGCTGCGCCTTAATTTCTCCCATGGACCGGAGGTGCAGTCAGATCACCGAGACGGGCGGAGTACATTGAACCTGGGAGTACACTGCTCGATCGGGACAGCATCCATAACAGCGGGACGACGGGGTCTCTAGCAAGTGATACGATGTTACGGCTAGCTACCAAGCCAAGGATGAACAATATGCTGGCAGTTCTAGCCAGAGATGCCATGTCACAATTAATTCCTGTGTTGTGCAAACAGAAGCTAGCTAGTACTAGGAGCCTAGTAAGCATGGTCTAAAGTCTAAACAGGAGCTACTAGATATCCAACACCACGGGACCTCAAATTTTAGCCATGTAGCTCAAACGCCGCGGAATGTCTAGTATAGACCATGACCACATACATGGAGATCATAGGCAGCAGTGACCCACGTTCGTACGTATCCAATAGGCCATGCCCAACACGACGGGACCTCAACGCATGCATGTCTAGCTAGTAGGCCACGACCGGACATTCTTATCATGCACAACAAAAAACAACACATCATTTATTATTGGGCTCAGCAAATTGTCTAGTTAACATGCATAATCGGTGATAAGTGGTGCTTGTTCGACCAAGTCCTAGCTAGCGTAGGCTTGGCACCGATATAACAGTATTGGGTTCACAAGTGGCTTGTGGGTCGAGCACTGGCTTGTTCACAACTGTAAGGGATGCTCAACAATGGACTAAGCTGTGGCATATAAGAGTTCCATCAAAAGTTCGTGTGATATTGTGGAGCCAAGCTAAATTGTCCCTCCCGTAAGGGGGTGTCCTTCAACACGGATATATGGCTTCGTCGATGATGGATACCGAAGTACCGAGAAGGCCTGGAGAAGTATCTCTCCATCGTCAAAGAAGCAGATCTGAGTCTTAAAGTATTGAGTCCCTAAGCATACACTTTTTATGTACTAGAAAATTATTGTTATAATCTCCCTATTATAGGGAGCATCGACCCCAAAGTAACAGGTCCGGCATGAAGGGACACGACATTCTCATGGTCTAAGGAAGCGAGTATACACTAGTAGAAAACAGGGCTACCGTTCGGGCGTGGCCAGCCCATTAGTCCCGGTTCTTCAAGAACCGGGACCCATGGGGGGTATTAGACCCGGTTCGTGAGCCCAGGGGGCCGGCCGGGGCCTCGTGTGCATTGGTCCCGGTTCAAGCCTATAACCGGGACCAATGGTCCTCGCTCCTGGCCCACAACCATTGGTCCCGGTTCGTGGCTTGAACCAGGACAGAAGGGGTGGCTTTAGTCCCGGTTCATGCCACGAACCTGGACAAATAACTTGCCTATATATACCCACCGCCGCGGCAGAGCACTCCAGAGTGCTCTGTTTTGTCAAGCCGGCGAGGGGAGGGCATTTGGGTGCTCTAGTTCACCTCCTATGCACATGAGGTGTTCGATAAAATGTTCGAGCCACACTAGTTAAGCTTTCTCCTCTCGAAACTTGACCTTCGAGCTCCATTTTCAACGAGATTTGTCTAGATTTAGCGGTCCGTCACGCCCCGTCCCCGCCCCGTCTTCATCGTCGTCGATCGCCCGCGCCGATCTCGTCGCCGACACCACCGTGGTGAGCCTCTTGTTCTTATCTTCTTTTTAAAAGAAAAAAAATCCTGACTTCAGATAGATACTTGTCTAATTTTCTTACTTTTATTATTCCTTGTTATTATATAGTGCGATGGTTTTGGTATCCGCCCCCGTCGGCCCTCGTCATGTCTATGATTCAGATGTGGTATATATTATCTTTTCATAACTATTTGGTTCATTTATTGTTTATGACAATTATGCCGACCAATGTGACATATATTTTATTTATCTAGGAGGTTGTTGAACCAGAAATTCCAACCGACCCTATTGTCGAGAGGTTAAATTTAGTTGAAGAAGAAAACAATTACTTGAAGGAAAAAATAAGAAAAATTGAGGAGGAGGAGATGATATTGGAGTTGCATGTTGCGGATGTCGTCGATGATCACAAGATCAAGATGGATGCAATGCGGTTGAAGATTAAAAAGATTAGAAAATATGCCATTCATACCGAGGCTTGGTATCATTATGCAGTTGGATCAGTTGTTATCTTGGTTGCGGTTATGATCGCATTTGTTTTTGCATTGAAATGTTTTACATAATTTCAATGTATGGTTTAATTAGATGATCTCAAGAGCTATATGTTGTTTAATGAGAACTATGTATGTACTTTGGTTTTAATGCTCTGGAGAACTATGTATGTACTTTGGTTTCAGAGTCCATTTCAAATGCTTTTCAACTTCACGGTCTTATAGCTTTGAATGGTGCATTTTGAACACAGAAAAACAAGGGGGTTCAAATAAGTTCAAAAAAAATGAAATCCCTTTGTAACAGACGAGTTTCCGTATGAAACCATGATACTTCGAAAGAGATTGTTCGTTTTGTACACGAAGTGCATCCAGTTTTTGCCGTAAGCCTCTCTACTTTCTCGCACATGCTATGTGGGTGAAATGATGATACCATGACAACTTGGAACCTTTTCAGAGTTCATTTCAAATGCTTTTCAATTTCATGGTCTTATAGCTCAAAATAATCAGTAAATGCATGAAAAATAACAAATGAAGTCAGAAAGGGTTGTAAATTGATGATGTGGCTTTGAATGGTGCATTTTGAACACAGAAAAACAAGGTGATTCAAATAAGTTAAAAAAAATGAAATCCCTTTGTAACAGACGAGTTTCCGTATGAAACCCTGATACTTCAAAGATGATTGTCTGTTTTGTACATGAAGTGCATCCAGTTTTTGCCGTAAGCCTCTCTACTTTCTTGCACATGCTATGTGGGAGAAATGATGATACCATGCCAACTTGGAACCTTTTCAGAGTTCATTTCAAATGCTTTTCAATTTCATGGTCTTATAGCTCAAAATAATCAGTAAATGCATGAAAAATAACAAATGAAGTCATAAAGGGTTGTAAATTGATGATGTGACTTTGCATGGTGCATTTTGAACACTAAAAACAAGGGGGTTCAAATAAGTTCAAAAAAATGAAATCCCTTTATAACAGACGAGTTTCCGTATGAAACCCTGATACTTCGAAGGAGATTGCTTGTTTTATACACGAAGTGCATCCAGTTTTTGCCGTAAGCCTCTCTACTTTCTTGCACATCTTATGTGGGTGAAATGATGATACGATGCCAACTTGGAACCTTTTCAGAGTTCATTTCAAATGCTTTTCAATTTCATGGTCTTATAGCTCAAAATAATCAGTAAATGCATGAAAAATAACAAATGAAGTCAGAAAGGGTTGTAAATTGATGATGTGGCTTTGAATGGTGCATTTTGAACACAGAAAAACAAGGGGGTTCAAATAAGTTCAAAAAAAATGAAATCCCTTTGTAACAGATGAATTTCCGTATGAAACCCTGATACTTCGAAGGAGATTGTTTGTTTTGTACACGAAGTGCATCCAGTTTTTGCCGTAAGCCTCTCTACTTTCTTGCACATGCTATGTGGGTGAAATGATGATACCATGCCAACTTGGAACCTTTTCAGAGTTCATTTCAAATGCTTTTCAATTTCATGGTCTTATAACTCAAAATAATCAGTAAATGCATGAAAAATAACAAATGAAGTCAGAAAGGATTGTAAATTGATGATGTAGCTTTGAATGGTGCATTTTGAACACAGAAAAACAAGGGGGTTCAAATAAGTTCAAAAAAATGAAATCCCTTTGTAACAGACGAGTTTCCGTATGAAACCATGATACTTCGAAGGAGATTGTCTGTTTTGTACACGAAGTGCATCCAGTTTTTGCCATAAGCCTCTCTACTTTCTTGCACGTGCTATGTGGGTGAAATGATGATACCATGCCAACTTGGAACCTTTTCAGAGTTCATTTCAAATGCTTTTCAATTTCATGGTCTTATAGCTCAAAATAATCAGTAAATGCATGAAAAATAACAAATGAAGTAAGAAAGGGTTGTAAATTGATGATGTGGCTTTGAATGGTGCATTTTGAACACAGAAAAACAAGGGGGTTCAAATAAGTTCAAAAAAAAATGAAATCCCTTTGTAACAGATGAATTTCCGTATGAAACCCTGATACTTCGAAGGAGATTGTTTGTTTTGTACACGAAGTGCATCCAGTTTTTGCCGTAAGCCTCTCTACTTTCTTGCACATGCTATGTGGGTGAAATGATGATACCATGCCAACTTGGAACCTTTTCAGAGTTCATTTCAAATGCTTTTCAATTTCATGGTCTTATAACTCAAAATAATCAGTAAATGCATGAAAAATAACAAATGAAGTCAGAAAGGGTTGTAAATGGATGATGTGGCTTTGAATGGTGCATTTTGAACACGGAAAAACAAGGGGGTTCAAATAAGTTCAAAAGAAATGAAATCCCTTTGTAACAGACGAGTTTCCGTATGAAACCATGATACTTAGAAGGAGATTGTCTGTTTTGTACACGAAGTGCATCCAATTTTTGCCGCAAGCCTCTCTACTTTCTCGCACGTGCTATGTGGGCGAAATGATTATACCATGCCAACTTGGAACCTTTTCAGAGTTCATTTCAAATGCTTTTCAATTTCATGATCTTATAGCTCAAAATAATCAGTAAATGCATGAAAAATAACAAATAAAGTCACAAAGGCTTGTAAATTGATGATGTGGCTTTGAATGGTGCATTTTCAACAGAGGAAAACAAGGGGGTTCAAATAAGTTTTAAAAAAATGAAATCCCTTTGTAACAGACGAGTTTCCATATGAAACCCTGATACTTTGAAGGAGATTGTCTGTTTTGTACATGAAGTGCATCCAGTTTTTGCCGTAAGCCTCTCACTTTCTTGCACATGCTATGTGGGTGAAATGATGATACCATGCCAACTTGGAACCTTTTCAGAGTTCATTTCAAATGCTTTTCAATTTCATGGTCTTATAACTCAAAATAATCAGTAAATGCATGAAAAATAACAAATGAAGTCAGAAAGGATTGTAAATTGATGATGTAGCTTTGAATGGTGCATTTTGAACACAGAAAAACAAGGGGGTTCAAATAAGTTCAAAAAAATGAAATCCCTTTGTAACAGACGAGTTTCCGTATGAAACCATGATACTTCGAAGGAGATTGTCTGTTTTGTACACGAAGTGCATCCAGTTTTTGCCATAAGCCTCTCTACTTTCTTGCACGTGCTATGTGGGTGAAATGATGATACCATGCCAACTTGGAACCTTTTCAGAGTTCATTTCAAATGCTTTTCAATTTCATGGTCTTATAGCTCAAAATAATCAGTAAATGCATGAAAAATAACAAATGAAGTAAGAAAGGGTTGTAAATTGATGATGTGGCTTTGAATGGCGCAGTTTCAACAGAGAAAAACAAGGGGGTTCAAATAAGTTCAAAAAAAATGAAATCCCTTTGTAACAGATGAGTTTCCATATGAAACCCTGATACTTCGAAGGAGATTGTCTGTTTTGTACACGAAGTGCATCCAGTTTTTGCCGTAAGCCTCTCTACTTTCTTGCACATGCTATGTGGGTGAAATTATGATACCATGCCAACTTGGAACCTTTTCAGAGTTCATTTCAAATGCTTTCCAATTTCATGGTCTTATAGCTCAAAATGGTCAGTAAATGCAGGAAAAATAACAAATAAAGTCAGAAAGGGTTGTAAATTGATGATGTGGCTTTGAATGGTGCATTTTGAACATAGAAAAATAAGGGGGTTCAAATAAGTTGAAAAAAAATGAAATCCCTTTGTAACAGACGAGTTTCCGTATGAAACCCTGATACTTCGAAGGAGATTGCCTGTTTTGTACACGAAGTGCATCCAGTTTTTGTCGTAAGCCTCTCTACTTTCTTGCACATGTTATATGGGTGAAATGATGATACCATGCGAACTTGGAACCTTTTCAGTGTTCATTTCAAATGCTTTTCAATTTCATGGTCTTATAGCTCAAAATAATCAGTAAATGCATGAAAAATAACAAACGAAGTCATGGACAAAAAAAATAACTAAGTAATTTGAAACAAAATAATATAAACTTTAATAAAATAGATAAGTAGAAACAAAAAAAAAACTTTAATAACATAAATAAAATTTATGAAACTAAAATTATCAAAGTATTTTCTATTGGGGAACGTAGCAGAAATTCAAAATTTTCCTACGAGTCGCCAAGATCCATCTATGGAGAAACCAGCAATGAGGGGAAGGAGAGTGCATCTACATACCCTTGTAGATCACTAAGCGGAAGCGTTCAAGAGAACGGGGTTGAAGGAGTCGTACTCGTCGTGATCCAAATCACCAGAGATCCTAGTGCCGAACGGACGGCACCTCCGCGTTCAACACACGTACAACCCGGTGACGTCTCTCATGCCTTGATCCAGCAAGGAGAGAGGGAGAGGTTGAGGAAGACTCCATCCAGCAGCAGCACAACGGCGTGGTGTTTGTGGAGGAGCGTGGCAATCATGCAGGGCTTCGCCAAGCACCGCGGGAGAGGAGGAGGGAGAGAGGTAGGGCTGCGCCAGGGAGAGGTCAAAACTCATGTGTTGGCAGCCCCAAAGTCCTCAAGTATATATAGGGGAGAGGGAGGGGGCTGCGCCCCCTCTAGGGTTCCCTCCCTAGGGGTGGCGGCAGCCCACAACCCATCTAGGGTGCGGCCAAGGGGGGGGAGAGGGGAAACTTGCCCCCCAAGTTAGGTGGGTGCGCCCCCTCCCCAAGCCCTAGGCGCCTTGGGCCCTTGTGGGGGGCACACCAGCCCACCTGGGGCTGGTCCCCTCCCACACTTGTCCCATGCAGCCCTCCGGGGATGGTGGCCCCACATGGTGGACCCCCGGGACCCTCCCGGTGGTCCCGGTACGTTACCGATAAAACCCAAAACTTTTCCGGTGACCAAAACAGGACTTCCCATATATAAATCTTTACCTCCGGACCATTCTGGAACTCCTCATGATGTCCGGGATCTCATCCGGGACTCCGAACAACATTCGGTAACCACATACAAACTTCCTTTATAACCCTAGCGTCATCGAACCTTAAGTGTGTAGACCCTACGGGTTCGGGAATCATGCAGACACGACCGAGACGTTCTCCGGTCAATAACCAACAGCGGGATCTGGATACCCATGTTGGCTCCCACATGTTCCATGATGATCTCATTGGATGAACCACGATGTCAAGGACTCAATCGATCCTGTATACAAATCCCTTTGTCTAGCGGTATTGTACTTGCCCGAGATTCGATCGTCGGTATGCCGATACCTTGTTCAATATCGTTACCGGCAAGTCTCTTTAATCGTTCCGTAACACATCATCCCGTGATCAACCCCTTGGTCACATTGTGCACATTATGATGATGTCCTACCGAGTGGTCCCAGAGATACCTCTCCGTCAATCGGAGTGACAAATCCTAGTCTCGATTCGTGCCAACCCAACAGACACTTTCGGAGATACCTGTAGTGCACCTTTATAGCCACCCAGTTACGTTGTGACATTTGGTGCACCCAAAGCATTCCTACGGTATCCGGGAGTTGCACAATCTCATGGTCTAAGGAAATGATACTTGACATTAGAAAATCTTTAGCATACGAACTACGATCTTTGTGCTAGGCTTAGGATTGGGTCTTGTCCATCACATCATTCTCCTAATGATGTGATCCCGTTATCAACGACATCCAATGTCCATGGTCAGGAAACCATAACCATCTATTGATCAACGAGCTAGTCAACTAGAGGCTTACTAGGGACATGGTGTTGTCTATGTACCCACACATGTATCTGAGTTTCCTATCAATACAATTATAGCATGGATAATAAACGATTATCATGAACAAGGAAATATAATAATAATAACTAATTTATTATTGCCTCTAGGGCATATTTCCAACAGTCTCCCACTTGCACTAGAGTCAATAATCTAGTTCACATCGCCATGTGATTAACACTGATAGGTCACATCGCCATGTGACCAACATCCAAAGAGTTTACTAGTGTCACTAAACTAGTTCACATCACCATGTGATTAAGACTCAATGAGTTCTGGGGTTTGATCATGTTTGCTTCTGAGAGAGGTTTTAGTCAACGGGTCTGCAACATTCAGATCCGTATGTATTTCGCAATTCTCTATGTCATATTGTAAATGTTGCTTCCACGCTCCACTTGGAGCTATTCCAAATGGTTGCTCCACTATACGTATCCGGTTTGCTACTCAGAGTCATTCGGATAGGTGTTAAAGCTTGCATCGACGTAACCCTTTATGCCGAACTCTTTATCACCTCCATAATCGAAAAACATGTCCTTTATTTACTCCAAGGACAATTTTGACCACTGTCCAATGATCCCCATTCCTGGATTATTCTTGTACCCCTTGACTGACTCATGGCAAGGCACACTTCCGGTGCGGTACACATCATAGCATACTATAGAGCCTACGTCTGAAGCATAGGGGACGACCTTCATCCTTTGTCTCTCTTCTGCCATGGTCGAGCTTTAACTCTTAACTTCATACCTTACAACTCAGGCAAGAACTCCTTCTTTGACTGATCCATCTTGAACACCTTCAAGATCATGTCAAGGTATGTGCTCATTTGAAAGTATTATTAAGCATTTTTGATCTATCTTATAGATCTTGATGCTTATTGTTCAAGTAGCCTAATCCAGGTTTTCATTGAAAAACACTTTTCAAATAACCCTATATGCTTTCTACAAATTCTACATCATTTCTGATCAACAATATGTCAACAACATATACTCATCAGAAATTCTATAGTGCTCCCACTCACTTCTTTGGAAATACAAGTTTCTCACAAACTTTGTACAAACCCAAAATCTTTGATCATCTCATCAAAGCGTACATTCCAACTCCAGATGCTTACTCCAGTCCTTAGAAGGATTGCTGGAGCTTTGCATATTTGTTAGCGTCTTTCAGGATTGTCAAAACCTTCTGGTTGTATCACATACAACCTTTCCTCAAGAATACCGTCGAGGAAACAATGTTTTGACATCCTATCTACAAGATTTCATAAATCATACAGTAATTCCTAATATAATCCCAACAGACTCTTAGCATCGCTACGAGTGAGAAAGTCTCATTGTAGTTAACTCCTTGAACTTGTCAGAAAACATCTTAACGACAAGTCGAGCTTTCTTAATGGTGATACTTACCATCATTGTCTGTCTTCCTTTTAAAATCCACCTGTACCCAACGGCCTTACGACCATCAAGTATTTCTTCCAAAGTCATGGATCCTCTCTCGGATTTTATGGCCTCGAGCCATTTGTCGGAATCTGGGCCCACCATCGCTTCTCCATAGTTTGTAGGTTCATTGTTGTCTAGCAACATGACCTCCAAGACAGGATTACATACTACTCTGAAGCAGTACGCATCCTCGTCGACCTACGAGGTTTGGTAGTGACTTGATCCGAAGTTTCATGATCACTATCATAAGCTTCTACTTCAATTAGTGTAGGTGCCACGGGAACAACTTCCTATGCCCTGCTACACACTAGTTGAAGTGATGGTTCAACAACCTCATCAAGTCTCCACCATCCTCCCACTCAATTCTTTCGAGAGAAACTTTTCCTCGAGAAAGGACCCGATTCTAGAAACAATTACTTTTGCTTCCGGATCTGAGATAGGAGGTATACCCAACTGTTTTGGGTGTCCTATGAAGATGCATTTTATCCACTTTGGGTTCGAGCTCATCAACCTGAAACTTTTTCACATAAGCATCGCAGCCCCAAACTTTTAAGAAACGACAACTTAGGTTTCTCCAAACCATAGTTCAAACGGTGTCGTCTCAACGGAATTACGTGGTGCCCTATTAAAGTGAGTGCGGTTGTCTCTAATGCCTAACCCATGAACGATAGTGGTAATTCGATAAGAGACATCATGGTACGCACCATATCCAATAGGGTGCAACTATGATGTTCGGACACACCATCACACTATGGTGTTCCAGGCGGTATTAATTGTGAAACAATTTCCACAATGTCTTAATTACGTGCCAAAGCTCGTAACTCAGATACTCATCGCTATGATCATATCATAGACATTTTATCCTCTTGTCACAATGATCTTCAACTTCACTCTGAAATTACTTGAACCATTCAATAATTCAGACTTGTGTTTCATCAAGTAAATATACTCAGTATCTACTTAAATCATCTGTGAAGTAAGAACATAACGATATTCACTGCATGCCTCAGCACTCATTGGACTGCACACATCAAAATGTGTTACTTCCAACAAGTTGCTATCTTGTTCCATCTTACTGAAAACGAGGCTTTTCAGTCATCTTGCCCATGTGGTATGATTTGCATATCTCAAGTGATTCAAAATCAAGTGAGTCCAAACGATCCATCTGCATGGAGTTTCTTCATGCGTATACACCAATAGACATGGTTCGCATGTCTCAAACTTTTCAAAAATGAGTGAGTCCAAAGATCCATCAACATGGAGCTTCTTCATGCGTTTTACACCAATATGACTTACATGGCAGTGCCACAAGTAAGTGGTACTATCATTACTATCTTATATCTTTTGGCATGAAAATGTGTATCACTACGATCGAGATTCAATAAACCATTCCTTTTAGGTGCAAGACCATTGAAGGTATTATTCAAATAAACAGAGTAACCATTATTATCCTGAAATGAATAACCGTATTGCGACAGACATAATCCAATCATGTCTATGCTCAACGCAAACACCAAATAACAATTATTTAGGTTTAACACCAATCTCGATGGTAGAGGGAGCGTGCGATGCTTGATCACATCAACCTTGGAAACACTTCCAACACATATCGTCAGCTCACCTTTAGCTAGTCTCCGTTTATTCCGTAGCTTTTATTTCGAGTTACTAACACTTAGCAACCGAACCGGTATCTAATACCCTGGTGCTACTAGGAGTACTAGTAAAGTACACATTAACATAATGTATATCCAATATACTTCGTCGACCTTGCCAGCCTTCTTATCTACCAAGTATCTAGGGTAATTCTGCTCCAGTGGCTGTTCCCCTTATTACAGAAGCACTTAGTCTCGGGTTTGGGTTCTACCTTGGTTTCTTCACTGGAGCAGCAACTGATTTGCCGTTTCATGAAGTACCCCTTCTTGCCCTTGCCCTTCTTGAAACTAGTGGTTTCACTAACCATCAACAATTGATGCTCCTTCTTGATTTCTACTTTTGCGGTGTCAAACATCGTGAATATCTCAAGGATCATCATATCTATCCCTGATTTGTTATAGTTCATCACGAAGCTCTAGCAGCTTGGTGGCAATGACTTTGGAGAAACATCACTATCTCATCTGGAAGATCAACTCCCACTCGATTCAAGTGATTGTTGCACTCAGACAATCTGAGCTCAAGCTCAACGATTGAGCTTTTCTCCCTTAGTTTGCAGGTTAAGAAAATCGTCGAAGGTCTTATACCTCTTGACGTGGGCACGAGCCTAAAATCCCATTCAGCCCTCGAAAATCTCATATGTTCCTCGACGTTTCGAAAACGTCTTTGGTGCCTCAACTCCAAACCGTTTAACTGAACTATCACATAGTTATCAAAACGTGTATGTCCGATGTTCGCAACATCCACAGACGATGTCTTGGGGTTCAGCATACTGAGCGGTGCATTAAGGACATAAGCTTTCTACTGTCCGCATAATCGCTACTGTCAACTTTCAACTATATTTTCACTAGGAACATATCTAAAACAGTAGAACTAAAGCGCGAGCTATGACATAATTTGCAAAGGGCTTTTGACTATGTTCAGGATAATTAAGTTCATCTAATGAACTCCCACTCAGATAGACATCCCTCTAGTCATCTAAGTGATTACATGATCCGAGTCAACTAGGCCGTGTCCGATCATCACGTGAGACGGACTAGTCATCATCGGTGAACATCTTCATGTTGATCGTATCTACTATACGACTCATGCTCGACCTTTCGGTATCTTGTGTTCCGAGGCCATGTCTGTACATGCTAGGCTCGTCAAGTTAACCTAAGTGTTTCGCGTGTGTAAATCTGGCTTACACCCGTTGTATGTGAACGTAAGAATCTATCACACCCGATCATCACGTGGTGCTTCGAAACGATGAACTTTCGCAATGGTGCACAGTTAGGGGGAACACTTTCTTGAAATTTTAATGAGGGATCATCTTATTTACTACCGTCGTTCTAAGCAAATAAGATGCATAAACATGATAAACATCACATGCAATCAAATAGTGACATGATATGGCCAATATCATTTTGCTCCTTTTGATCTCCATCTTCGGGGCTCCATGATCATCATCGTCACCGGCATGACACCATGATCTCCATCATCATGATCTCCATCATCGTGTCTCCATGAAGTTGTCTCGCCAACTTATTACTTCTACTACTATGGCTACCGGTTAGCAATAAAGTAAAGTAATTACATGGCGTTTGTTCAATGACACGCAAGTCATACAATAAATTAAGACAACTCCTATGGCTCCTGCCGGTTGTCATACTCATCGACATGCAAGTCGTGATTCCTATTACAAGAACATGATCAATCTCATACATCACATATCATTCATCACATTCTTCTTGGCCATATCACATCACATAGCATACCCTGCAAAAACAAGTTAGATGTCCTCTAATTGTTGTTTGCATGTTTTACGTGGCTGCTATGGGTTTCTAGCAAGAACGTTTCTTACCTACGCAAAACCACAACGTGATATACCAATTGCTATTTACCCTTCATAAGGACCCTTTTCATCAAATCCGTTCCGACTAAAGTGGGGGAGACTAGCACCCGCTAGCCACCTTATGCACCAAGTGCATGTCAGTCGGTGGAACCTGTCTCACGTAAGTGTACGTGTAAGGTCGGTCTGGGCCGCTTCATCCCACAATACCGTCGAAACAAGATTGGACTAGTAACGGTAAGCATATTGAACAAAATCAATGCCCACAACTATTTTGTGTTCTACTCGTGCAAAGAATCTACGCAATA
This sequence comes from Triticum aestivum, assembly GCF_018294505.1. Taxonomy (NCBI): domain Eukaryota; kingdom Viridiplantae; phylum Streptophyta; class Magnoliopsida; order Poales; family Poaceae; genus Triticum; species Triticum aestivum. Next base: position 621,138,203 of record NC_057810.1, on the reverse strand, counting down.
AACCTAGCTCTCATACCACTATTGGGGAACGTAGCAAAAATTCAAAATTTTCCTACGAGTCACCAAGATCCATCTATGGAGAAACCAGCAACGAGGGGAAGGAGAGTGCATCTACATACCCTTCTAGATCGCTAAGCGGAAGCGTTTAAGAGAACGGGGTTGAAGGAGTCGTACTCGTCGTGATCCAAATCACCGGAGATCCTAGTGCCGAACGGACGGCACCTCCGCGTTCAACACACGTACAGCCCGGTGACGTCTCCCATGCCTTGATACAGCAAGGAGAGAGGGAGAGGTTGAGGAAGACTCCATCCGGCAGCAGCACAACGGCGTGGTGTTGGTGGAGGAGCGCAGCAATCCTGCAGGGCTTCGCCAAGCACCGCGGGAGAGGAGGAGGGAGAGAGGTAGGGCTGCGCCAGGGAGAGGTCAAAACTCATGTGTTGGCAGCCTAAAGTCCTCAAGTATATATAGGGGAGAGGGAGGGGGCTGCGCCCCCTCTAGGGTTCCCTCCCTAGGGGTGGCGGCAGCCCACAACCCATCTAGGGTGCGGCCAAGGGGGGGGGGAGGGGAAACTTGCCCCCCAAATTAGGTGGGTGCGCCCCCCTCCCCAAGCCCTAGGCGCCTTGGGCCCTTGTGGGGGGCGCACCAGCCCACCTGGGGCTGGTCCCCTCCCACACTTGTCCCATGCAGCCCTTCGGGGATGGTGGCCCCACTTGGTGGACCCCCGGGACCCTCCCGGTGGTCCCAGTACGTTACCGATAAAACCCGAAACTTTTCCGGTGACCAAAACAGGACTTCCCATATATAAATCTTTACCTCCAGACCATTCTGGAACTCCTCATGACGTCCGGGATCTCATCTGGGACTCCGAACAACATTCGGTAACCACATACAAACTTCCTTTATAACCCTAGCGTCATCGAACCTTAAGTGTGTAGACCCTACGGGTTCGGGAATCATGCAGACACGACCGAGACGTTCTCCGGTCAATAACCAACAGCGGGATCTGGATACCCATGTTGGCTCCCACATGTTCCACGATGATCTCATTGGATGAACCACGATGTCAAGGACTCAATCGATCCTGTATACAATTCCCTTTGTCTAGCGGTATTGTACTTGCCCGAGATTCGATCGTCGGTATGCCGATACCTTGTTCAATATCGTTACCGGCAAGTCTCTTTACTCGTTTCGTAACACATCATCCCGTGATCAACCCCTTGGTCACATTGTGCACATTATGATGATGTCCTACCGAGTGGTCCCAGAGATACCTCTCCGTCAATCGGAGTGACAAATCCCAGTCTCGATTCGTGCCAACCCAACAGACACTTTCGGAGATACCTGTAGTGCACCTTTATAGCCATCCAGTTACGTTGTGACGTTTGGTGCACCCAAAGCATTCCTACGGTATCCGGGAGTTGCACAATCTCATGGTCTAAGGAAATGATACTTGACATTAGAAAATCTTTAGCATACGAACTACGATCTTTGTGCTAGGCTTAGGATTGGGTCTTGTCCATCACATCATTCTCCTAATGATGTGATCCCGTTATCAACGACATCCAATGTCCATGGTCAGGAAACCGTGACCATCTGTTGATCAACGAGCTAGTAAACCGTGACCATCTGTTGTCTATGTACCCACACATGTATCTGAGTTTCCTATCAATACAATTATAGCATGGGTAATAAACGATTATCATGAACAAGGAAATATAATAATAATAACTAATTTATTATTGCCTCTAGGGCATATTTCCAACATTTTCTATTCAAAACATTATAAGCAACTTCTAGTATTATTGAAACTAAAATTATATAAAATTGATGCAACTATAATTATCAAAGTATTTTCTGTTCAAAATCATTAAAAGCAAAAAGAATTTTCATAAAGAACTTTTTTGTTAGAAACTTTAATAGCAAAAATAATTATCATAAAATAAAATGAATAAGTAATTATAAACAAAATAAAATAAAATAAATAAGTATTTTGTTGTAAGTAGAAACAAAACAAAATAAATACAACAAAAAAGAAAACAAAAAAAAACTGGGAAAAAATAAAAAATTTGCCACCAACTGGGCCACCTCGGCGTGAATACGACGTGAAACCATCCATGGGCCAGGATTCAGGCCCGCAGTAGGCCCATCAGGCAAAGCAGTAGCAAGTAGGCCCGTAAGCCTGCAGTGGAGAGGAGCTCGAGAGGGATGCGGCAGTGGGGCTTATAAACCACTGCGCGCCCCTCTCAACTAGCGAGGTGGGACTAAACTTTGGCTGCGACGCGGGCAGCACAGGGGCCTTTGGTCCCGGTTGGTGGCACCAACCGGGACTAAAAGGGGTGCATTGGTACCGGCTCGTGGCACCAACCGGGACCAATGCCCACCCTTTAGTCCCGGTTGGTGCCACCAACCGGGACCAAAGGCCTCTGCTTCCCGCCCTTTGGGCTTCTAAAAAGAGACCTTTGGTCCCGGTTGGTGGCACCAACTGGGACTAATGGACCCTTTAGTCCCGGTTCGTGGCACCAACCGGGACTAAAGGCCTCTCTATATAAGTTCACACTTAGGAATTTTGCACTCTCATCTCGCAGTTGCCGCCCCGACGACACCGACGACATCGATGTCGCCAGGCTGCCCCGACGCTGCCTATTGCCCCCACCGCCGTCGTCGCCCGCGCCCTCGCTGTCGCCCGCTCCCCTGCCCCGACGTGCACCGCCCCGACGCGTGCCGCCCCGGCCCGCCCCCGTCGTCTTTGTCACCGTCGCCCGCCTACCCCGCCCTCGTCGTCGCCGTCGTCCCCGCCGTCACCGTCGCCCGCTCCCCTACCCCGACGTGCGCCGCCCTGGCCCGCTCCCGTCGTCTCTGTCGCCGTCGCCCCTACCCCACCCTGTCGTCACCGTGGCCCCCGCCGTCGCCGTCACCGTCCTCCTCACTTGGTCCGGTTGGCGCAACATTTTTTTTCATTTTTATATATATGCTTATTTTTTTTCATATGTATATGCTTGTTTTTTCATATATATGATATATGATGATATATATGCTTGTTATCATAATTGTTTTTGTTCATATATATATGATGATTTTTTATAGAATATGATGTTTTTTTCATATATATGATATATGATGATATATATGATGTATGCATGGATGTGGATGAAATATATGATATTTTTTTGTTCATAGTACATGATATTTTTTTATTCATAGTTTTTTTTTGTTCATGAGAGAGGCGGGGACGTCGAGGGATCATAGATGTAATTTTTTCAGAATTTTCTATCATGCATAGACCGATTTTAGACCACGGGATAGGAAAAAAGAAAATAAAAGAAGAGGAAGAAAGAAGAAGAGGAGAGGAAGAAGAGGAGAAATAAATTAGAAGAGGAAAAAAGAAGAAAAGGAAGAGGAGAAGAAGAAAGGAATAGAAGAGAAAGAAGAAAAAATATAGAAATTTCTATATTTTTTCTTCTTTCTCCTCTATTCCTTTCTTCTTCTCCTTTTTTTCTTATTTTCTCTTCGATTGCTTCTCTTCTATTCCTTTCTTCTTTCCCTCTTTTTATTTCTTCTTTTGTCTTCTTATTTTTTATCGGGTATGTCATTGTCGATATACCCCCTCCCGAGAACTTCAACACAAGGGGGGGGGGGTACCGATATACCCCCTCCCCGATAACATTATTTTCCCATGTATATGTATGTCGTGTCTTTGTCGATATAACCCCCTCCCGGATAACTTCGACATGAGGGGCGGTCGATATATATACCCCCTCTCGACCGTAATAACTTATACCACGGGAGCACCCCCCTCGGCCCTCTCGCTCGACCAAAACTCTCGAGGACACCCAAACCCTAGAGAAAAAACGATGTTGGTCTCCTACCCCCTCCCACCGCGCCCCTACCCGACAAACTCTCTCGAGGCCACCCAAATTTACCAAGTTAAAAGAGCGTTGTCGTCGAGGCCACCCCAAACCCTTGAAGCGTTGTGTCGAGGCCACCCCAAACCCTTGAAGCGTTGTCTAGACCACCCCAAACCCTAGAGAAGCAGCGTCGATGCCACTAATATGATTCCTTCTTGTGATTAGCTAGCTAGTTCTACGTTTGCCACTAATATATATCCATCTGTCATGTTTGAATAATAATTGACATGTTGTAAATATTTGCAGAAACTATGGAGCACTCCCGAGACGAAGCAATAGAAGCGATGTTGGGGGAGATAATCGCACAAGGAAGTGATGTCGTCTTGTCGTTTCTCAATGACACCGATGGTCAGGAAGGATGGGGTGAAGAAGAGGGCTATGTTCATGATGGCTCCGGTGACCCATTAATGCCGGTACAAGAAGAGGGCTATGTTCATGATGGCTCCGGTGACCCAATGGAGGTACAAGAAGGAGACCGTGATGACGACTCCGGTGACCGAACCGAGTCCGGCCAGGTATATATATATTAGGTAAGCCCGTGCTGACTAGTTAATTGATGCATTCATTGTTTTCATATGTACACATATTAATTAAGTCTCGTCTTTCTTCTTTTTTCTCTAGCCCTCCGGATCAAGCTCAACTTCGGTAAAGAAACGAGGCCCGAAGAAAAAGTTGCGCGCGGATGAAAGGTTTGAGATCACAACAATCGCGCACGATGGCAAGACGATTGAACCCATCTGGACAAGGGATGCATTTCGTGCTCAGTGCGGGGTTCTTGTTTGGGACAAGATCCCGATCAGTATCCAGCAATGGTTAAAGCCTAAGAAGGAAGACCCTGAGGTGCCGACGTCTTATGTCTCTGATATGCAGAAAGAAGATCTTTGGACAACGCTTAAGGCAAATTTCACCCTACCGCCAGAGGAGGATCTAGAGAAGCCACTTAAAGAGGAATTGATCAAGTCTCATGCTATTAAGAAGATGGCAGAACTATTCAGGAGGTGGAAGAATGAGTTGAAAACGTTTTGTCGACAAAGAAGAGACACCAGAATTCACCGGCCAGTTTGAGAAGATCAGAGATCAATGGCTCGCATTTGTGGCCCACAAGGCATCAGAAAAGAGTAAGAAGATGTCAGCGACAAACAAGATTAATGTTGCGAAGAAGAAGCATCATCATCGCACGGGGTCAGGTGGTTACCTCAAAGCCCGACCTTTGTGGGACAAGGCTGAGAATGACCTGATTGCTAAAGGGGTCGAACCAGAGACATTGAAATGGCCAGACCGTTGCCGGACTTGGTTCTTCAGGGTTGGCGGAACCTTGGACCCTGTATCAGGGAAGTGCGTTTGGACGGAAGAGCAACTGCGAATACCCATTAGGAGGCTTCAGGAGTATATCAAGAAAGCGCAGCAAGGTATGTTCGTTCCAGACAGAGAGAACGACGAGCTCACAATGGCCCTAGGGAATCCTGAGCACCCTGGACGGACACGAGGCACGCCAGGCTACCTTTCGTGGAAGGCTGGGTTTCCGGACGCAGGGGGTTACAAAACCCAGGAGAGGAGGAAGAAAGTGGAGCATAGCCAACTGCAGGCACTGCATGAAAGGGTACAAGGGCTAGAGGAACGAGAAGCAGATCGTAGCAAACGACCTGCCGAAGCTTCCCCTGAAGCTACCCCGCCATCTCAGCGGAGAAGCAGTGTGGCTTCCATCGAGCAGACTCAGCAGCTGGAGCCTGTCTTCATGGGCTACCCTGTGGATGCTATCACAGAGTCTCAACATTGCCACCTTATGACGCGATGGATGACATTGAAAGTCAAGGCGGCTGTTGGCTCTGTTATACCTAATGAAACTGGCTCAACCTACCACGGCCAGCCGATTCCAGAAGGATATACTAGGGTGATGGTGGATCAAATAACGGACGGATTTGAGGACCTTGAGCTTGACCACCCTACGGGTGAAGGGGAGATTCGGCTGCATTCTTCTCTGAAGACTCCACGCCTATGGCGGAAGGAGCTCATCAACCTTCCGAACTGGACGCCTCCGCCTCCTCCTCCTCCTCCAGCGACTCAGGGCACTCCGCGTCCTCCTCCGCCTCCTCCGGCGAGTGATCAGGGCACTCAGCCTCCTTCTCCGGCGTGTGGCGGCACTCCGCCTCCTTCTCTGCTTGCGCCGGTGCGCCCGAGCAGCCAGCTGGCTCCTCCTTCTCCGCCTCGTCCATATGGGCGGAAGAGACCCGCAGCCGCTCTGGCTGCTCCGGCGCGTCGTCCTTCTCCTCCGCCTCATCAGAAAGGAAAGACAGCCGCAGCCACTCCGCCTGCTCCGGCGTCTAGCAGTATAGCCAGAGGCAGGCAATACAGATACGGTCCTTCTCTGAAGACTCTAGAGAAGTTACCATACGAGAGGAGCAAGGAGGAAAATGAGAAGATCGTGCAAGCCGAAGTGACCAACTTCTTTGAAGGTGTCAAAGCAAAGAAAAATCCACCTCCAGAGGAGAAGATAGATCCGGTAAAAGCGAAGCGTACTCTGGCTGCCCTGACGAAACCACCAAAGTCTCCGGTGAAAGATAACTATGAGCGCATTCTTACAAAGTCATTTATCGAAGCGGAGCGGTCGGGAAGTACTATTAGTGCTCAAAGGTTAGCAGAACAACGAGCTGGGAAAAAAGTTGCCCAGCTCGGCGAACAAGTGAACCAATCGTTGCCCCCGCTCCAGGTGTCTAGCTTCGTCGCGAATCATCCGGGCGGGATGGTGTCCGGTTATAACAATCTTGGAGATTACCTGCCCGACGATGCACATTTTGATTTCTTGGAGGTGGACGAACACAGATACATGTACGGGTAGCCTCTCGTCAAAGATGAAAAATCTCTAACAACGATGATGCGAAGATTCCATGATTGGTATATGAAAACCTGCAGACAGTCTGAGGGGAGGAATATTTTGATGCTCAGAGTTAAAGAGGAGCATGACCTCGTTAGAATTGATCCGTTGAATGTTCCATTCGAGGAGTTCTTCGAGTTTTTCAATCTAAAGGCCCTCGATAAGTTAATGATCACTTGCTACTGCCTGTAAGTAGTACTACTTCTGTCATTAAGTCTCTATATATAAGTCAGCTCTTTCATTGCATGTATTTTTATTTATTCTCACTATATTATGCAGATTGAAGATCGCCGAATTGAAAAAAAGACAAATCGATGATATTGGGTTCATTAACACAAATCTCATAGATGCATATATGGTTAAATTTCAGGCCAAAGATATCGAGGCCAAGCTGCTACAATAGTTTATATTAAATCAAAACAAAGCTATAATACTCTTCCCTTACAACTTTGAGTGAGTGTTACTGTCTTGTGCATATTCGGTTTCCCTTATTAGTCGAGGTTATAGTAATGTAATTGATGAGTTATGCATGCGTGCGCAGGTTCCACTATATTCTCCTAGAGATTAAGCTTGAGGAGGGACTAGTAACCGTTTTAGACTCGAGACGAAAAGATCCCAAGAAGTATGCGGACATGACTAAAATTCTAGAGAAGTAAGTTAAATCGATCATTATCGCACCATATCGGCAACTTCAATTTGTTCATTTCCTGATATCAAGTAATTGTTTTCTTTGTCTGGCAGGGTTTGAAATAAATTCACCTCAAAAACTCCGGGACTGCCGAAGAAGCTGCAATTTAGACACCCGAAAGTAAGTACTATAGTAGCATGTATGTTCCACGCATCTCCTAGTGATTCAAGCGCTAGTTTCATCAATACCATTTAGCATGCTTGCTAATTATCAGTTTGATTGACCTCTATTTCTTGTAAAGTGGTTGTGGCAGGAAGAAGGGACTAATTACTGTGGATACTATATTTGCGAGTCCATCCGCCACACGACCTGTGAGCGGGGCTACTCCGAGAAACAATATGAAGTGCGTAAATAATTATATTCACAATTCTATTTTATTACCATCATTTGTGTTCAGTTTCATTTATTCATATATATGTATTGACCCCCTTCTTCAAATTAGATATTTCGGATGCGGGATGAACTCCTAGCACCAGATCGTATGCGAGGAATTCAAGAGGAATTGGCGGCATTCTTTCTTGACCACGTGATCGCTAAAGACGGAGAATACCATGTGGACCCTGATGCGTTCAATTTTAATTAGGAGATTATATTGTAAAAGATACTTACATTGTATATATGTAGCCAGTAGTGTCGGATAGATTTACGAGAACTTGTTGTTCGACCAATCTCTCAAAGAAGGAGAGGTGGTCGATATCACTTCTCTTTGTATGCATCTGTTCATGACGATCTTCTGTTTCCTTCATTTGCTTAACTATCTAGCGTGTCTAGTCCTCTCTATACGTATAATACGTAGCGTCGACCAAGCACGGAGATAAGAAATGACACTTCTCTCTATTAATTAGCTAGCTAACACAATATACGAAACACCTAAATTAACCCCCCAAAACCCCCAAACCCTCCCCCCTTTCAAAAAAAAAACAAAAACCCCAGCACCTGAGATGCTGATGCATGGATGCCTATTGGTCCCGGTTGGTGCCACCAACCGGGACCAAAGGGCCTCCTGCCTTGGCTCGCCGCACCGGCCACGTGGAGGCCCATCTGTCCTGGTTTATGCAAGAACCGGGACTAAAGGTTTAGGGCATTAGTACCGACACTTTAGTCCCGGTTCAAAAACCGGGACAAATGGCCCTCACGAACCGGGACAATAGGTCCTTTTTCTACTAGTGATACGTTAACACTTTCATGATTGTACTTATAACTTTGTGATGATGTGATCCCGTAGCCTATCATTTAGTTGGGTCTACTGAACACCATTGTTCTATTATGTTAATAATGTGCTCCCATTGTCGTTAGCATCCTTGTTACTTTAACACTACCTTTTGATCAGGAAAACCAGATCATCATGCAACACATGAGCTAGTTTTAGAGGCAAGACTATGGAACTACTTGGTGTTTATGATTTCACACATGCAAATAAGTTTTCCTATGAATCTCACATTCAAGGACCTTCACAATTAAAGTATAGAAATATAAACATGAATTAAAATATGAAAAAATAAATTATAGTATTTTATTAGTGCCTCTAGGGCATATTTCCAACATGCTCGTCTATGGAGTTGCTATAGTGTAGCACTCCCAACTGTCAAAGTTGTTCGACAAGCTAAACCATGAGCGATAACAAGAATCGTGGTGACCATGTGAGCCATCTGGGGCGCTAGGAGGTGAGCTATACATGGAGCCAACTCAAGGACTTTAAGTCCATGAAACAGATGCATGATGTGCTTACAGTGGCGGAGCCAGGGGGACCAGCAGGGCCCTGGCCCTCCTGACATCCTTGATTTGTTATTAGTTTGGATATGAACAGTGCAGAAATTTGAAAAAAAAATACATGCATAAGTGCAGTTTGGCCCCTGCAATCAATTTTTTTTGTCACTTGGCCCCCTAATCTTAATTTCCTGGCTCCGCCACTGCGTGCTTAGCTAATTGTCACTGCTCTCGCAAGTTGCACGATATAGCCAACCCAAGGACGATAAGTCAATGGCCGTGCTTGGATGCATAGGTTAGAGTTAGTTTGAGTTCGTTTGGACTCAACTAACCCAAAAATATCCAAACATGGAGGGTTAGTTTGGGTTAGATGCATCTAACCCATCCAAGAGGTGCTTATTTGGGTTAGTTCTCCTTGGGACCACTAGAAAAAACACATTTTTCTCTCACTCTCCCCGCAGCAGCCCCGCCCTATCCTCCCGTTCTTCCAACCCCATCGTCTCCCCGCGGCCCATCCGCCCGCCGGTAAGCAGTTGCGGCTCCTTGCGCGGCCGGTCCCCGTCGGTCTCGGCCAGCGCGGCTCCTTGCGTAGGGATGGCGGATTCGGCAGGCGGGCTGCGCGAGAGGCCAGCGCGGCTCCTTGCCTGGCGCGTCCCAGTCTGCCTCGGTCAGCGCAACTCTCAGCCAAATGATTGAAAAAGAGCATCTATTGTCATTCTAACCCTGCCATCCAAACACCTCTTTGGTTAGAGTTTGTTTAGGGTTAGTTCAGAGTTAGAATCTAACTCTAACCTCTAATTAAGTTAGAGTATACAAACAGGGCCAATGTACACGACAGCTCTAGCTGCGCCTTAATTTCTTGTATGGACCGGAGGTGTGTAGTCAGATCACTGAGAGACGGACGGAGTCCATTGAACCTAGCTTGGAGTGCACCAGCTCGATCGGGACAGCATCCAAGCAGGTGATATGATGATACGGCTAGCTAAGCCAAGGCTCCAGAAAATGCTGGCAGCTCTGGCCATGCCACAGTTATTTCTTGCGCGTTCTGTAAACAGAAGCTAGTAGTAGGAGCCTTGTGGGCATCTTTTTTTCTTCAGGAAAAACCTCCGATAGATCTAAACAGAAGCAGCTACTTGATAGATAGGTTTGCCCAACACGGCGAGACCTCAAGCTTTAGCCCTGCATGTCAGCTCAAACGCCGCGTAAAGTCTAGTAGGCCTTGGCCACGTACAGGAGGATCATCAAATGAGCTACAGTGCCCTACGCACGGACGCGTCCAATAGGCCTTTGCCCAACACGACGTGACCTCAACGCATGTCTAGCCAGTAGGCCACGACGGGACTTCACGGAGCTGAGTCCACAACTCTACATCTGATTTAGGCGACGCTTGCTCAGTTGCTCTCCGAAGTCATCAATAATTTGCTCCCTTTGACCTGAACGATCACACGCCGGCGGGAAAGGCCTATGTGAACGATCAAACGGGGCCGGGCGGCTGCCAGCTTTCCCGCTGTTGTCCATGCGGCGCCGTTGCGCGCGTACCGACCTCACGCTGACCCGTACATGATCACACGCCGGCTGCTTTCCGTGGAGGTAGGAGTAGGACCAAGTGACCAAGTCTCCATCCTCGAAGCAGCCATGTTGCAATAAACAACAATATACTTGTCCAACCAACACGATCCTAATACGTCATCACTTGCGTTATTCATAACAAAATGGCGATTCTCACTGTCAGCGCCCTGCTAATATGATACAAAATGGAGTAGTGCTACCTGAGCAGGCCGTGCCTATAAATACGGCCACCCTTGCCGAGGTAGCCAATTCATACCGATACCCAGCCAACCAAGTTCCAAAACAAAGCAAGCGCGCCGTCCACGAGAGTTCAGCCAGGAGGAAGAGCAATTGTTGCCATCGACCGATCTTGGGTCAGCTCGAAGCACACGGAGGGCAACAAGAAGTCATCTGCGGAGGAGATGGGTTCAATGGGGCCTGCCGCCGGGAAGCCGCACGCGGTGTGCCTGCCGTACCCGGCGCAGGGGCACATCACGCCGATGCTCAACGTGGCCAAGCTGCTCCACGCCCGGGGCTTCGACGTCACCTTCGTCAACACCGAGTACAACCACGCCCGCCTCGTCCGCTCCCGCGGCCCTGCCGCCGTGGCCGGCCTCCCGGGCTTCCGCTTCGCCACCATCCCCGACGGCCTGCCGCCGTCTGACGACGACGACGTCACGCAGGACATCCCCGCGCTCTGCAAGTCCACCACGGAGACCTGCCTCGGCCCCTTCCGCGACCTCCTCGCGCGGCTCAACGACCCCGCCACCGGCCACCCGCCCGTCACCTGCGTCGTCTCGGACGTCGTCATGGGGTTCTCCATGGAGGCCGCCAACGAGCTCGGCCTTCCCTATGTCCAGCTCTGGACCGCCAGCGCCATCAGCTACCTCGGGTACCGCCACTACCGCCTCCTCATCAGCCGTGGCCTCGTGCCACTTAAAGGTATGTACGCACACTTTTTTTGTTTTGTTCCTTCAGCTCGATGCGGCCATTGTCATCTGCCGTTCGAAGCTCTTATCTGAATATCTGTGTTCACGCGTGCAGACGCCGAGCAGCTGGCGAATGGATACCTTGACACGCCGGTGGAAGAAGTGCCGGGGCTGAGGAGCATGAGGCTCAGGGACTTCCCGTCCTTCATACGCACCACGGACCCGGACGAGTACATGGTGCACTACGTCCTCAGGGAGACGGAGCGCACGGCTGGGGCGTCGGCCGTCATCCTCAACAGCTTCGGCGACCTGGAGGGCGAGGCGGTGGAGGCTATGGAGGCGCTCGGCCTGCCCAAGGTCTACACCCTCGGCCCACTCCCTCTGCTGGCGCACGAGGAGCCGCCCACGCCGCGCTCCGCCATCAACCTTAGCCTCTGGAAGGAGCAGGACGAGTGCCTCGAGTGGCTGGACGGCAGGGAGCCCGGCTCGGTCGTGTACGTCAACTTCGGCAGCATCACCGTCATGACCAACGCGCAGATGGTGGAGTTCGCGTGGGGGCTGGCGCAGAGCGGGAAGCAGTTCATGTGGATCGTCCGCCGAGATCTGGTGAAGGGCGACGCCGCGGTGCTCCCCGAGGAGTTCCTGGCAGAGACGGCGGGGCGCGGGCTCATGGCGTCCTGGTGCCCGCAGCAGGAGGTGCTGAACCACCCCGCTGTTGGAGCGTTCCTGACGCATAGTGGCTGGAACTCGGCGCTGGAGAGCTTGTGCGGCGGCGTGCCGGTGATCAGCTGGCCGTTCTTCGCCGACCAGCAGACCAACTGCAGGTACCAGTGCAACGAGTGGGGCGTCGGCATGGAGATCGACAGCAACGTCCGACGCGACGCCGTCGCGGGGCTCATCACGGAGATCATGGAAGGGGAGAAGGGGAAGAGCATGAGTAAGAGAGCGCAGGAGTGGAAGGAGAGCGCGGTCAAGGCGGCCATGCCCGGCGGCTCGTCTCACCGAAACTTCGACCACCTGGTCAGCGACGTGCTCCTGCCCAAGTACTAGGTCTACATCGATCGATCTTCACGGTAATTAGAGAAACACTACTACGTACGGAGTATATCTTATTTGCTTCTTAAGAAAGTTCGTCCCTTCCGAGAGTGATGATGCCCTGAGCGGAGTAACAAAAATGCTAAACATACGCGGCAGCTTTGTACGGAGTGCTGATGTAGGCCATGGTAAGTTTTTCATTTTTTGTGCTCTACATCAACATGATGGCTACTTTTAATCCACATTCTTTGTGTTTTCATGTATGTAGTAGAAATACCTTAGTAAATTTAATCCACATTTTTCTGCCACCATGTACAGATGCAAATTCTCATGCCTTTTTTTTGGGTTCATCGGAAAAACCTTTGAATAATGGCCTTTTTAATGTGGGAGAACAAGTATTCTTAAGTTTGCCATGTTACGATTTTCATTTTTTTTATATTTTACCATGTTCTAGAGAAAATTTATATCTTTTTGCTATAGTCACATTTTGCAAATTTATAATTTTTGATCTATGTTTCATGGATGGACGTCTGTCGGGGACCCGTTGAGATCTAAAGCACAACCACACCTCTCATCTCTCCACCCTTTTTCGAGCATGAGGTTTTTTTCAGAAAAGGAGGATAGCCCCGGCCTCTGCATCCGAAAGATGCATGCAACCATATTATTAAAGCAGTTGCAGCAAAAACAAGGTCTGATCTCCAATTACAGCTCACAAAAGGAGCAAAAAATAAATAAAAGATAAAGATGAAAAACAAAGTAACAACCGGCAGGACAATATGATATAGTAACTAAACTCCTATCCTATCATGAGCCATCCAAACCGGTTGATGATAGCCCGTGTTACCATCTCCCATCAGTTGCACCCAGTATCCAAATGCTCCCTGGTGTCCATAGGAGTGAGTAACAACCACGGCGGATCCATGTCATAGCTCTAAAAATAACCTGCAAGAAATTCAAAATATTTTGTCTGTTAAAAATTATATCATTCCTGCAGTTCCATATAGCCCAAAGAAATGCGCACATTCTAATCCGAATACTTGACGCAATAGTAGGTTGCACTCCAGTTAGCCACGTCCCAAACAACGCATCTATGCTAACCGGAGGGGTAATGTTTAAGGCTATATGAATGGTTCGCCAAAGTAACTTCGCGATAGGGCAATCTATGAAAAGGTGTTGTATTGTTTCGTCCTGATCACAAAAACAATATCGCACACTACCTACCCATCGTCGCTTTAGAAGGTTATCTTTAGTAAGGATCATCTGCTTGTGTACAAACCACATGAATATTTTTATTCGCAAGGGAACCTTAACTTTCCAAATGTGTATCGATCTAGGGATTGGGTCAGAATTAATGAGATCCAAGTACATAGATTTAACTGAGAACACTCCATTGCCCATTAACTTCCAGCGAAACGAGTCTGGATGGTCTAAGAGTTGAACATCCATCAACCTCCGCACCAAGTGTAGCCAGAAATTCCATGGTTCCCCGACCAAAGATCTCCTGAACTGGATATGTAAAGGCACCGCCTGTAATACTGTCGTCACATAATTCTCCTTACGTTGTGCAATATTGTATAGAGAGGGATACTCGAGGGCCAGGGGCGTCTCTCCTAACCATGTATCCTCCTAAAACCTTGTTGTCGTGCCGTCCCTAACAACAAATTTTGCCCTATGGAAAATGGTCTCCTTTTGTTCTCATGAGTCATGTTGTAGGGTGGAACCCTAGATGGAGATCTTTCACGAATTGGAGGGGAAATCCCCAAGAACATGAAGAACACAAGAGAGGGAAAACACTCAAATTGACTAGATCCAATCACACATATGCTAGATCCAAGAACACACAAGAGGTCACAATGAATCCAAGGACAACAAAGGAAAGATACAAGGTACTAGTTCATACCAATCCTATGAGGAGAGAGGTCTTGATGATCCTATGATGGGGATCCTTCCCTAAATGGGGTCTTGATATCCACAAGAGGATCTTCTCCCTTAGGAGGTCATGATCTCCATGGGAGCAAGATGAGCAAAGCTCTCTCTCTGTCTATCCAATACTTTGTTGTCCTCTAAATGAGCTAGGTTGGGGGTACTTATAGTCTAGGGACGAAATAAGAGGGGGAGAGGGATACCCAAAAAGGCACGCACGCCCTCGGAGTGGTCCGGGCACCCGGTGCAAAGGGGACCGGGCACCCGGAGGAGGTGCGGTCGGAGGTGGTCGGGCACCCGAGGCCGAAGGACCGGGCACCCGGGCCGGTCAGGAGTGCCGCGGCCTGGGGGCTGACGGGGCCGGGAACCCGGGGGTGATGGCCCGGGCACCCGTGGTGGCGGCTAGAGTCGGGGCCGGGCACCAGGGGTGCAGCCCAGGCAGCGGCAGGCCAAGGGCCGAGCACCCGGGGCCTCAAGGCCGGGCACCCGGGGTGGGCAGGGGCGCGGCCCAGGTGGTGGCCGAGCACCCAGGACCGAGAAGGCCGGGCACCCGGGGTGTCCAGGGGAGATGGCCCTCCTCGTGGCTGCTTGCCCGGGCACCCGGGGTCCTCACATCCGGGCACCCGGGGTGTCCAGGGGATCTCCGGTCCTTCACGTTCTTCTCCCTCTCCTTCTCCTTGGGTCTCCGGATGGACTTGGTGATTCTTCCATGCTTCCTCGCGATGATCTCGGCGGTACCTGAGAATGTATAACGTGTCTCTTTGAGGTAGAATCCGACTCTCGTTGGAATCCGAATGAAACTCGAAGAGGAAAGAGTTCACTCGGTTTCGACGGCACACGCGTGTGCTCTTGTCGTCGGTCTTCTCTGTCCTTGCGGTGGTGGTGTGACATCCCTGGTGATGGTCGAGGGATGCTCCACATCATCTCCCCCCCCTTGGGAGAGATCCGTCCACGGATCGTGATCTTCATCACCATGGGAAAGAGAGGGTGTTGCCGTGTAGTAGTGGACGACCACCAAGCACTTATCATGTTGAAGCTAGAAATGGTCACTCTCCAATGTCGCACTGTCTTGTAAGTCCTTCAAAAGGAGCAAATATAACAAGCACTTGGAAAAACAAATGTGGTTGGCATTAAAGCAAAACCAAGCATTCAAGAGGTGATTCACCCAGCAAGTGTTGTCATCAAGCATAGCATATGGTGTGACAAGGGAGTGTGGCATGGCATGTAAGCACATAAATTTGGCACATGGAAAAGCATCATGGAAATGTGAGGTAAAGATGCTAAAACGGTTGACAAGAGAACAAGCATCAAACTCAAGATCATGGAAAACATGCAAAAGACTCTCAATGAACGGTCTATGGTAGGCATAAGAGTCATTCACAACACCAAATGAAAGGCAATGTCTAAACACATGGGTCAAGTGCAAGACAATACAAGCATAATGTGCATATGGTGTGGTGAAGATAGTGTGGCACTCAACACAAATGATATAGCAATTTTGCAACATGTGCGAGGCGATCAAATCAATCATGTGATAAGCAATGGGACATGGCATATGTGAAGTAATGAGATTGTTGCAACCAAACATATGATAGGAGCAAGTAATCCAAGAATTGGATGCAACATGAGAAAGCATAGAAATCAAGTCGTGCAAACTAGTGGAGCAAAGATGCAACATACTAGAGGAAATCATGACAATCATGTCATGTGAGTAAGTAGTAGGCATAGGCAATGCACATGGCATATCACAAGCACGATTGCAAAGCAAGATATCATCATAGGAATGGATCACAAAGGAAACAAGGCAAGAACAAGCAACATCTCCACCAAGCTTGCAAATACACATACAAGTAGTAGAATCAATCATCATGTGTAATGCAAAGCATGGGTCACAAATGCATGGCAAAGGCATAGGAATGAGCATATCATGCAAAGTGAACATGTCAAGATGGGTATATAATATGTAATGGACGATAACCCGTAACCAAGTGAGAGCCATGTAGAAGAGATGCGCGAAGTCTTTACGTGAAGGGAACGGTGGTAAGGACAATCCACAGGATCCCAAATCATCATTGCTCTCTAGAGCTCATTTTGTCAACTCGTGGGATTGCAAGGTTGACAAGTATTCATGGGTACCTACACAAAAGAGACACAAACCAAAGAAAGTGTGTGCGTGGTAAATGTACACATCATCCATCATGATGTGTATGTAAATGTGTGAGTTAGCACAAGATAAGCATCGCTCAAATAAATTTGAGGCATGGTAGAGAAATATGTCATCCATCATGCAATGATAGTTATTGTGTTGAACATGATTGGGATGCAGATTATAGCAAGTGTGTGACAAAACAATAGCATTTTCATTCATGGGGAGCATATTGTGCACACAATTATTGGGATCATGCAATGGATGGGATGGATCAAAATCTCCTAACATGTATGAGGAAACTATGGGGGTCTCCTCATGAGCAATAGTGGAAACATCATATGGAAAATATGAACAACATCCAAAACAATGCATATCCGAACCTAGGTGGTCATGGCATGGCATATGAGATAAATGATGCAAAGGGAGCATATCAATATCATCACAAGAGAAACAAATACCAATAACCATGGGCTTGTCATCTATGCCATAAGTGCAAATCGGGTTTATGTTGATGGCATATGCATAGTCACTATGAAGAGATTGCAAATATGACATATGGTTGATCTCATTCATAGCATATGGCAAGTCAAGCGGATTGTCAAACATGATGTGACCGAGAGAATTGTTACAAGAAATCCTTTGTAACATCGCATCACAACTAATAGACTCCACATGGCAATCATCAAACTCATCATAAATAGGTAAATCATCGCATGGGGAAGTCAAACTAGAATGAAGCATGCCAATAGGTGGATCAATATCATGCAAGCAATCAATACCAAAAATGTCCACTAGTGGGACTAGAACATCACCTTCACTTATGTTACCTTGTTCATTCCACTCAAGTGGTGTAGGTGAGGTGCCAAAGACCAAATGGTGGTCACCATCTTCATCTTGATGGAACCATGTGGGGGTGCATCATATTCCACCATGGCCATCTTCTTGTCCAAAGGAGGGATGAAGTCGTCGAGAATCGGCGCGTCATCATAAATAGGACCTAGCACCAAAGGAGAAGACACAATAGAGGGAGAGGTTAAGTCGTTAGAAATCATAGTGGCCTCACATGACCTATCAACTACCTTACTCTCTCTATGCGGTGGTGGCTCACTCACTCCCTCAAGGTAGGTGCACTCAATGTCACATATGGTGGAGTTACTCAAGTCACTCAAGTGGTGGTGGTGGTAACTCTCCTCACATGGGAATTGGGCAACTCATCATATATGGGGCTAGTGGTGAAGTCACTCTCACTCTCAATATGGTGGCACAAGTCACTCAAGTCATCATACGTCGCCGTGGTCAAAGGGAAAATCCCATGCTCAACCATCTCGTCGTCGTCGCTGTGGATGAAGGCCGAAGATGGCACATCATCGCTCTCCTCCATGACCTAAGGGAAAATCCCATGCTCGATCATCTCGTCACCGTCATCGTGGATGAAGGCTGATGTAGGCGTACTCATCGAAGGTAGGCGAAGATGTCGTGCGTCCAAAGGCGAAGATGCCTTGATAACACTTGGCAAAGATGCCGAAGTGGTGGTAGTAGCCGTAGCTCCGTCTTGTTGGTGCTCGTTGCACGGTCTTCTCTTGTGCTCATGAAGCTTTTCTTGACGGTGTCGCGTGGTACTTGCATCTTTTGGCCATTCCGAAGACTTGCGATTCGAGCATCTCCGCCTTGAAGATGACGAAGAGGAAGAAGACTTGTAGTTGGCCCACACGTGTCGGATGTCATCCAATTGTGCGTCCAACTTGGAGTCGATGTAGTCCCTTGTCCGTGCGTCGCTTTGGTGAATGTCGACGGTGAGTCGCTCAATGCCTCGCATTGCTCGTTATAGTTCGAAGATGGGCGTCTTGGTGATGTAGTTGTTCGCGCCATCGTTGTCGTGGAAGACTGGAGATGAAATGCCTTGCCTATCCATCACAAGACTGGAGCAAATGTAAGTGGAAGAAAGGAAAGAACTAGACCAATGTACCTTATCAAATGTTGAAGATGGATCAATGATCACTCAATAATGTAACAAGGAAATAGCACAATTGGTATCGGATCTTGTCAATTCTCACACCTACACAAGTAAGGCTTATGGTGGAGCTCGGTGAGGATAGTGGCACAAAAATTTGATGCAAAATGTTAGCAAGAGTCAATAATGTTGGAAAAGATTCACAAATTCGCAAGTGAAACAAGTAGACCAATAGGAATGGGTGTCACATGGAAACACACACACGGATAGATAAATGGGGTTGTGCAACCAAGGAATGAGCACAAAATGTGGAATCCATGGAAAACACTCGTGTTGCACAACTCAAGAGAGACGCTAGCACGATTTCTCTATAGGCGGATACGACACTTGTGGACAACCTATAAGATGCAAAATGTATGAGCTTCCGATCCCAAGTATGCTATGTGTATGATGTTCTCGGTGTTCTTCTCAAGATGATCCAAGATGATCGGATATGACAATCTTATGTGCAATGTGGTATGATGCTATGGCTCCTGTGTACAAGCTCTTTGCTCTCTTTTGCTTAAAAGCTTATTCTTTTTTTTGATATGGCCACTTATGCAAAATGCACAAACCAAGATAGCAATTGTGTATATGCTGGAACAATCTTGTGACACAAGGGATGATATGATGATACCAAGATGGTACCAATATGATATGGTATGTATGCAATGGAAGGTACGAATCACTAATGTGCACAAGTAACGTTGCCAACAATACTCAATGGCTAGTCTCGATAGGCAAGTGATGCAAAATGGGCTAAGAGGTTAACAATGTAATGGCAAGAATGTACAATGAAGGGATACCACGATACCAAGGTGATATGGAGGTTACCGTTCTTGCTTACGGTTAGGTTGTCAAAGTGGTGAAGCGGTCGATGTTGAATCCTTGATGAAGCTGAGCGGCGGTGTTTTCGATGTCGAACCGTTCCTAGTTAGCCGAAACACCCTAGGAAACAGAAAAACCGCAAACTCAAAATCTCAAAGGAAAATGTCAAATGGTGGTAGCGGAATGCATTGGGGGTTCCGGAGTTAGCAATGCGGAAGTGGTGGTGGTGGTTGATGATGAAGCAACCATCCCTAAGGAGCCGAAACACCTTAGGAGACTCAAGTCACCCCTCAAGCAACCACAAATGCTAAATGGAGCAAAATGGGTTAAGTTGCGAAAAGCAATGGTGGTATGGCAGATGATATGGTGGATGGCCTATGCAAAGATGTCAAAATGACAATTTTTTGATGGAGTCCAATGGTGTTGGAACCTATCTAGATGGAAGGGGGATGTCAATAGCTACTCAACGAGCTAAAGAACGTCAAAATCAAACTACGGGAGTGAAAGTTATGGCTGAAACAATTTTTGTTGGTGAGCTGATTCGGGGTGGGGGATGCGGGTGCCCGGGGGTGGAAGGTGCGGGTACCCGGGGTGGTCAGGGGGGTTGGGCGGAATGAGTGGCCCGGGGGTCTGGGTGCCCGGGGTAAGGGGTGCGAGCACCCGGGGTGGTCAGCGGGGTTGGTCGGGGGGTCCGGGTGCCCGGGGTTTGAGGTCCGGGTGCCCGTGGGTCACGGATTTGGGCAGAAATTCATGGAAAAATGGGAGAAATTGATGGATTTCGTGGAGGGAAAGGTGTAGATGGATGGGGGAATGCTAGATCCACTTTAAACCAAGAAAATCCATGGATAAAATCCAACAAAACCTCATCAAACCAACAAATCACAAAAAAATTGGGGCTAATTTTGGTGGGGAATTTTTGAAATTAGGACAAAATCACACAAAACAAGGCTAGAAAATGGTGGGGGGGGGGACTCCAAATTCGTGATAAACGTGGCTCATGATACCAAGATGTTGTAGGGTGGTACCCTAGATGGAGATCTTTCATGAATTGGAGGGGAAATCCCCAGGAACACGAAGAACACAAGAGAAGGCAAACACTCAAATTGACTAGATCCAATCACACATATGCTAGATCCAAGAACACACAAGAGATCACAATAAATCCAAGGACAACAAAGGAAAGATACAAGGTACTAGTTCATCCCAATCCTATGAGGAGAGAGGTCTTGATGATCCTATGATGGGGATCCTTCCCTAGATGGGGTCTTGATATCCACAAGAGGATCTTCTCCCTTAGGAGGTCATGATATCCATGGGAGGAAGATGAGCAAAGCTCTCTCTTTGTCTATCCAATACTTTGATGTCCTTTAAGTGAGCTAGGTTGGGGGTACTTATAGTCTAGGGAGGAAATAAGAGGGAGAGAGGAATATAGGGGCAAAAGCCCAAAAAGGCACGCAGGCCCTCGGAGTGGTCCGGGCATGCTACCTCTTGAGCATGCGTTGGTTTTCCCTTGAAGAGGAAAGGGTGATGCAGCAAAGTAGCGTAAGTATTCCCTCAGTTTTTGAGAACGAAGGTAACAATCCAGTAGGAGGCTACATGCAAATCCCTCGTACCTACACAAACAAATAAGAACCTTGCAACCAACGCAATAAAGGGGTTGTCAATCCCTTCACGACCACTTGTAAAAGTGAGATCTGATAGAGATAATAAGATAAATAAATAGTTTTGGTATTTTTATGATATAGATTGGAAAGTAAAGATTGCAAGATAAAATAGATCGAAAACTTATATGATGGAAAATAGACCCGGGGGGCATAGGTTTCACTAGTGGATTCTCTCAAGATAGCATAAGTATTACGGTGGGTAAACAAATTACTGTCGAGCAATTGATATAAAAGTGCATAATTATGAGAATATCTAGGCATGATCATGTATATAGGCATCACGTCTGCGACAAGTAGATCAAAATGATTCTGCATCTACTACTATTACTCCACAGATCGACCGCTATCCAGCATGCATCTAGAGTATTAAGTTCATAAGAACAGAGTAATGCATTAGGCAAGATGACATGATGTAGAGGGATAAACTCAAGCAATATGATATAAACCCGATCTTTTTATCCTCGATGGCAACAATACAATATGTGCCTTGCTGCCCCTGCTGTCACTGGGAAAGGACACCACAAGATTGAAACCAAAGCTAAGCACTTCTCCCATTGCAAGAAAGATCAATCTAGTAGGCCAAACCAAACTGATAATTCGAAGAGACTTGCAAAGATAACAAATCATACATAAAAGAATTCAGAGGAGATTCAAATATTGTTCATAGATAATCTTGATCATAAACCCACAATGTAGGGGAACGCAGCAGAAAACAAAAATTTTCCGACCTACGCACCAGCCCAGGACCACTATGGAGACTACATACATGGTTTGATCTTTTTTGTTACCGACTCGTAGCGCAGCAGGAAGTAGAGTCGATGACGAACGGCGGTGCAGATCCCTGCAGCTAGGATTTACAACCTCCCAACCGCGAGGATGTATAACCTCATCTGCTCCTTAGACAGCCCTCTGGGAGACGGTCGGACAGTCACACGAACGGTGTCGCGGACAGCCCTTCGGGAGGACCCTCAAAACTCGGACGGTCACTCGGATAGCCCTTCGGGAGGACCTTCGAAACTCAGATGGTCACACGGACAGCCCTTCGGGAGGCACTCACGAACTAAGACTGAAACTACGATCTCTCTATAGAGTTGCACACATACGGTGTCATCTTGTGACGCCCCCGATTCAATCGTACACTAATCATGCACGCAAATGTGTACGATCAAGATCAGGGACTCACGGGAAGATATCACAACACAACTCTACAATAAAAAAAATAAGTCATACAAGCATCATAATACAAGCCAGGGGCCTCGAGGGCTCGAATACAAGTGCTCGATCATAGACGAGTCAGCGGAAGCAACAATATCTGAGTACAGACATAAGTTAAACAAGTTTGCCTTAAGAAGGCTAGCACAAACTGGGATACCGATCGAAAGAGGCGCAGGCCTCCTGCCTGGGATCCTCCTAACTACTCCTGGACGTCGTCAGCGGGTTGCACGTAGTAGTAGGCACCTCCGGTGTAGTAAGGGTCGTCGTCGACGGTGGCGTCTGGCTCCTGAACTCCAGCATCTGGTTGCGACAATCAGAAAGAAAGGAAAAGGGGAAAAAGGGGGGAGAAAGCAACCATGAGTACTCATCCAAAGTACTCGCAAGCAAGGAACTACACTACATATGCATGGGTATATGTGTAAGGAGGCCATATCAGTGGACTGAACTGCAGAATGCCAGAATAAGAGGGGGATAGCTAATCCTGTCGAAGACTACGCTTCTGGCAGCCTCCGTCTTGCAGCATGTAGGAGAGAGTAGATTGAAGTCCTCCAAGTAGCATCTTCAAGTAGCATCTCCAAGCAGCATCTCCAAGTAGCATCGCATAGCATAACCCTACCCGGCGATCCTCTCCTCGTCGCCCTGCGGAAAAGCGATCACCGGGTTGTCTGTGGAACTTGGAAGGGTGTGTTTTATTAAGTATCCGGTTTTAGTTGTCATAAGGTCAAGGTACAACTCCAAGTCGTCCTGTTACCGAAGATCACGGCTATTCGAATAGATTAACTTCCCTGCAGGGGTGCACCACATAGCCCAACACGCTCGATCCCATTTGGCCGGACACACTTTCCTGGGTCATGCCCGGCCTCGGAAGATCAACACGTCGCAGCCCCACCTAGGCACAACAGAGAGGCCAGCACGCCGGTCTAAACCTAAGCGCGCAGGGGTCTGGGCCCATCGCCCTGAGCACACCTGCACGTTGCGAGGGCGGCCGGAAGCAGACCTAGCCTAGTAGGCGTTCCAGTCCAATCCGGCGCACGCCGCTCCGTCGCTGACGTCTGAAGTGCTTCGGCTGATACCACGACGTCGGGATACCCATAACTACTCCCACGTAGATGGTTAGTGCGTATAGGCTCGTAGCCGACTCAGATCAAATACCAAGATCTCGTTAAGCGTGTTAAGTATCCGCGAACGCCGAACAGGGCCAGGCCCACCTGTCTCCTAGGTGGTCTCAACCTGCCCTGTCGCTCCGCCACAAAGTAACCGTCGGGGACCGTCGGGAACCCAGGCCCACCTCTACCGGGATGGAGCCACCTGCCCCTTCAGCCCCCAACTCCGAACAGTATCACAGGTAATGTAACAGTGTAAAGTATATAGTATATGCCCGTGATCACCTCCCGAAGTGATCACAGCCCAGTAGTATAGCATGGCAGACTGACAAGAATGTAGGGCCAATGATGATAAACTAGCATCCTATACTAAGCATTTAGGATTGCAGGTAAGGTATCAACAGATGTAGCGACAATGTCAGGCTATGCATCAGAATAGGATTAACGAAAGCAGTAACATGCTACACTACTCTAATGCAAGCAGTATAGAGGAGAATAGGCGATATCTGGTGATCAAGGGGGGGGGGCTTGCCTGGTTGCTCTGGCAAGAGAGAGGGGTCGTCAACTCCGTAGTCGAACTCAGTGGCATCAGCGTCGGTCTCGTAGTCTACCGGAGAGAAGAGGGGGAAGAAATAGTGAATACAGAGCAAACAAAGCATCACAAAATATAACAAGGCAATACGCGGTGTTCGGTGTGCCCTAACGCGGTAGTAGGTGATACCGGTGAAGGGGGGAAAACATCCGGGAAAGTATTCCCGGTGTTTCGTGTTTTCGGGCAGAGGAGCCGGAGGGGGAAAGTTGCGGGTTCGATAGGTTAGAGGGGTGTGGCGGACGAACGGACTGCGTATCCGGAATCGTCTCGTCGTTCTGAGCAACTTTCATGTACAAAGTTATTCGATCCGAGCTACGGTTTACCTTATATTAATTTTAAAAGATTTAAATCATTTTTAGGATTTATTTAATTAATTTAATCAACATTATCCAGAATAGTGTCTGCTGACGTCATCATGATGTCAGCATGACGTCAGCAGTTGACTTGGTCAACCTGACAGGTGGGTCCCACCTGTTAGGGATTGTTTAGCTAATTAACAATTAGGGTAACTATTTATTAGGTTAATTAATCTTAATTAGTTAAACTAAACAAGATTAGATAAGTTAATTAATTAGTTAATTATTTAGTTAATTAATTAGTTAATTAATTAGTTAATTAACTAATTAATTAATTTTATTATTAATTTATTTATTATATATTTTTTTTTAATTCTTTTTTTTAATCGTTCTGGGGCTGGGGCCCCCCATGTCATTGGCCCCAGAGGGCCTAGCGGGTCTGGTCGCTAGTGGTTGCGGGCGCAACGCACGACCCGAACGGGCGCACGCCCAGGTGCAGGCAGACCCGGGAGGGTATGGGAACAGGGGAGGCCGGTGGCCACGGCGTGGCCATGGCCGGAGCGGGGCGAGGCCGCGGTGGTGCGCGCGGCAGCCGGAGGCGACGCCGGAGTGGGGCCGCGCGGACGGGCGCCGGCAGGGAGCGCTGAGCGCAGCCAGGGGACGAGGCCGCGGCGAGGCGCGCGGGCACACAGGGGGGCGGGGAAGGGCAGCCGCAGCTGCAGTCGGCGCGGGCGCGCGGCCATGGGCGTGCGAGCGAGCGGGAGGAGGGGGAAGGCGGTGCGGTGGCCGTGGTGCCGTTCGGCAATCCCGTCGACGCGACGGAACGGACGACGGAGACGGGGAGAGAAGAGGAGGCCGGGGGTGCGTCCACGGGCGCGGTCATGAGCAGGGAGCCGGCCACGGCACGGGTGCCGCGCGTGCGGGCGCGACGCCGCGGGCGTCGGGACGGCGCTGCTGAACGCGTGCGGGGCGAGGCGGAGGAAAAGAACGGGGGCTCACAGGGGGGTTCATGGGGTTCGGGGCAACGGGGGGGGGGGGGGCGAGGAGGAGGACGGTGACGACGTCGTAGAGGAGGCAGGCCGGTGGGAAGGGGCGCCGGCGAGGACGAGCTCCGGGCGGCGTCAGGCGCAGTCCGAGCGGCGACGGGTGCGCGGGGAGTCGGCCGACGACGGTGCTCGGGGCGACGATGGGGTTCGATCCGGGCGGCGGCGAGGGGCGCAGGGGGGGGGCCGACGCGGTGGCGTCTGGTGGCGGCGGGGACAGGCGACGCCGGCGAGGCGTGTGGCGGCGATGGCAGGGGGGTCGGGGTGGTTCGGTCCCGATCCGATCTGGATCGGGAGGGGGAGCGAGTGGGGGGGGGGGCGAGTGGGTGACGGGGTGGTTAGGGTTTCGGGGTCTCACCGGTGGGGGGGATAAGGAGAGAGTGGGGGGGCCGGGGCCTGGTGGGTGGCCCAGTGGGGCCTGTGGTCAGCTGGGCCGAAGCCCAGGGGGGTTTCTCTTCTCCTTTTTATTTATTTATAAACACTTAGGCATTTTATAAAATTGTGAACCTTACACCATAATTATCTTTGTAATACTTGGCAACCACCGAACATTTTTATTTTAATTTTTAAAAACTTTTATTGTTTTCTTTTATTTAAATTTTGAATTTGTTTCGGTTCTGAACTATCGAGAGTTTATCACAGTAACCGTGGTGACGTGGCATCATTAGCGGGGAATCACTATAGCTTAATTATCCGGGCGTCACAATTCTCCTCCACTATAAGAAATCTCGTCCCGAGATTTAGGATCGGTTATAAGGGGGAAGGGGTCTGGTTACGAAATTCTAACGATTCTTCTCAATCATAGTAGCTCTTCTCGAAGAGGTCGACCCATTACATTGATGTCTTCAGTCCTCTCCTTCAGGTCATCATGATGAAGTTTGTCGTCCTTTCTTCGGGGTTCCATCGTACTTACGAAAGGATAAAGGGTGGGTATTCCTAGAGAATGGACCTCTGCAGGTTTGTCTGTCTGGTCGATAACATCGGGGAGGGTGGCGGAAGTAACTCTCGAATTGAAACTTAAGAAAATATCAAGAGCAGAGTAAGGAGGTATCCTGGGAAGTTTCGAGCGGGCAGGCAATCGTTCGATGTCTGATATGTGGCGTGAAAGGGGTTCGAAGCCACGAGAATAAGTATTTGTCTGATACCAGATTGAAGGTGGCTCATGAATTACATACGAGGCCACGCGCGAGGAACAACCTTGGGTACAGGGGGGTACAGGAGAGTCAGGTTTCGATCCTGTGGAACTGTGGGTTATGGGCCCACCATGTGGATTAAAAGTAGGAAGGACAGTGACATCTTGCACGATCATGTAAGCAAGGCATGCCAGAGGATAGTCTGCCGGTTATGTCGGCAACAACATTGGTACCAAGGGCGAGGGACGAAGAGAACCATTTTCCTGCTCGTTGAACGAGGCGGGCCAATAGGCAAGGTTCTCGTCCATCGGTGGCTACCGAAATGTCATCAACAATAGTAACAGGGTCTTACTGACACGGTCGTACACCAAGGTGTTTACATAAGCAGAAGAATATTACTGCTTAGATCATATAGACCTCAAGAAAGGTTAAACCAAACAATGGAAAGGACATATGATTATCAGATTAATCAGGCGATGGAAAGGAAAAATGTGTCTTAGTCACATAATTCAGGGATATATCCTTCCCAAGGATAAGCAGAGCATGGTATCCGTGGCAGGATATCATGTAGAAAACCCTTTAGGTAAGGGGAGAGAAATTTCATGACACTATCCATACAAAGGTGTTTGGATAATTGATAAGGAAAATTTAGCATTTGCTTTAAATGTTCTTGTTGAAAATCGGAGTATCACAGACATGCTTCGAGATAGCATTGACATGGTCTTCAAGCAAAGGTCGGACTTTGGATACAAAGGATCCATCGGAAACAACCTATAGAATAAGTCTTACAATTTCCTCATGGAAGAATGATTAACCTTGCTAAAAAGGAAAACTATAACAATGGGTCCTCCGGCCCGGTGCGCTAGGCATGTCATCACCTTACCGGTCACATAAAGACCATTGTTATAACTCTTGAAAATATATCCCAACCATCATATCTGACCGAGATTCAGATCTGATTGGTGTTAGGATATGTCAGACTCAGGATGTCTGAGAAGAAAAGGTGTAACACAATTGGCGAGATGACATTGTAAGATTCTCGGGAAATGAACTATAGAAGCAAGTTTCGAAACAATAGTTCATCATTAACCAAGGAGAAGATGAGGATGTGGATGATGGACTCAGCGACCATTCATCGAGAATTCCAAAAAGATGGATTTCCACAATTATGTGAACAAGGAGATAATCATTTGGCGGATCAAATGATGTAATGATGTATGCTCGAGGGAAACATACACAACTGAACAATGATAGAAGGGTGTACCCAGGAATCTGGACTAGGTAGCACGATCAATGTTCGAATGATGATTCAATAAGTAATAAACTTCAAAGCAATAGGGTTGCTAGAAGTTTAGAATTTACACCTCACAGACCATTTGTCGGTTTTCCGGTTAGAAACAACACGAGGACCAAGGAAAGAATGGTGATGTTAATAAGTATCACTTGTGTCAAGAATTCTTAAGGGTGGTGAATTTCTTGCCACACTCTTGACATGTAAAGGGTAATACTCCAAGGTAAAGAAGAACAGATGCTGGATAGCAAGGAACTCAAGGTATAACACAAAACACGACAAGTTTGTGTTGGAGGGAAGTCAATAAAGTGGTCGATGATAATACAGATCACCGAGGGCAAGGATGGTATTTCTCATCATGAATTCAATCGATATCCTGGAAGAGCTCATAATGCTCATGATGATCACGACACATTTGTCACGAGAGTTCATGAAGATGTAATCGATCGGCGACGACATCAAGTCAAAGTAATGATGAAGTGAAAGGTTATTGGAACCAAGGGTACGACACAACTCGAAACCAAGCTTGTTGTTCAAGGCGAAATGGTATGACGATGAGGATCGACGTAAGGTTAGTTCATCGTCGAAAATTGGTGCTCCGAGAATAAGGACCAGGTAGCACAGTTAGAATCGTCACGACAATGATATAGCCAAACAGGCTAGGAATGGCGTGATCGGGTACAAACTCGTACTTATAGAAGCTTACTGAAGAGTTGTTGAACCGAAGAGCGGACTCGGTTCAGTTATCGGTGTTTTTGAGTGTTCAATAACTCAGAGCCCGCGAAAAATTGGAATCAGTGGGAAGGTAGCACTTGATGAAGAACTCATAAGGAGTTATGCAGTTCCATGATAATCTCGAGATACCAGGGGGGTAATACTCGTCACAAGATCAAAGTAAAGGTGGGACTGGTGTATTGATCCATAGAAGACAATTGTTTTAACTTGTCCAAGAAATGAGATCAAAGAAGAACAATCATGGTCGGAACCACGGTTGCAAAAGGCCAGATCCTAGATATAAGATGAACTTATACCAAAGGAATAATTTATTTAAAAGAAGCTTTAATGATAAGATCTACATCGTGTCCATGGGCATGAACACAAGTTCAAGGTCGACTCCCACTTCTCCAATGCATACCCTTTCATTCACTTCTCGCTTTCGATGAAGTTATAGCATTGAAATCTTATCTGGCAAAATACCAGAAGAGTACGACTCGTGAAAACTTTCGAGTTCACACATATTAAGGAAGGCATAGGTTCAACCCATCTGGGCATCTTAGAATCATATACCAGAATCTTTAGAAGTAAATAACTCAAGCTCGAAGGCAAAGCATGGTTGAGAAAGCAGACGATACAATTTATCAAAGGCATTATGTATCCGAGAAAAGGCCCACAAGGTTATTGAATATGAAGGGTGTTGTCAGATAAAATCCAACAAGGGATCTGGTGGCCCACAAGGGATCTGACGTGAGCATCGGTACTCAACTAGAGGAAGCAGATTATAGAAACAACTGACTAACTCAATTGTCAAATGCAAAGGAATTATGATTTCCAAATCAAGGGATCAGAAGCAATGCTCTGATTAGGGATGGATAAGTTGAATAGCCTTAGGGTACAATCAACGACAATTGGATTGGTCGAGAACCAATTCCAGTTAAAAGAATGGAGGCTCAGCCGGAAAGGTAATTTATAAGGATCAATGATGATTGCGTGTATTCGCAGAATATTGAGTCAACAGACTCAAAATGATAATGACAAGGAATGTCAATAAAATTTCTATACTTATGGGATTAATCATAATGAAAGCAAACAAGAAATTCCAGAGCAATAGGTTGCTGAGGATTTTCGGAATATTGGGTGGTATTTCGAAGACTTTTGTGTAACACATGAACAACTGGGGAGGAGCGGATACTCGACAAGTGCGAGGATTTATTTGAAGGGGGTATTCATGTGGCGAAGAACTGTTAGGCAGTAGGCACAAAGTATTCTCAGAACAATAGAGAAAACTTCGGGGTATCTTGTAATAACAAGATCAATGGGGGATGATCGTATGAATGGCAAGTGTAAGTAGTTATCCGTACGGATTTATCAGTGGTCAGGAATAGCCAAAGTGATGGGCACAAGTCTCGAGAGAACATCAGAGAGTATCTTCGGAATCTTCTGATGTAGCAGGTGATCCTCTGCAATAAGGGGCTCTTCGGGTGGATGCGATCACGAGATCCTAATCTTAGATTTAGCAAATTCATTTAACCTGAATAGTAGAGAGATCAGAGTCCCAGAGTATAGGTCGAGGAGTAAAAGATCCTAGTACCACCCGATGGCGACGTGGGCCCGTAAGGCACACAGCCAAGTTAGTAAATGTTTTTGTAATGTCTAGACTCGACTTCGGCCAAGGAGTGTGGAAGGGGGATTCCTACAGGCAGTCGGCTCTGATACCAACTTGTGACGCCCCCGATTCAATCGTACACTAATCATGCACGCAAATGTGTACGATCAAGATCAGGGACTCACGGGAAGATATCACAACACAACTCTACAATAAAAAAAATAAGTCATACAAGCATCATAATACAAGCCAGGGGCCTCGAGGGCTCGAATACAAGTGCTCGATCATAGACGAGTCAGCGGAAGCAACAATATCTGAGTACAGACATAAGTTAAACAAGTTTGCCTTAAGAAGGCTAGCACAAACTGGGATACCGATCGAAAGAGGCGCAGGCCTCCTGCCTGGGATCCTCCTAACTACTCCTGGACGTCGTCAGCGGGTTGCACGTAGTAGTAGGCACCTCCGGTGTAGTAAGGGTCGTCGTCGACGGTGGCGTCTGGCTCCTGAACTCCAGCATCTGGTTGCGACAATCAGAAAGAAAGGAAAAGGGGAAAAGGGGGGGAGAAAGCAACCGTGAGTACTCATCCAAAGTACTCGGAAGCAAGGAACTACACTACATATGCATGGGTATATGTGTAAGGAGGCCATATCAGTGGACTGAACTGCAGAATGCCAGAATAAGAGGGGGATAGCTAATCCTGTCGAAGACTACGCTTCTGGCAGCCTCCGTCTTGCAGCATGTAGGAGAGAGTAGATTGAAGTCCTCCAAGTAGCATCTTCAAGTAGCATCTCCAAGCAGCATCTCCAAGTAGCATCGCATAGCATAACCCTACCCGGCGATCCTCTCCTCGTCGCCCTGCGGAAAAGCGATCACCGGGTTGTTTGTGGAACTTGGAAGGGTGTGTTTTATTAAGTATCCGGTTTTAGTTGTCATAAGGTCAAGGTACAACTCCAAGTCGTCCTGTTACCGAAGATCACGGCTATTCGAATAGATTAACTTCCCTGCAGGGGTGCACCACATAGCCCAACACGCTCGATCCCATTTGGCCGGACACACTTTCCTGGGTCATGCCCGGCCTCGGAAGATCAACACGTCGCAGCCCCACCTAGGCACAACAGAGAGGCCAGCACGCCGGTCTAAACCTAAGCGCGCAGGGGTCTGGGCCCATCGCCCTGAGCACACATGCACGTTGCGAGGGCGGCCGGAAGCAGACCTAGCCTAGTAGGCGTTCCAGTCCAATCCGGTGCGCGCCGCTCCGTCGCTGACGTCTGAAGTGCTTCGGCTGATACCACGACGTCGGGATAACCATAACTACTCCCACGTAGATGGTTAGTGCGTATAGGCTTGTAGCCGACTCAGATCAAATACCAAGATCTCGTTAAGCGTGTTAAGTATCCGCGAACGCCGAACAGGGCCAGGCCCACCTGTCTCCTAGGTGGTCTCAACCTGCCCTGTCGCTCCGCCACAAAGTAACCGTCGGGGACCGTCGGGAACCCAGGCCCACCTCTACCGGGATGGAGCCACCTGCCCCTTCAGCCCCCAACTCCGAACAGTATCGCAGGTAATGTAACAGTGTAAAGTATATAGTATATGCCCGTGATCACCACCCGAAGTGATCACAGCCCAGTAGTATAGCATGGCAGACTGACAAGAATGTAGGGCCAATGATGATAAACTAGCATCCTATACTAAGCATTTAGGATTGCAGGTAAGGTATCAATAGATGTAGCGACAATGTCAGGCTATGCATCAGAATAGGATTAACGGAAGCAGTAACATGCTACACTACTCTAATGCAAGCAGTATAGAGGAGAATAGGCGATATCTGGTGATCAAGGGGGGGGCTTGCCTGGTTGCTCTGGCAAGAGAGAGGGGTCGTCAACTCCGTAGTCGAACTCGGTGGCATCAGCGTCGGTCTCGTAGTCTACCGGAGAGAAGAGGGGGAAGAAATAATGAATACAGAGCAAACAAAGCATCACAAAATATAACAAGGCAATACGCGGTGTTCGGTGTGCCCTAACGCGGTAGTAGGTGATACCGGTGAAGGGGGGAAAACATCCGAGAAAGTATTCCCGGTGTTTCGTGTTTTCGGGCAGAGGAGCCGGAGGGGGAAAGTTGCGGGTTCGATAGGTTAGAGGGGTGTGGCGGACGAACGGACTGCGTATCCGGAATCGTCTCGTCGTTCTGAGCAACTTTCATGTACAAAGTTTTTCGATCCAAGCTACGGTTTACCTTATATTAATTTTAAAAGATTTAAATCATTTTTAGGATTTATTTAATTAATTTAATCAACATTATCCAGAATAGTGTCTGCTGACGTCATCATGATGTCAGCATGACGTCAGCAGTTGACTTGGTCAACCTGACAGGTGGGTCCCACCTGTTAGGGATTGTTTAGCTAATTAACAATTAGGGTAACTATTTATTAGGTTAATTAATCTTAATTAGTTAAACTAAACAAGATTAGATAAGTTAATTAATTAATTAATTAATTAATTAATTAATTAATTAATTTTATTATTAATTTATTTATTATATATATATATATTTTAATTCTTTTTTTAATCGTTCTGGGGCTGGGGCCCCCCATGTCATTGGCCCCAGAGGGCCTAGCGGGTCTGGTCGCTAGTGGTTGCGGGCGCAACGCACGACCCGAACGGGGGCACGCCCAGGTGCAGGCAGACCCGGGAGGGTACGGGAACAGGGGAGGCCGGTGGCCATGGCGTGGCCATGGCCGGAGCGGGGCGAGGCCGCGGTGGTGCGCGCGGCAGCCGGAGGCGACGCCGGAGTGGGGCCGCGCGGACGGGCGCCGGCAGGGAGCGCTGAGCGCAGCCAGGGGACGAGGCCGCGGCGAGGCGCGCGGGCACACAGGGGGGCGGGGAAGGGCAGCCGCAGCTGCGGTCGGCGCGGGCGCGCGACCATGGGCGTGCGAGCGAGCGGGAGGAGGGGGAAGGCGGTGCGGTGGCCGTGGTGCCGTTCGGCAATCCCGTCGACGCGACGGAACGGACGACGGAGACGGGGAGAGAAGAGGAGGCCGGGGGTGCGTCCACGGGCGCGGTCATGAGCAGGGAGCCGGCCACGGCGCGGGTGCCGCGCGTGCGGGCGCGACGCCGCGGGCGTCGGGACGGCGCTGCTGAACGCGTGCGGGGCGAGGCGGAGGAAAAGAACGGGGGCTCACAGGGGGGTTCGTGGGGTTCGGGGCAACGGGGGGGGGGGGCGAGGAGGAGGACGGTGACGACGTCGTAGAGGAGGCAGGCCGGTGGGGAGGGGCGCCGGCGAGGACGAGCTCCGGGCGGCGTCAGGCGCAGTCCGAGCGGCGACGGGTGCGCGGGGAGCCGGCCGACGACGGTGCTCGGGGCGACGATGGGGTTCGATCCGGGCGGCGGCGAGGGGCGCAGGGGGGGGCCGACGCGGTGGCGTCTGGTGGCGGCGGGGACAGGCGACGCCGGCGAGGCGTGTGGCGGCGATGGCAGGGGGGTCGGGGTGGTTTGGTCCCGATCCGATCTGGATCGGGAGGGGGAGCGAGTGGGGGGGGGGGCGAGTGGGTGACGGGGTGGTTAGGGTTTCGGGGTCTCACCGGTGGGGGGGGGGGATAAGGAGAGAGTGGGGGGGCCGGGGCCTGGTGGGTGGCCCAGTGGGGCCTGTGGTCAGCTGGGCCGAAGCCCAGGGGGGTTTCTCTTCTCCTTTTTTTTATTGTTTTCTGTTTTCTTTTTATTTATTTTCTTTTCTGTTTTTATTTATTTATAAACACTTAGGCATTTTATAAAATTGTGAACCTTACACCATAATTATCTTTGTAATACTTGGCAACCACCGAACATTTTTATTTTAATTTTTAAAAACTTTTATTGTTTTCTTTTATTTAAATTTTGAATTTGTTTCGGTTCTGAACTATCGAGAGTTTATCACAGTAACCGTGGTGACGTGGCATCATTAGCGGGGAATCACTATAGCTTAATTATCCGGGCGTCACACATCTATCCGGCAGGGCTTCGCCGTCCAGAACTAGTTCTTACCGGAACACAGACAGCCTTGCGGCTCTACGAAACTCTTTTCGTGGGAGGGAGAGAAGAAGCCAGATCATGCATGGCACTTGTATGTGAGAAGTGATGAGTGTTTAGGAAGCCCCCTCCACCCCTATTTATAGGCCAAGCCCAAGGGTGGCTTCTCCAAGAAGCCAAGGGGATAATACCAAAAGGCCCTCAAGGTGGCTTCTCCAAGAAGCCAAGCAAAAAGCACTTTCACTATTCATGATGACATTTTTCAGCGTCAGTTCGAACTAAAAATATTTATGTGGGCTCAGAACATTTCAATTACCCACTAAAAATAATTTTCAACACGTTCCGAAACAATTTCGGTTTAGTGATTTTCATCTGCGCAAAGGAAACAAGAATGCATTTTTACTATTCATGAAGACAATTTTTCGCGTCTGAAGTGGTTCCGGCAGCTCCGGAACATTTCCGGTTTTTATCTCAGAAAATTCCAAAAAGCTTCCAAAATGATTCTGGCACCCTCCAAGAATTATGAGGCATGTGCCGATACCAATTTGACTTAATGGTATATCCCGAAACAACTTTTCGGTATCATCGAAACTTATCCGATGACCTCTCTCTGCGGTACGATTCCGCTGTCCAAAACTTTTCCGGTGTCCGAAACTTTTTCGGTGATTTTCTCTCAGACTCCTTGTCTAGTATTCAACAGATAGATGACCCTTAAGCGTGTGACCCTATAGGTTCGGTGAAGTATAGACATGACCCGGAACCCCTTCCGATCAATGATCAACATTGAAGCCGTGGACACCCATATTGACCCCTATACCCACACGAATGAATATTCGAGTGAACCTCCAGTTGCCATGTGCTATTCCTGTTGCTTCGCGATATGTTACAAAGACCCGAGGTGAGATTTACTTGCATCCCCGTGGATCAACAACTTGTCCACTATGCTAGTTACCTCGTTACTGGTTTTGTTCTCTTTTCTCATTCCTGTGTTCTGGGATCCCCGTGATCAAATCACAAAGTGTCTGGCCAGACGATGATGGATACCGTAACATCGAGAGGGCCCGAGAATATCTCTCCATCGTCGGAGGAGCAAATCCCAATCTTGAGCTATCAAGTTACTTGACACACTTTTCCATGAACCTGTAAGCCGCGGTAATAGCCACCCATTTACGAATGATGTTTAACAAACCCCAAAGTTCATGAAGCAAGCATGAAGAAACTCGATACTCTCATGGTCTAAGGAATCATGCAAACGTTAACCATCTCTGTGTTATTTACCATTAACTTGTGACGAATGAATCTCATAGCATAACATCAAACCGGGTCGATTCAACACAAATGTTCTCTTAACATTGTGCTCTCAAAGTTGCTGGCATAGACATGCCCATGATCAGGAAAACGGAACCAGCATGCAACACTTGAGCTAGTCTTAGAGGCCAAACTAGGAATACTTCTTACCGTTTATTATTCCACATGTGCATATGAGTCTTCCTTCAAGCCTCGTGGATATTGCAGACTCGAGAATCATTGAAGTTATAGCATGGAACATAAACATAATTATGAACATGGAGATAAGTAGTATTTATTATTGCCTCTTGGGCATATCTCCTACAGACTCCCACTTGCACTAGAGTCAATAATCTAGTTAATGCTAATGCACTTTACACCTATGGCATACCGGTGTAAAAATTTCTTCGCATGTGGTATAGCCTGATGTCCATCGGATCTGACAACTTCAGCTCCATGTTTATCTCTGCATATCCTCGCATTTTCACGCTTTCACAAAATTCATATTTTGTGCGGACTTGGCTTTGTATAAATGTGAATCACAGGTTGAACCTGGATTCCTCAGACTGAGTTATGGAGAAACTACCTGCAGTAGTCTCCCATTGACAAAAGCCATCTTGGAACCATACTAAGTTCATGAATGAACTATATGATTCAACATCTTGTTTGTCGCTTCTAAAGCATCAACATACTTAGTCATTTGTTATAGAATTCGCCACAGTATCCTGCTGGGAACAATTTCCAATTACCATGCCACCATATTGTGTATTACACAAAACCCTTAACTTAAATCAAAAATCGCATGGAGAAAAGATGAAGACTGTATCGATGTAACATTTTACAACGAACTCTTCGTGATCTCCGCTTGCGAGAAAACATATCATCAGTACTCACTCTAGTACTCAATGACATCTTCACTGTTGTCCCACGATCAGTACTTTGATCACTTTAGTATCCATACTCGCAACACCTTGGGAGTATCGGACATATCTGGTTGTTTTACATACCATGGAATACATGGTTAACCCAAACACAAAAGTGTGTGGAATCTGCATCATGTATTTTGCTCATCAGTGTTTTGGGACACCGAGTCTTGCAAAAAACTCTTCCATGTGACTCCGGCAAGAATCACTCCTTGGCGGTTTTAATGCTAAAAGGTTTTAGCACCTTGTCAATATGTATTCATTGCTTAGCCCTATTAGGTAAATCTATCTCCATAGATCATTATGCCTAATATTGAGGCTATTTAGCCTAAGCACTTCATCAAAAAACTATTTTCAAATGAAGTCCTAATTTGTGTCAAGAAATTTATTTCCAATTAACAATGTGTCAAGCACACAAGGTTTTTAGAAATATTATTACGCGCCCACTTACTTTCTTGAATTACAAGTATCTTTGTTACCCATTGATGAAGTCAAACCCCTTTGACCATTTCATCAAAGCACGAAGATTCCAACTCCATTTTGCTCTCTTCTGTCCATCGCTGGAACTCTGAAGTTTGCACTTTTACTAGCATCCTCTGGATAGGCAAAATGCCTTGGACTATAACACATGCAAGTCCTTGGTTTCATTTCCATCAGATGGAAATCCTATTGTTATCCATGTTTCATATCTCATGATTGAAATATGTATTAATTGCTAGTTCAACCCGAACTGACTTTAAGCATCGCTACGATGAAAACAACCTCATCGTAGTCAACTCTTGAACTTGTTATTTAAACAAGTTGAGCTTTATGGATAAAACATTTTTATCCGTATCAGTTTTAAGTTCCATAAATATTCGTTAGACTCTAAGTCTTCCGAAAGGTGTATCAAGGTTTTAATCTTGAATCACTTATATGGAAACTAACTCGGTTGTATTGGCATTTAGCCAATTCCGGAGTCAGGGCCCATCAATGCTTCCTTGTGTATCGTAGGTATAATGTTGTCTAACAACAATATCTCGTTTGCGCACCTGAGAGGTTTGCACGAGCCTTGCCTACGTGGTTCAGCTGCAAGTTCGACCGAAGTTCATACATTTTATTGTAGAGACTTCCGTATCAGTCTTAGTAGGAAACTCTGGAATTACTTCCAAGGTCTCTTTCCTTTGATCTGATGACGAAGATACTGTTTATCTCGTCGAGTTGCACTATTCTCCCACTCACCTTTTTGAAAGAACCATTCTCTTTAAAAGCACACCGTTTCACGGCAAAACTATTTGCCTCGGTATAGTGAGGAAGGAATACCCAACATTTTGGTATAACCTACAAAGTAGCACTTGTCTGATTTGGAATAGGTTTATAACCTTTTACACAAGCCCCATATTCCAAATGTTAAGAAAAGATATAACATGGTTGGGCGTTGTCGGTGTCAAAACCGGCGGATCTCGGGTAGGGGCTCCCAAGCAGTGCATCTTAGGATCAATGGTAACAGGAGGCCAGGGACACAATGTTTACCCAGGTTTGGGCCCTCTCGATGGAGGTAAAACCCTACTCCTGCTTGATTAATATTGATGATATGGGTAGTACAAGAGTTGATCTACCACGAGATCAGAGTGGCTAAACCCTAGAAGCTAGCCTATGGTATGATTGTTGTTGTATATGTCTATCGACTAGCCTGGCCCCGGTTTATATAATGCACCAGAGGCCTAGCATAACAAGAGTCCTAGCCGAATACGCCGGTGGGGGAGGAGTCCTTGTCTTGATCGCCAAGTCTTGTAGATTCTTCCTTGTATGCGGTAGCTGTCCGGACTGGCCCATGAGTATACGGCCATGGTGGTCCTCGGCGCAATCCAACTGATTGGGAGACGACGCGTTGAGTACCCCCTAGTCCAGGACACCGTCAGTAGCCCCCTGAACCGGTCTTCAAGTTAGGGACGCTCCTTGATTCTTCCGAACTGTTCTTCATCTTCGGTTGCCGGTCTTGAAAAATGGTTCAACAAATCTTCTCATCTTCTATCTTGAGGATCGCCGAAATGCATTCGACGAGTTTATACGTCGGGTATCCGAGGAGCCCCTTTAAGTTTCCGGCCTTTATCAATGCCTTATTATTTTTATGCCACACCTCGGGTTCGAAGTTGTTCCCGGGAGGAAGTGTCCTCTTGCGTCCGAGCTCCAACGCCGGATTGCATTCGAGGTATCTTCTGCAGCCAAGCACCAACGCCGGACTGCTTCCGAGCTCCAACGCCGGAATGTATCCAAGCTCTAACGCAGGACTGTGTCCAAGTTCCTACGCTGGACAGTATCCGAGCTCCAACGCCGGACTATATCCGAGATGTCATAGATCATCTGGGTTCAAAAAAGTTGAAGGAGTTTAGCCGAGCTTAATGTCGGGAATGCCCTTTATGGAGCCAGCCACTTGCTTCCGAGCTATATGCCGAACTGCTTCCGAGGTGGTTAAGCACCTCGGTCATGGGCTGATTTTTGGTCAGTGTTTTTTATTGATCCAATTTATTCTCTGATGAGATACATAGCCAGTAGCCCTCAAGGTGTGTATCGGTCTAAAACCCGAGATGCACCTGAAGGATGACATAAGACCGCTGATCCCTGTAACTCCTGAGACTCAGGTTGATTTGCAAAATCGGCCTAAGGATCAAGTCCTAGCTCGGCAGAATACTTCGGGACACAAAAAGCGGCGTGCTCAGTCATCGAGACTCAGGTTGGGTGCGGCCGACCAACCTGAGGATCAAAATCTCCTCGGAAACTGTATTGCACTTAAAATTTTCTGCATAGAATAGGCAATGCAGTAGCCCCCGAGACACTGGTCGGGTTGCAACACCAGATCAGGGGATCGATGTGTCCATTTAATATTTGTAAATAATAAGCCCGAAGCCCAGTAGCCCCCGAGCCTTAATGCGGGCACGGGAGGCCGAATTAAGGATCGATATCCATAGTAAAATCACAAATTATGTGTAATGACTCTATGTATCCAAGTACTTTATGTCATTAATGCTCGGATCCGCATTGTACAAAACTTTGTTGACCGACCATCGGCTTCCACCTCTTCGGCCAATAGCCGAGGAGTGTTTGTCCTACTTTATATAGCCTTTATGAGGGCAAAGATTTACAACAAACAAGGCAATCTGGCCATACGGTTTTATAAACAAAGGTACACGGAGAGACATGTTATATTACTGTTTAACAGAAGAAATGTCTTCCAAAGAAAATAGTCCCGCTATCGGTTCCTTTCTTTGGGTTGTCATGCTAAGCATGATCATGAAACCTTAGCTCCAATGTAAAAGCAAAATATCGAGGATTTAGTTTGGCAGGCCAGTTAATAGCCCCCGATAGTGTTCAGCGACAGTCGAAGTCAAGCCGCAAACACTTTGGCCATTGTTATGAATGGCCCGTTGTTTAACACCATCATCGGATCGCTGTCCAGTTTATGCTTATCGTGACAGTCAGTTTTTGGCTTTCTCCACTAAGGTGCTTAACCATGTGAGCTGGAAGCACAATCGCAATGGTTCTCCCTTTGCACACCTAGCCGAACAAAGCGGAACGTAGGAGGCAAGCGCAGGAGCCGGGCAACCTAACTATTGACCGAAGACACAATTCGAAACCGATGCATATATAGCAATATCCGAGGATGTTTTTGCCGAATCTCTAAAGGTATCCGGTGTTGCACTGCGAGACTTGTGCTGAAAACACACAAATAGTTTAAAAGTGCCATGGGCTCGAAAAGCCAAAAAACTTATTCAAAAGGTTAATGTCCAAACTAGATCAAGTGTTCGGTGCCAATCCGAAAATTGGACTTTAGAAAAAAAAGGTGTTTCTGCCGTGCTTTAACATGACACATCCTATCTCAAAACTTCAAGCGGGTCAGCCTACGGCTTCAACCTCCTATCCCGAAGGCGGAGTACTTCTTACTAGGACAGTTTAGCAAACTAAAGTCTAGCGGCTTTGAGAGAGAAATTAGGCTCCCCGGCTAGTGACCGCACACTTGTGTCCAAAAAAGGAGTGATAAATAATAATAAAAACTTTGCAACGACTAAGAAGAAAAACACTTATCATAAAATGGCTCATATAAATTTAAGAACCCCCAAGTGACTTTGGTAAAAGAATGATTGCATGTACCGAAGTACTTATATCATATCTATGTTCAACCGAACTTTAAACGCGTCTTAACCGACCGTCGGCTTCTCCCTCTTTGGTCAAGGACCGAAAAGTGTTATGTACTCCATCTGTCGAGAATACCGACGGTGTTTCCAATAACCAGGCAATCAGGCCATAAGGCTGTAACAGACAAAGCGCGCTCAGGGAACTTATGATATATTACTGCGAAGAGTAAGAAGCATCTTCGAAGAAAATAGTACCCCCACCGATACCTTTCTTCGGTGCTCATTGTTATTATGAGACTTGTGCAATAGATTTTTTGTACTCATGAGTTCCGTTGTGTGCCGACCATGATTGAAAACAATAAGAACGCTAGCTTTCGGCTTCACCCAGTCTGAGGTCCGGCTCGGGTGACCCGATCGTGACAATCGCAGAGGTGCTCCCTTTACTCCCTAGCCGAACAATCGGGAACGTAGGGGTAAGCACAGGATCCAGGCAACCCAGCTTGCAAATCGCTTAAGTCAATATGGTGCATATTGTGGCGTAATACACGAACAAGGAACGAAGCCGTACAAGTATAACCATATGCAAGAGGAAAAAGCTTCATGAAGGAAGCCCCCAAGTAAACGGGGTATTTGAATTTGCATGTCACAAACAAAGTTTGGACAAGGAAATTTTTACAAGCAACTTTTTCCCAAAAAAGTATAATGCTTGGCCGAGCCGAACACAAGTTAAAAATTTAAAACTTTGAGCATGAAGACAACTTAGCTGGTTAATGTGTTCGGTATTGATGATGCGGTCCGAGCTTGATGCGGGACAAGGTTCCATCCCCGAGCCGGTCCCGCGGTGGCCGAGAAAAGAGCTCGGCACTCCGAAGTGGTGACATAGCACAGTCAATGCAGGACAGCAGGGTGATGCCGAAGTCCCCGGCATGGGGTAATGAAGTGTTGACGAAGCCCCCCGTCCAGCCGAGGTGACGCCAAAGGATATAGTCCGGCTGGATCATTTTCCTGTGCACAAAAAATAGTGCAAACCGGAGATAATAGTAGGGACAATTGCATTTTTACCCCTAGTTGGTTCCTACCCACGGGTTTTGCCCTTATTTTTCGAGCTTGCTCAGTTTTGCCCTTACTTTTTCCATCGAGGTCCCTCGAATGCCCTTTGACTGTTTGACCAAAATTTTGAAAATTCGTAACTAATTCATATGAACTCAGAAAAATGCAAATAAGATATCAAAATGTTCATATAAACATTACCTTCATGTGCATCATTTGCATTCAGGATAAAAGCACCATTTAAACTACCCGAGGTAATTAATGTTATTAACAATATTAAAAATAAATAGGTATAAACAATATTTTTTTTCAAGAATAAAAATTACATGCAAATGTAGGTGATGTTTTCTGAACATCCTGATATCTTATTTGCATTCTCCTGAGTTCGTATCAACTTGTTATGAAGTGTCAAAATAATGGGCAAAGTCATTAGAACATTCATAACAAGTTGATACGAACTTAGAAAAATGCAAATAAATTATCAGGATGTTCAGAAAACATCACCTACATTTGCATGTAATTTTTATTCATGAAAAAATATTGTTTATACCTTTTTATTTTTAATAATGTTAATAACATTAATTACCTCGGGTAGTTTAAATGATGCTTTTGTCCTAGATGCAAATGATATGCCCATAAAGTTAATGTTTATCTGAACATTTTGATATCTTATTTGCATTTTTCTGAGTTCATATGAACTAGTTATGAATTTTCAAAGTTTTGGTCAAACGGTCAAAGGGCATTCGAGGGATCTCGACGGAAAAGGTAAGGGCAAAACTGAGGAAGCTCGAAAAGTAAGGGCAAAACCCGTGGGTAGGAACCAACTAGGGATAAAAATGCAATTGTCCCATAATAGTAGTAATAATAAAAACATATTAAAAAAATTGGTTGCATAACAAATAATTTATGCAAAGTGAGTAATAAAAGAA
Source organism: Triticum aestivum (assembly GCF_018294505.1). Lineage (NCBI taxonomy): Eukaryota > Viridiplantae > Streptophyta > Magnoliopsida > Poales > Poaceae > Triticum > Triticum aestivum. The sequence continues at coordinate 621,095,666 of NC_057810.1, read as the reverse complement.
ATATGGCCTGGCGCCGAAGTCAATGTCGATGTAGGGCGACGGCGTGATGCGGTAAAGGCATGGCAAGGCCTGAATTCACAGGTTGGTTCGAGTTCCGGATGCGGCGTTTGCCGAACTATGTACGGAAACTGACCGAACCACCATGCGACCGTCGTTAAGGCGGCCACCATTTGATAGACATGCGTACATATGACGGACAAACCAGAGTAATAATTCATTGGCAAAAATGAACCCTAACAAGCAAAAAATACTAGGATTAATAGCACCTGGCTTATTTGTTGTAGCAATCCGAAGAAAGGTGATTCCCAAAATTGGGACTCGATCCGCACACCTATTGCCTGATGGGCGATAAAGCAATGGCATGGCGATGCTGGCAAAGGTTGGCACGCCGAGGCAAAGCCCTCGGTCCAGCTATCGTGACGGAGCTGGTCGGCCAGCGACGCCGAAGTCTCCGGAGTAGGTTGATGAAGAGATGATGAAGCCCCCGATCCAGCGATGCAGGTCGTGACGTGGTCGATGCCGGCTTGATGATGTGACCGTGTGGCGATGCAGGTGTGCCCGCTCCGTGTAATCCGTGGGGCGGCGATGTTGGTGACGATTTATCCTTCGCGATGCCGAACTATTGTTCGGCTGGCCGAGATGATGATCCGAAGAAATTGAGCTCGGCTCAACAAAGCGACGACGTGTCTAACACAGGTCGGCCACCGTGGAGTGATGTTGTCGGGCTGGTTTGACACCGGCGCGACGGTGAAATTCGCATTGCAAGAATACTTTTAATACTACTGGGATGTGTTTGAGAATAAAACACAACACCCCATATGAAAACTTACTTCAAAAAGGATGTCCGAGATCCCGTTCATAAAGAAGATGAATTCGGGTCGGATTCGTTCTCGCGCAAAAAACAGATCCAAAAAGTGATACACTAATTGGAAGTTTCCCGGAGTTTGGACGGTCGGATCGAGCTGAGTTTTTGGAAGGTGGTAGATATGGGAATTCCGCAAGAAATCAAAGGCTGGATCCTCCAAAGGACATCCGATGTAGATGCTGGATACCACGCCCTAAACTCGTCCGGATTCTCGTCCAGATTTAATAGGGCTCCGGTATATCGGAGATTGCCGGAGATTCCTCCATCGGAACTCGACGAAATTTTTGCAGGGTTGTTGTAGACTTAATTCCGCATAATTCCACTGAAGTAATCGTTTAAGCGACACTCGAGGAGGCGGTGGCGGCAGATACAAGTTTGCTGTCCAGAAAAACAGCACGGTCTCCTGAGGGCAATGTTGACGTTGAGCCCCCGAGCTCCATGGATGACTCCTCCATGATCTTGATAGAGATCGGAGTTGGTGTTGATGAAGGCCTTCATCCGAACATGACGATCGGAGGTAGGGCGCAGTCCTCGGTCAAGCCAAGGTGACCAGTTGAGCTGGTGACGAAGAAGCCGACGTCGTAGTTGACCTGCAGTCGAGCCATTGATCCTTTCGCCGATCACACAGCGGAACTCTCAATGAAAGCACCAATGTCGGTGTCAAAACCGGCGGATCTCGGGTAGGGGGTCCCAAGCAGTGCGTCTTAGGATCAATGGTAATAGGAGGCCAGGGACACAATGTTTACCCAGGTTCGGGCCCTCTCGATGGAGGGAAAACCCTACTCCTGCTTGATTAATATTGATGATATGGGTAGTACAAGATTTGATCTACCACGATATCGGAGTGGCTAAACCCTAGAAGCTAGCCTATGGTATGATTGTTGTTGTATATGTCTATCGACTAGCCTGGCCCTGGTTTATATAATGCACCAGAGGCCTAGGATAAGAAGAGTCCTAGCCGAATACGCCGGTGGGGGAGGAGTCATTGTCTTGATCGCCAAGTCTTGTGGATTCTTCCTTGTATGCGGCAGCTGTCCGGACTGGCCCATGAGTATACGGCCATGGGGGTCCTCGGCCCAATCCAACTGATCGGGAGACAACGTGTTGAGTACCCCCTAGTCCAGGACACCGTCAGGCGTACCATACCATGGCTTCATTTCATCAGACTCGATGTAGCTCTTTTCAGTGTAAAAGTCGCAGTCTCTAAAGCATCACTTTAAAAGGGATAATGGCAAATTTATTTATGTCATCTTTAATCTTACCATGTCATAAATGGTTAGATTACATCTCCACAGACTTTTCACTTGCAGTGGTGTTCCGGGAGGTGCAAGTTATGAAACCCCTTTCACAACTCATCAAACATTCGCTAAACATGTAACTCAAATATTCCTTTGTGCAATCAAATTGCAGAAACATAATTTTCTTGTTACAATAACTTCTACTTCATTTTTGAAAACCTTTCGAATGATTTCAAAAGATCCAGACTTACGTATCATCAAGTAAATATCCATATATCTACTTGAGTCATTTCTGAAGATAAATAAATCCACCACTTGCAACAACATTTATTGAACTACACACATCAAAATGTGTGATCACCAATAAGTTTGTTGCTCGTTCCTTATGGCCTATGAACGGTATTTCAGTCACTTCACTTTTCGGAGGAAAGTTGCAAGTGTCAGATGATCCAAAATCAAACGACTTCAAAATCCATCATAATGGAATTTTTCCATGCGGATTTCTCCAATGTGACCAAATGTAGTGCCACACATGTGTGGTATTCTCATAGTCTCGCGACATTTAGCGTCAGCGTTATGGATGTATCATATTACCATCAATATTCATAACATACATCCCATCTTGGATGGAAGCATGGCCCTTCATGTTATTCATAATACTTAACAACAATTGTTGGTTTTACAAACAATTCTTTTGCAACAAACATTGTGCAATGGGCTAGAGTGTACGAAACTCTAAAATGAATTATGAAAGTAAACCCAGAGGTATTTTATTATTACCAATATTCATAACATACATCTCATTCATAATGAAAGTATGGCCCTTGTGTTATTCATAACATCGAACATAAAAAGTTCTCTTATGAACAACCTTCTTGCAAGATACCTGATGCAATGGGCTAGAGTTTGTAAAACTCTAAATGAATTATGAAAATAAATATAGATGACAATACACCGATGGAAGGTATATTAATATTTACTGTGTTCCCTGTGTATACCTTAACCTCATTTCTGGCAAGTCTTTTTAGGCCATAGTATCTCTTACATTGATTCGCAACAGAATGCAATCAAGCGGGTATCTTTGTGATTAACTCACAATACCCAAGAATTAGTGATTAACATGTTTAACCATAATTCCCAAGAACTATATCTTTGACCAGCCTACTTATACATCAAAAACTTGTATGGTATTCATACATGAGCTGGATATTCCAGTCATCTTTCTTTCTGCCTTTATACTTCTAACAGTTTAACTTTTAGTATTTCTCCTACTCGCAAAAGAAGCACCCAACTTAAGAGTGGTGTTAGCCCCGGACTTCCTAGGCGTGTAAGTCACACTAACACCCTTTGGACACTTCCTTTCTCTTTAAGTTGTTGTTTTATTCACCTTTCATCATATGACAGGCGTTCTTCTGGATCCCTTTCCCAACAGTCAAATGCATAGTAAACACTTTTACTAATACTTGCAAACAAACATTACTTTGGATATTTCGTATCTTTCAGCCTTTGTTTGTATCTGAAAATTAATTTTCAGTTCCATGAATACCATATAACTATCCCAACTTTCGAAGTTTGGGTTTCATGGAAGCAAACATATTCCACTTGACCGTAACAGAATTCTAGCTTTTGGATTGAAGGACGAGAGTCACATGATCCATAGAATTAGCAGGAGGATACGGAAAGCATGCGATAGGACAAAGTCCTTCTTGGAACTTTCAAGGACAATCCTCACATTACGTTACCAATCGTAAAGTTTTAACCAGATATTTAACAGCTATTCAATTTTAACAGGGAAGGTGGAAACGCGAGCCATTATTCTACAACTATTTTGCAAGAAACACTTAGACAGTGTTCATAATTAATTGCACTAAGAATTAGGCATGTTAATTCAACAGTGCGCTCCCACTCAAATCAATTTCTCTCATAATTGATTTAGAGTGATTCAAGATCCATATTTCTATTCGATGCCATTGACGGGTTCATCACTGATGACACGAATTTCAATTGGTAGGCCAACTTGCCGATCACATCTCTATGTGATTCTTGTTCATCTTTCGATGGGCGTGTTCCGAGCTCAGGACTCTCCTGCCTGAATGTCAAAGGCAACCAAGTGATCTTGCTGCGAGGTTTGACCTCACCCGCCTCATTCCTCTCGATTCGTTCGTGCTCATGTGTACATGGCGCACCCCGAAAATATACAAATTTCAGACGATGCTACACTTGGGAGAACACTAACTACTTGATATTTTTGTGAGAGATCACCCTAATAAAAAGCGACTACCGCACAATCAAGAAGGGTGCATCATAAGGGATAAACATCTCAGGCAATTCATAATAGCATGATATGGTATAGCCCTTTCTGACGGAGAAGTCTTTCATTTCTTCATCTTTGGCATTTGCATCGGCGTTCACCTTTGCTAAGATTGCCACCACCTTGTTGATGCACCAGATAATATTGCTATCTCTATAGCTAATAAAATAAGTGCATTACTTAAGGTTGACACGCAGGTCATTAAAGTGACAATCATATGGCTCCAGCCATCATGCCGAATCATGACACGCAGGTCATGTTAATTTACATTATATAGTCATATCATACATAATCAAATTATTATGAGCACTGCTATACCACATCACATACAAATCATCCTGCAAAACCAAGTTAGATGCCTCTAATCGGTTCATACAAAAAAAAAGTTTTACGTGGCTTCTAAGGTTTCGACTTAAACCACAACTACCAACGTTTTATCATCAAGTATGATTATTAAAGTTCCTAGATTAACATCTCGGGGTGTATGAAACACGAGATAATTAAATCTCGAGCCCCATACTAAACTTTGTCATACGCATGACCCCCGTGCAGATCATATCTGCGATGCCCTTTCATCTGCGAATTTCATCTTTCTTTTGACTACGGCAGAACCCAAAGAACTGATAGCACTTCCATGATCAATCAGGATCACGGATTGCCAGAACTTTGTCACATTCCACCATGTTGTCTCGAGATTGAGCAAACACAAATTCTGGGGAAGCAACAAGAACGTTGGGTAACAGATTTCATGTGTCACCCACATAAATAATTTTCAGCAATAGATCTCATCTACTCCAAAATTATATTATGCAATACCCATACATCTCCATGTATTCTAGATCGTAACCTGCATCTACGCATAGCACGGCTCTTGATGCCACTGTAGGGGAATGCAGCAGAAAACAAAAAATTTCCGACCTACGCACCAGCCCAGGACCACTATGGAGACTGCATACATGGTTTGATCTTTTTTGTTACCGACTCGTAGCGCAGCGGGAAGTAGAGTCGATGACGAACAGCGGTGCAGATCCCCGCAGCTAGGATTTACAACCTCCCAACCGTGAGGATGTATAACCTCATCTGCTCCTTAGACAGCCCTCCGGGAGACGGTTGGACAGTCACTCGGACGGTGTCGCGTACAGCCCTTCGGGAGGACCCTCAAAACTCGGACGGTCACTCGGACAACCCTTCGAGAGGACCTTCGAAACTCAGATGGTCACACGGACAGCCCTTCGGGAGGCACTCACGAACTAAGACCGAAACTACGATCTCTCTACAGAGTTGCACACATACGGTGTCATCTATCCGGCAGGGCTTCGCCCTCCAGAACTAGTTCCTACCGGAACCCAGACAGCCTTGCGGCTCTACGAAACTCTGTTCGTGGGAGGGAGAGAAGAAGCCAGATCATGGATGGCACTTGTATGTGAGAAGGGATGAGTGTTTAGGCAGCCCCCTCCACCCCTATTTATAGGCCAAGCCCAAGGGTGGCTTCTCCAAGAAGCCAAGGGGATAATACCAAAAGGCCCTCAAGGTGGCTTCTCCAAGAAGCCAAGCAAAAAGCACTTTCACTATTCATGACGACATTTTTCAGCGTCCGTTCAAACTGAAAATATTTATGTGGGCTCGGAACATTTCCATTACCCACTAAATTTTTTTTAACACGTTCCGAAACAATTTCGGTTTAGTGATTTTCATCTACGCAAAGCAAACAAGAATGCGTTTTTACTATTCATGAAGACAATTTTTCACGTCTGAAGTGGTTCCGGCAGCTCCGGAACATTTCCGGTTTTTATCTCAGAAAATTCCAAAAAGCTTCCATAATGATTCTGTCACCCTCCAAGAATTATCAGGAATGTGCCGAAACCAATTTGACTTAATGGTATATCCCGAAACAACTTTTCGGTATCATCAAAACTTATCCGATGACCTCTCTCTGCGGTACGATTCCGCTGTCCGAAACTTTTCCGGTGTCCGAAACTTTTTCGGTGATTTTCTCTCAGACACCTTGTCTAGTATTCAACAGATAGATGACCCTTAAGCGTGTGACCCTATAGGTTCGGTGAAGTATAGACATGACCCGGAACCCCTTCCGATCAATGATCAACATCGGAGCCGTGGACACCCATATTGACCCCTATACCCACACGAATGAATATTCGAGTGAACCTCCAGTTGCCGTGTGCTATTCCTGTTGCTTCGCGATATGTTACAAAGACCCGAGGTGAGATTTACTTGCATCTCCGTGGATCAACAACTTGTCCACTATGCTAGTTACCTTGTTACTGGTTTTGTTCTCTTTTCTCGTTTCCGTGTTCCTGCATCCCCATGATCAAATCACAAAGTGTCTGGCCAGACGATGATGGATACCGTAACATCGAGAGGGCCTGAGAATATCTCTCCATCGTCGGAGGAGCAAATCCCAATCTTGAGCTATCAAGTTACTTGACACACTTTTCCATGAACCCGTAAGCCGCCGTAATAGCCACCCATTTACGGATGACGTTTAACAAACCCCAAAGTTCATGAAGCAAGCATGAAGAAACTCGATACTCTCATGGTCTAAGGAATCATGCAAACGTTAACCATCTCTGTGTTATTTACTATTAACTTGTGACGAATGAATCTCATAGCATAACAGCAAACCGGGTCGATTCAACACAAATGTTCTCTTAACATTGTGCCCTCAAAGTTGCTGGCATGGACATGCCCATGATCAGGAAAACGGAACCATCTTGCAACACTTGAGCTAGTCTTAGAGGCAAAACTAGGACTAATTCTTACCATTTATTATTCCCCACGTGCATATGAGTCTTCCTTCGAGCCTCGTGGATATTGCAGACTAGAGAATAATTGCAGTTATAGCATGGAACATAAACATAATTATGAACATGGAGATAAGTAGTATTTATTATTGCCTCTTGGGCATATCTCCTACACACAATTCATCGGATCTCCACAAACACATTGCAAAAATAATTACATAAAATAGATCTCCAAGAAGATCGAGGAAAACTTTGTATTGAGATCCAAAGAGAGAGAAGAAGCCATCTAGCTAATAACTATGGACCCGAAGGTCTGTGGTAAACTACTCACACTTCATCGGAGAGGCTATGGTGTTGATGTAGAAGCCCTCCGTGATTGATTCCCCCTACGGCGGAGCGCCGGAAAAGGCCCCAAGATGGGATCTCATGGGTACACAAGGTTGCAGCGGTGGAAATAATATAAAAGTGTATAGTAAAGCCCATTAAACATCCAAAACAGGTAATATAATAGCATGGAACAATAAAAAATTATAGATATGTTGGAGACATATCAAGCATCCCCAAGCTTAATTCCTGCTCGTCCTCGAGTAGGTAAAGGATAAAAACAGAATTTTTGATGTGAATGCTACCTAGCATATTTCTCAATGTAATTTCCTTCATTGCGACATGAATGTTCAGATCCAAAAGATTCAAGATAAAAGTTTAATATTGACATAAAAATAGTAATACTTCAAGCATGCTAACCAAGCAGTTTATGTCTTACCAAAATAACATAGCCAAAGAAAGCTTATCCCTACAAAATCATATAGTTTGTCCATGCTTCATTTTCGTCACACAAAATATCCAAATCATGCACAACCTCGGTTTTATCCAAGCAATTGTTTCATGCTTTAGCCTTTTCAAACTTTTTCAACTTTCACGCAATACATGAGCGTGAGCCATGGATATAGCACTATAGGTGGAATAGAGTATGATGATGGGGATTGTGTGGAGAAGACAAAAAAGGATAAAGTCTCACATTGACACGGCTAATCAACAGGCTAGAGATATGCCCATCAATTGATGTCAATGCAAGGAGTAGGGATTGCCATGCAACCGATGCACTAGAGCTATGAATGTATGAAAGCTTAACAAAAGAAACTAAGTGGGTGTGCATCCAACTTGCTTGCTCATGAAGACCTAGGGCATTTGAGGAAGCCCATTGTTGGAATATACAAGCCAAGTTCTATAATGAAAAATTCCCACTAGTATATGAAAGTGACAAAATAAGAGACTCTCTATCATAAAGATCATGGTGCTACTTTGAAGCACAAGTGTGGAAAAAGGATAGTAACATTGTCCCCCTTTTTTTGGGCCTTCCTTTTTCTTATTTGGCCTTTCTCTTTTTTTTATTTGGCCTTTTCTTACAAGGGACAATACTCTAATAATGATGATCATCACACTGCTATTTATTTACAACTCAATGATTACAACTCGATACTAGAACAAAATATGACTCTATATGAATGCCTCCGGCGGTGTACCGGGATGGGCAATGAATCAAGAGTGTCATGTATGAAAAATTATGCATGGTGGCCTTGCCACAAATACAATGTCAACTACATGATCATGCAAAGCAATATGACAATGATGAAACGTGTCACAATTAATGAAACATTGGAAAGTTAGATGGCAATATTGATGTCTACTACACAGCCTTCTTCTTGTAGACGTTGTTGGGCCTCCAAGTGCAGAGGTTTGTAGGAGAGTAGCAAATTTCCCTCAAGTGGATGACCTAAGGTTTATCAATCCACGGGAGGCGTAGGATGAAGATGGTCTCTCTCAAACAACCCTGCAACCAAATAACAAAGAGTCTCTTGTGTCCCCAACACACCCAATACAATGGTAAATTGTATAAGTGCACTAGTTCGGCGAAGAGATGGTGATACAAGTGCAATATGGATGGCAGATAAAGGTATTTGTAATCTGAAATTATAAAAACAGCAAGGTAACTAATGATAAAAGTGAGCGTAAACGGTATTGCAATGGTAGGAAACAAGGCCTAAGGTTCATACTTTCACTAGTGCAAGTTCTCTCAACAATAATAACATAACTGGATCATATAACTATCCCTCAACATGCAACAACGAGTCACTCCAAAGCAACTAATAGCGGAGAACAAACAAAGAGATTATGGTAGGGTACGAAACCACCTCAAAGTTATCCTTTTTTATCTATCTATTCAAGAGCCCATAGTAAAATAACATGAAGCTATTCTTTCCGTTCAATCTATCATAGAGTTCATACTAGAATAACACCTTAAGACACAAATCAACCAAAACCCTAATGTCACCTGGATACTCCATTGTCACCTCAAGTATCCGTGGGCATGATTATACGATATGCATCACACAATCTTAGATTCATCTATTCAACCAACACAAAGTACTTCAAAGAGTGCCCCAAAGTTTCTACTGGAGAGTCAAGACGAAAACGTGTGCCAACCCCTATGCATAAGTTCACAAGGTCACTGAACCCGCAAGTTGATCACCAAAACATACATCAAGTTGATCACGTGAATATCCCATTGTCACCACAGATAAGCACGGCAAGACATACATCAAGTGTTCTCAAATCATTAAAGACTCAATCCGATAAGATATCTTCAAAGGGAAAACTCAATCCATTACAAGAGAGTAGAGGGGCAGAAACATCATAAGATTCAACTATAATAGCAAAGCTCACGATACAGCAAGATCATGCCAAATCAAGAACACAAGAGAGAGAGAGAGAGAGAGAGAGAGAGAGAGAGATCAAACACATAGCTGTTGGTACATACCCTCAGCCCTGAGGGTGAACTACTCCCTCCTCGTCATGGAGAGCGCCGGGATGATGAAGATAGCCACCGGTGAGGGATCCCCCCTCCGGTAGGGTGCCGGAACAGGGTCTCGATTGGTTTTTGATGGCTCGAGAGGCTTGCGGCAGCAGAACTCCCGATCTATCTTCTCCGTTGATGTTTTTAGGGTATATGGGATTATATAGGTGAAAGAAGTCGGTTGGGGGGTGCTCGAGGGGCCCAGGAGACAGGGCGCGCCCAGTAGGGGGGGCGCCCTCCTATCTCCTGGCCTCCTCGAGGCTCTTCTGACATGAACTCCAAGTCTCCCAGATCATATTCTTCCCAAAAATAACGCCCCCGAAGGTTTCATTCCGTTTGGACTCCGTTTGATATTCCTTTTCTTCGAAATACCGAAACAGGCAATAAAACAACAATATGGGCTCGGCCTCCGGTTAATAGTTTAGTCCCAAAAGTAATATAAACGTGTATAATAAAGCCCATAATCATTCAAAACAGATAATAAACTAGCATGAATGCTTCATAAATTATAGATACATTGGAGACGTACCAGCATCCCCAAGCTTAATTTCTGCTCGTCCTCGAGTAGGTAAATGATAAAAGAAAGAATTTATGAAGTGTGAATGCTAGAACATGCACAAGTTTGATCATTGATAATTTCAATCACCTTTTCTAGCATAATTATATGTCAGAACAGTAGTTCAAAACTTCTCACGATCAAGTAACATACTATTCACATGTTAAAGCATAGTCCATAAACTTTCTTGAAAACTAGCAAACTATGTTCTCAGTCATCAAACAATTGCAATTCATCTTATTTTCAGGAAGGATCTATGTTAGAGCTTTGATTTAGCAAACTTCACATACTCAACTATCATATAGTCTTCCACAATTGCTAACACTCACGCAATACTAATGGTTATGGAGTTTTAATCGGACACTGAGAAAGATAGGGGCTTATAGTGTTGCCTCCAAACGTATTCACCTTTGGGTGATGTCAACAATAATAGTTCATGATAACTTACATCCAATTGGATATATATATATATATAAGTATCAGGATCACCCCAACACAAAGTGCTTGCCAAAGGATAAAATGAAAAAGGGAAAGGTGAAGATCACCTTGACTCTTGCATAAAGTAAAAGACATAAGGTAAAAGATAGGCCCTTCGCAGAGGGAAGCAGAGGTTGCCATGCGCTTTTAGGGTTGGATACACAAAATCTTACTGAGAAAGAACGTAACTTTATATTTCCACTTGTATATGGACCTTTATTATGCAGTCTGTTGCTTTTATTGCTTCCATAACAAGATCGTACAAAGCTTATTTTCTCCGCACTAATAAGTCATGCATATTTAGAGAGCAATTTTTATAGCTTGCACCGATGACAACTTACTTGAAGGATCTTACTCGATCCATAGGTAGGTATGGTGGACTCTCATGGCAAAACTAGTTTAAGGGATATTTGGAAGCACAAGTAGTATCTCTACTTGGTGCGAGGAATTTTGGCTAGCATGAGGGGGAAAGGCAAGCTCAACATGTTTGAATGATCCATGACAATATACTTTAACTGAGATGTGAGAAAACATAACCCATTACGTTGTCTTCCTTGTCCAACATCAACTCTTTTAGCATGTCATACTTAATGAGTGCTCACAATTATAAAAGGTGTCTAGGATAGTATATTTATATGTGAAATCTCTCTTCCTTTAATATTCTTTCATGAATTGTTCAAATGACCAATACAATGCTCGCTAACCTTCAATAAATTTACAACCTCTACTTCTTAGATGTGAAGTCAGTACTCCCCATGGGATAAGAAAATGAGACATATATAATTTCAGATTTATGAAATTCAACTCATTCAACCATTTACTCATAGGATATAAGTGAAGCACACGAGTAAATGACAAACTACTCCAAAAAGATATAAGTGAAGATCAATAAGTAGTTAAATAATTATGCAACTATGTGAAGACTCTCTCTCATTAAAGAATTTCAGATCTTGGTATTTTATTCATACAGCAAGCAAAACAAAATAAAATGACTCTGCAAGGATAGCACAACTCATGTGAAGAAGCAAAAACTTAGGTGCAACCGATACTAACCGACAATTGTAGAAGAAGAAAGGTGGGATGCCTACCGGGGCATCCCCAAGCTTAGATGCTTGAGACTTCTTGAAATATTATCTTGGGGTGCCTTGGGCATCCCCAAGCTTGAGCTTTTGTGTCTCCTTAATTCCTTTTTCTATGTTGGTTTCCTAAATCTCGAAAGCTTCATCCACACCAAACTCAACAAGAACTCGTGAGATAGGTTAGTATAAACCAATGCAAAAACCTTATCATATTCTACTATAACAAATCACTAAAATTATTATTCAACATTGCATACTAAATGTGTCTGCGTAATTAATACTCCTATCCTCAAATAGAATCATTAAACAAGCAAGCATATGCAAACATAAGAGCAATCTGCCAAAACAGTATAGTCTGTAAAGAATGTAAGATTCATCATACTTCCCTAACTCCAAAAATTATAAGAAAAATACTATGCTGTAGAATATTTATCAGATCTCATTATGAAAAAATATTCAACATTATATCATTCTCTGACTTTTCTAGGAAATTTTTGCAACAGCGGTAAACTTTCTGTTTTGAAACAGCAACATGTATACTTGCAAAATACGCATGGTAAAGGCTATCCTTGACATTTTTATTGAAAATAAAGATGCAAAACATTATTCTAAATAACAGAAAGCAAACCCTAACAAAAGAAAATGATGCTCCAAGCAAAACACATATCATGTGGCGAATAAAAATATAGCTCCAAGTAAAGTTACCGATGAACGAAGACGAAGGAGGGGATGCCTTCCGGGGCATCCCCAAGCTTAGGCTATTGGTTGTCCTTGAATATTACCTTGGGGTGCCTTGGTCATAACCAATCTTAGGCTCTTGCCACTCCTTATTCCATAGTCCATCGAATCTTTACCCAAAACCTGAAAACTTCACAACACAAAACTCAACACAAAACTCGTAAGCTCCGTTAGTATAAGAAAATAAAACCACCACTTAGGTACTGTTGTGAACTCATTATTTATTTATATTGGTGTTAAACCTACTGTATTCCAACTTCTCTATGGTTCATACCCTCTGATACTACTCATAGATTCATCAAAATAAGCAAACAACACAATGAAGACAGAATCTGTCAAAAACAGAACAGTCTGTAGTAATCTGTATCATCCGAATACTTATGGAACTCAAAAAATTCTGAAATAAACTGGTGGACCTGAGTAATTTGTCTATTAATCATCTGCAAAAAGAATCAACCTAAAATCACTCTCCAGTAAAAATTGGCAGATAATCTCGTGAGCGCAAAAGTTTCTATTTTTTACAGCAAGATCATAAAGACTTCATCCAAGTCTTCCCAAAGGTTCTACTTGGCACAAACACTAATTAAAACATTAAACCACATATAAATAGAGGCTATATGAATTATTTATTACTAAATAGGAACAAAAATCAAGGAACAAAAATAAAGTTGGGTTGCCTCCCAACAAGCGCTATCGTTTAACGCCCCTAGCTAGGCATGATGATTTCAATGATGCTCACATAAAAAATAAGAATTGAAACATAAAGAGAGCATCTTGAAGAATATTACTAGCACATTTAAGACTAATCCACTTCCTATGCATAGGGATTTTGTGAGCAAACAACTTATGGGAACAATAATCAACTAGCATGGGAAGGCAAAACAAGCATAACTTTAAAACTTTAAGCACATAGAGAGGAAACTTGGTATTATTGCAATTCCTACAATCATAGGTTCCTCCCTCATAATAGTTTTCAGTAGCATCATGAATTAATTTAACAATATAACCAGCACCTAAAGCATTCTTTTCATGATCTACAAGCCTAGAAAATTTACTACTCTCCACATAGGAAAAATTCTTCTCACTCGGAATGGTGGGAGTATCATAAGAGACTTGAATACTATAAATTGTTTCCACATTAAAAGAGTAATGTTCAGAAAAAGGGTAATCATAATCATGACAAGTTTTATAAATATAATCATCACTACTTTTATAGCATAAGTTTCATCACAATAATCATCATAAGTAGCAACTTCGTTCTCATCATAATCGATTGAAACCTCTCCCAAGATTGTGGAATCACTAAATAAAGTTGACACTCTTCCAAATCCACTTTCGTATTCATCACAATAAAATTCAACATCCTCCAAAATAGTGGGGTCACTACTTCCTAAAGTTGACACTCTTCCAAACCCACTTTCATCAATATAATCATCATAGGTAAGAGGCATGCTATCATCATAACAACTTTGCATATCAAAACTTGGGATGCTCAAAATATCATCTTCATTAAACATAGCATCCCCAAGCTTGCGACAAACATTAATTTCAGCAAAAATATTCTCAAATATTTCATCCTCATCAAACATAGCTTCCCCAAGCTTGGGCCTTTTCATATCATAAGCATAATCACTCTCATCATTAATAGTATGAATAGCACCAATTGTATAGCAATTATCATCATCACAAGGAGTAATAGGAGCAACATCATTTGAGAGGGATACCTTTTTACCTTTGCTTCCCCGTCTTTTTTCTTCTTCTTCACATCATGTGTGGGTTTATCCCTCTTTTTTGAGCTCCTTATTGATGAGATAGAAGGCTCCTCCTCGATACCTGATTCATCATAAGAAATAATAGGAGGAGATTGGGAAGTCTCTTCTCTTTCATTAGTATTCCCTTCATCTTCTAATTGCTTTCTTTTCTTTAGGTAATTGGCAATATAAGGATTTTTAATGCAATTCACCGCACAATACAACTAAATCTTCTCTAGATCAAAATCAAGGCATCTATCAAGATTAAATTTTGGAATACCCTCAGTTATACGTTTCATTTATTCATACCCCAAAAGAAGACTAAGCTCTTTATGATTCTCAAGGGTAATCAAGTTATCACAATTTTTGGACACGATTTGGTCATGAAATAATTTGCATTGGGGATTTAAATGACCATGTTCATTGCAAAGTTCACAAGGAGCGCGAAAAATATTGAATTTTTCAGCACAATCATCAAGACTTTCTTGCAACCCTTTAGTTTTTAAATACTTATGCCTCTTGCAATATCTATTTTCCCTATTTCGTGTGTACATGCAAACCCAATCTACTCCACAAAAATCGACATGCTTATAGGAAACATTTTCATCATACCTAGTGCAATCATCATTAGTACTATGAATATTCAAGGAGTTCATACTAACAACATTGCAATCATGCTCATCATTCAAAGATTTAGTGCAAAACATTTTATAGATTTGTTCTTCTAGCACTTGAGCACAATTTCCCTTTCCATCATTTTCATGAAAGAGATTAAAAAGATGCAGCGTATGAGACAAACTCAATTCCATTTTTTTTATTTTCTTTTATAGACTAAACTAGTGATAAAACAAGAAACAAAAATATTCAATTGCAAGATCTAAAGATATACCTTCAAGCACTCACCTCCCCGGCAATGGTGCCAGAAAAGAGCTTGATGTCTACTACACAACCTTCTTCTTGTAGACGTTGTTGGGCCTCCAAGTGCAGAGGTTTGTAGGACAGTAGCAAATTTCCCTCAAGTGGATGACCTAAGGTTTATCAATCCGCGGGAGGCGTAGGATGAAGATGGTCTCTCTCAAACAACCCTGCAACCAAATAACAAATAGTCTCTTGTGTCCCCAACACACACAATACAATGGTAAATTGTATAGGTGCACTAGTTCGGCGAAGAGATGGTCATACAAGTGCAATATGGATGGTAGATAAAGGTATTTGTAATCTGAAATTACAAAAACAGCAAGGTAACTAATGATAAAAGTGAGCGTAAATGGTTTGCAATGGTAGGAAACAAGGCCTAAGGTTCATACTTTCACTAGTGCAAGTTCTCTCAACAATAATAACATAACTGGATCATATAACTATCCCTCAACATGCAACAAAGAGTCACTCCAAAGCAAGTAATAGCAAAGAACAAACAAAGAGATTATGGTAGGGTACGAAACAACCTCAAAGTTATCCTTTTGATCTATCTATTCAAGAGTCCATAGTAAAATAACATGAAGCTATTCTTTCCGTTCAATCTATCATAGAGTTCATACTAGAATAACACCTTAAGACACAAATCAACCAAAGCCCTAATGTCACCTAGATACTCCATTGTCACCTCAAGTATCCATGGGCATGATTATACGATATGCATCACACAATCTCAGATTCATCTATTCAACCAGCACAAAGTACTTCAAAGAGTGCCCCAAAGTTTCTACCAGAGAGTAAAGACAAAAACGTGTGCCAACCCCTATGCATAAGTTCACAAGGTCACTAAACCCGCAAGTTGATCACCAAAACATACATCAAGTTGATCATGTGAATATCCCATTGTCACCACAGATGAGCACGGCAAGACATACATCAAGTGTTCTCAAATCATTAAAGACTCAATCCGATAAGATAACTTCAAAGGGAAAACTCAATCCATTACAAGAGACTAGAGGGGGAGAAACATCATAAGATCCAACTATAATAGCAAAGCTCGCGATACATCAAGATCATGCCAAATCAAGAACACGAGAGAGAGAGAGATCAAACACATAGCTACTAGTACATACCCTCAACCCCTAGGGTGAACTACTCCCTCCTCGTCATGGAGAGTGCCGAGATGATAAAGATGGCCATCGGTGAGGGATCCCCCCTCCGACAGGGTGCCGGAACAGGGTCCCGATTGGTTTTTGGTGGCTACAGAGGCTTGCGGCGGTGGAACTCCCGATCTATCTTCTCCGTCGATGTTTTTAGGGTATATGGGATTGTATATGGGATTATATAGGCTCGAGGGGCCCAGGAGATAGGGGGCGCGCCCAATAGGGGGGGGGGCTCCTATCTCCTGGCCTCCTCGAGGCTCTTCTGACGTGAACTCCAAGTCTCCCGGATCAAATTCTTCCCAAAAATAACGCCCCCGAAGTATTCATTCCGTTTGGACTCCGTTTGATATTCCTTTTCTTTGAAATACTGAAACATGCAATAAAACAACAATATGGGTTGGGCCTATGGTTAATAGGTTAGTCACAAAAGTAATATAAAAGTATATAATAAAGCCCGTAATCATTCAAAACAGATAATAAAATAGCATGAATGCTTCATAAATTATAGATACGTTGGAGACGTATCAAATATATCTCGCAATGGCTATGGAAATGCTATAATAGGTAGGTATGGTGGCTGTTTTGAGTAAGATATAAGGAGGTTTATGTGTGATAGAGCATATCATATCACGGGTTTTGGATGCACCAGTGAAGTTTGCACCAACTCTCAAGGTGAGAAAGGGCAATACACGATGCCGAAGAGGCTAGCAATGATGGAAAGGTGAGAGTGCATATAATCCATGGACTCAACATTAGTCATAAAGAACTCACATACTTATTGCAAAAATCTACAAGTCATGAAAACCAAACACTACACACATGCTCCTAGGGGAAGGGTTGGTAGGAGTTAACCATCGCGCGATCCCGACCTCCACACAAAGGATGACAATCAAAGGAATACCTCATGCTTCAAATTTGTTACACAACGGTTACCATACGTGCATGCTACGGGACTTGCAAACGCCAACACAAGTATTTCTCAAATTCACAATTACTCAACTAGCATGACCCTAATATCACCATCCTCATGTCTCAAAACAATCATCAAGTATCAAACTTCTCATAGTATTCAATGCACTTTATATGATAGTTTTTATTATACCCAACTTGGATGCCCATCATATTAGGACTAGTTTTATAACCAAAGTAAATTACCATGCTGTCCTAAAAGACTCTCAAAACAATATAAGTGAAGCACGAGAGATCAATAATTTCTACAAAATAAAACCACCACCGTGCTCTAAAAGGATATAAGTGAAGTACTAGAGCAAAATTATCTAGCTCAAAGATATAAGTGAAGTACATAGAGTATTCTAATAAATTCTGATTCATGTGTGTCTCTCCAAAAGGTGTGTATAGCAAGGATGATTGTGGTAAACTAAAAATCAAAGACCCAAATCATACAAAACGCTCCAAGCAAAACACATATCATGTGGTGAATAAAAATATAGCATCAAGTAAAGTTACCGATGGACGAAGATGAAAGAGGGGATGCCTTCCGGGGAATCCCCAAGCTTAGGCTTTTGGTTGTCCTTGCATTTTACCTTGCGGTACCTTGGGCATCCCCAAGATTAGGCTTTTGCCACTCCTTATTCTGTAATACATCAAATCTTTACCCAAAACTTGAAAACTTCACAACACAAAACTCAACAGAAAATCTCATGATCTCCGTTACTACAAGAAAACAAACCACCACTTTAAGGTACTGTAATTAACTCATTATTTATTTATATTGGTGTTAAACCTACTGTATTCCAACTTCTATATGGTTCATACCCCCCGATACTAGCCATAGATTCATCAAAATAAGCAAACAACACACGAAAAACAGAATCTGTCAAAAACAGAACAGTCTGTAGCAATCTGTAACTTTCGAATACTTATGTAACCTAAACAATTCTACCAAATTAGGAAGTTCTAGGTAATTTGTCTATTAATATTCTTCAAAAAGAATCAACTGAAAAGCACGTTTCTATGATTTATTAAAATTAATCTCGTGCGCGCAAAAGTTTCTGTTTTTCAGCAAGATCAAGTTAACTATCACCGTAGGTTATCCTAAAGGTTTTACATGGCACAATCACTAACTAAAACACAAAACCACATCTAACCAGAGTCTAGATGAATTATTTATTATTAAACAGGAATAAAAATCAAGGAACAAAAATAAAATTGGGTTGCCTCCCAACCGCGCTATCGTTTAACACCTCTAGCTCGGCATTGATAAATCCAATGATGCTCATATAAAAGATAGCAATTGAAACACAAAGAGAGCATCATGTAACATATGAAAATCACATCTAAGTCTAACATACTTCCTATGCATAGGCGTTTTATAGGAAAATAAATTAGCAAGACAAGCAAGATCTAGCATATGCAAGGAAGAAGAAAGAAACATTAGCAATCTCAACATAACGAGAGGTAATTTAGTAACATGAAAATTACAACCATATTTTCCTCTCTCATAATAATTACATGTAGGATCATAAGAAAATTCAAAAAAATAGCTATCACAAAACATATTCTTAACATGATCCACATGTATGCAAAGTTGACACTCTTCCAAAATAGTGGGATTAACATTAACTAAAGTCATGACCTCTCCAAACCCACTTGTATAAAAAACTTCATAAGATTTAACATTCTCCAAATATGTGGGATCTAAAGTTGACACTCTTCCAAACCCACTTTCAATATTATTGCAAACATTATTATCAACTCATATTCATCATGGGGCTTAAATAAATTTTCAAGATCATAAGAAGAATCACCCCAATCATGATCATTGCAACAAGTAGTAGACATAGCAAAACTAGCATCCCCAAGCTTAGGGTTTTGCATATTATTAGCACAATTGACATCAAGAGAATTTATAGTAACATCATTGCAATCATGCTTTTGATTCAAGGAACTATCAAGTATGGGTGCAATAGCAATAATCTCATGTTTAACATAAGGAACTATAGAAAATTCATCTCCATAAATATTGGCATCAAGGCCACAAGAATAGCAAGCATCATGTTTATCAAGGGATATTACAATCAAGTCATTGGAATCATCATTATCTATAGATTCATGCATATCATTATTTTCTAACAAAGCAACGGTCATTCTCTCAATAAATTATTTGACATCAACATTATGAGCATAGTTTTCATAGCAATATTTAAGTATGTCAAAATTTTCAAATTCGTAGAGAGTAATATCATACGTTTCAATCAAAGAAGCAACTTAATAAGCACCCTTAAAAGCAACAAATTCTTCAATTTTTTTGATATCATAGTAACTATAAACACCCTTTGCATAAGAAGATAAGATTTCATTTTCATTAAACTTACATAGGTAGGGAAGATGTTTTTAGGGTCCTTAGAGCAACAAGTAAAATCATAAATTTCACAAAAAAATCCAAGCATAACACATCAATCTGTTTATTTGAGCCCATAAGAGTCTCCTTTTTTCAGACAAACGGTGACGCAAAAAATGAGCATGCTCATCAAAAGATTTCCCATCAACTAGGCTAGTTGGGGTTTCAGCACGAGTGCATAAGGATCGAAGATGATCCAAGTAGAACACTTTAAGTGGATCCATATCAATAGATTTTTAGCAAGCAAAGATGCAATCAAATAGAAGGCACGTGGAAACACAAACAAAAAGACATACGGGAAGAAGGCGAAGAAAAGGCAAAGGTGAAGTGGGGGAGAGGAAAACGAGAGGCAAATGGCGAATGATGTAATGCGAGGGATAAGGGTTTGTGATGGGTACTTGGTATGTCTTGACTTGAGCGTAGACTCCCCGGCAACAGCGCCAGAAATCCTTCTTGCTACCTCTTGAGCATGCGTTGGTTTTGCCTTGAAGAGGAAAGGGTGATGCAGCAAAGTACCATAAGTATTTCCCTCAGTTTTTGAGAATCAAGGTATCAAGCCAGTAGGAGGCTACACGCAAATCCGTCGTACCTACACAAACAAATAAGAACCTTGCAACCAACGCGATAAAGGGGTTGTCAATCCCTTCACGGCCACCTGCAAAAAGTGAGATCTGATAGAGATAAAAAGATAAATAAATATTTTTGGTATTTTTATGATATAGATTGGAAAGTAAAGATTGCAAGATAAAATAGATCGGAAACTTATATGATGGAAAATAGACCCGGGGGCCATAGGTTTCACTAGTGGCTTCTCTCAAGATAACATAAGTATTACGGTGGGTAAACAAATTATTGTCGAGCAATTGATAGAAAAGTGCATAATTATGAGAATATCTAGGTATGGTCATGTATATAGGCATCACGTCTGCGTCAAGTGGATCGAAACGATTCTGCATCTACTACTATTACTCCACACATCGATCGCTATCCAGCATGAATCTAGAGTATTAAGTTCATAAGAACAGAGTAATGCATTAGGCAAGATGACATGATGTAGAGGGATAAACTCAAGCAATATGATATAAACCCCATCTTTTTATCCTCGATAGCAACAAGACAATACGTGCCTTGCTGCCCCTGCTGTCACTGGGAAAGGACACCGCAAGATTGAACCCAAAGCTAAGCACTTCTCCCATTGCAAGAAAGATCAATCTAGTAGGCCAAACCAAATTGATAATTCGAAGAGACTTGCAAAGATAAAAAATCATACATCAAAGAATTCAGAGGAGATTCAAATATTGTTCATAGATAATCTTGATCATAATCCCACAATTCATCAGATCTCAACAAACACACCACAAAAATAATTACATCAAATAGATCTCCAAGAAGATCGAGGAGAACTTTGTATTGAGATGCAATGAAAGAGAAGAAGCCATCTAGCTAATAACTATGGACCCAAAGGTCTGTGGTAAACTACTCACACTTCATCGGAGAGGCTATGGTGTTGATGTAGAAGACCTCCATGATCGATTCCCCCTTTGGCGGAGCGCCGGAAAAGGCCCCAAGATGGGATCTCATGGGTACATAAGGTTGCGGCGGTGGAAATAGGGTTTTGTGGTGCTCCTAGATGTTTTCAGGGTACGTGAGTATATATAGGCGAAGGAAGTCAGTCAGGGGAGCCACGAGGGGCTCACGAGGGTGGGGGGTGCGCCTACCCCTCTAGGCGCGCCTCCCTGCCTCGTGGCTGCCTCGTTTCTTTATTGATGTCCACTCCGAGTCTACTGGATTGCGTTTGTTCCAAAAAATAACTCTCCCGAAGGTTTCATTCCGTTTGGACTCCGTTTGATATTCCTTTCCTGTGAAACACTAAAATAGGCAAAAAAACAGCAATTTGGACTGGGCCTCCGGTTAATAGGTTAGTCCCAAAAATAATATAAAAGTGTATAGTAAAGCCCATTAAACATCCAAAATAGGTAATATAATAGCATGGAACAGTAAAAAATTATAGATACGTTGGAGACGTATCAGGGCACCAGGTGCAAAGGGGACCGTGCACCCGGAGGAGATGCGGTCGGAGGTGGCCGGGCACTCGGGGCCGAAGGACCGGGCACCCGGGCCGGTCAGGAGTGCAGTGGCCTGGGGGCTGATGGGGCCAGGCACCCGGGGGTGATGGCCTAGGTACCTGGGGTGGTGGTTGGAGTCGGGGGCGGGCACTCGGGGCCAAGGGCCGGGCACCCGGGGTGCAACCCAGGCGGCGGCAGGCCAAGGGCCGGGAACCCGGGGCCTCAGGGCCGGGCACCCGGGGTGGGCAGGGGCGCGGCCCAGGTGGTGGCCGGGCACTTGGGACCAAGGAGGCCGGGCACCCAGGGTGTCCAAGGGAGATGGCCCTCCCCGCGGCTGCTTGCCCGGGCACCTAGGGTCCTCACGTCCGGGCACCTGGGGTGTCCAGGGGATCTCCGGTCCTTCATTTTCTTCTCCCTCTCCTTCTCCTTGGGTCTCTGGATGGACTTGGTGATTCTTCCATGCTTCTTCGCGATGATCTCTGGGGTAGCTGAGAATGCATAACGTGTCTCTTTGAGGTAGAATCTGACTCTCGTGGGAATCCGAATGAAACTCGAAGAGAAAAGAGTTCACCTCGGTTTCGACAGCACGCGTGTGTGCTCTTGTCATCGGTCTTCTCTGTCCTTGCGGTGGTGGTGTGACATCCCTGGTGATGGTCGAGGGATGCTCCACATCAAGTCCCTTCCAAAACGGCAAATCATTAGGTCTTACGGTTACCTGAGTTAGGGTTTTAGAGTGTAGATATTTGTTCCATAAAATTTGTGCACACATGCCATCCGATTCTACGGAGAGCCTACAGAGCCATTTGCTTAGCAGACAACTTTTTATTAATCTCTAGGTTCTCAATCCCAAGACCCCCTAGTCTTTATGGTGACAAATGATATCCCATCTTGCCAAGCGATATTTTGCCTTAACCTCATCCGATTGCCAGAAGAAATGAGATCGATAGAAGTCTAGCCTCTTCCGTACCCCTATATAGGTACCTTAAAGAAATATAGAAGGAACATTGTCATACTAGTAAGTACTAAGTTGATCAGCACCAACCGACCCCCATATGACATAAGCTTACCCTTCCAGCAGCCTATTCTTTTTTTTAAATTGATCCTCAATGTATACCCAGATAGCTAAAAGGCAGGGATCCTGGTACACATCCAAATAATTGTCGGTAAGTGTCTTGTTCCTCTTTGGCCCTACCAACGCAAAATAATTCACTCTTGTGGAAGTTAATCTTAAGACCCGACAATTGTTCAAAAATACACATCACTAGTTTCATATTCCTAGCTTTCGCAAGGTCATGCTCCATGAATATAATATTGTCGTCGGCATATTGTAGGATGGAAACTCCCCCATCCACAAAATGAGGAACAAGACCACCTACATGGCCTTTCTCCTTGGCCCGACCTATAAGTATAGTCAACATGTCTACCACAATGTTAAATAGGATAGGCGATATTGGGTCGCCTTGTCTTAGACCCTTATGCATTTGGAAGTAATGACCAATGTCATCATTCACCTTAATCCCGACACTAGCCTTTTGGGCAAAGGAATCCACCTGATTCCTCCATGCCCCATTGAAACCCTTCATGTGCATGACCTGCTATAAGAACGGCCAATTAACCTTATCATATGTCTTCTCAAAATCCACCTTGAAGATCACCCCATCTAGTTTCTTCGAATGGATTTCATGTAACATTTCATGTAAGACAACCACCCCTTCTAGGATATGCCTTCCTTGCATGAAAACAATCTGACTTGGTTGCACCACCAAATGGGAAATCCGTGTCGATCTATTTGTGGCTGCTTTCGTGAAAATTTTAAAACTCACATTTGGAAGACATATTGGCCTAAATTGCTCTATTCTAACAGCCTCCTCTTTCTTTGGCAACAAAGTTATCGTACCAAAGTTAAGATGGAATAGTTGCAAATGGCCATTAAAAAAATCATGAAACATAGGCATAAGGTCATGCTTCACAATATTGAAGGAAATATGCCCTAGAGGCAATAATAAAGTTGTTATTTTATACTTCCTAATTCATGATAAAGGTTTATTATTCATGCTAGAATTGTACTGATCGGAAACGTATATACATGTGTGAATACATAAACAAATACCGTGTCCCTAGTAAGCCTCTACTAGACTAGCTCGTTGATCAAAGATGGTTAAGGTTTCCTAACCATAGACATGTGTTGTCATTTGATAATAGGATCACATCATTGGGAGAATGATGTGATGGACAAGACCCATTCGTTAGCTTAGCATATTGATAGTTCAGTTTATTGCTATCACTTTCTTGATGACAAATACATATTCCTTTGACTATGAGATTATGCAACTCCCGGATACCGAGGAATACCTTGTGTGCTATCAAATGTCACAATGTAAATTGATGATCATAAAGTTGATCTACAGGTATCTCCGAAGGTGTTTGTTGAGTTGCCATAGATCAAGATTAGGATTTGTCACTTTGAGTATCGGAGAGGTATCTCTTGGCCCTCTGGGTAATACACATCATAAGCTTGCAAGAAAATGACTAAGGAGTTAGTTACGAGGTGATCTATTACGGAACGAGTAAAGAGACTTGCCGTTAACGAGATTGAACTAGGTATGAAGATACCGATGATCGCACTCGGGCAAGTAACATACCGATGGACAAATGGAATTATGCATGTTGTCATAACCGTTCGACTGATAAAGATCTTCGTAGAATATATAGGACCCAATATGGGCATCTAGGTTCCTCTATTGGTTGTTGAAAGGAGAGGTGTCTCAGTCATGTCTACAGAGTTCTCGAACCCATAGGGTCTGCACGCTTAACGTTCGTTGACGATATATTGTTATATGAGTTGTATGATTTGGTGACCGAATGTTGTTTGGAGTCCCAGATGAGATCATGGACATGACGAGGGGTCTCGAAATGGCCGAGAGTAAAAGATTGTTATATATATATAGGACGATGTTATTTGGACACCGGAAGTGTTTCGGGACATACCAGGAAGTCGGGTCACCGGGAGGGGTTCCGGCCACCCCCGGGAAAATATGGGCTTTATGGGCCAAAGGAGGGGACGGACCAGCCCAGAAGGGGGCTGGTGCGCCCCTCCCATGGCTGGGCGGGCCTAAGGAGAAGGAAAGGGGAGGGGTGGCCCCTCCTACCTTTCCCTCCTCGGGAGAGAAAGGAAAGTGGGGGGGGGGACGCCTCCTCCTTCCTTCCTCCCGCGCTCCAAATAAGGAAAGGGGGCGCCGCTTAGGAGAGATCCCAAGTAGGATTCCTCCTACTTGGGCACCCTCCTTGGCTTCTTCTGCCTCCCTCCCATCTGTATGTATGTGGGAGGGGGCGCCTAGCACACAACAGACAATTGCCTAGCCGTGTGCAGCACCCCTCTCCACCGTTTACGCCCCGATCATATTTTTGTAGTGCTTAGGAGAAGCCCTGCGGAGATAGCTTCCCCATCACCATCACCGATGACCCACAAATATATGGGGTCAATTGTAGCCTTTTCGATAAGTAAGAGTGTCAAACTCAACGAGGAGTAGAAGGAAATGACAAGCGGTTTTCAGTAAGGTAATGTCTGCAAGTGCTGAAATTGTAAGTAACATAGTAGTTTGATAGCAAGATAATTTATAACGAGCAAGTAACAGTAGTAGTAAAAAAAGTGCAGCAAGGTAGCACTACTGGAATCAGGAACTTTGCCATCAACTAGCTTATGGCAAAGACCTTGAAGAAAACTGACGACAAAGAAGCAACTGATGACAAAGAAATTGTTTGTCGTAAGCCGTATATTTGCCGTCAGCTAGCTGACGGCATTGAACCTTTGTCGTCCGCTATTGGATGGCAAAGAGGAAGGTGATCCGCTAGAGAGAGCCACCTAACGGCCACTTCCTTTGTCCTCCGCTAGCGGATGGCAAAGAAAGTGGCAAAACTAACGTCCATTAGCTAGGCTCTTTACCGTCTGATAGCGGACGACAAAGAGTTGTGCCATATATAACAAAACACCCTCGCCCTACCTGTCAGTGTCAGAACCGGCGGATCTCGGGTAAGGGGTCCCAAGCTGCGTGTCTTAGGATCAATGGTAACATGAACACGAGATTTTACCCAACTTCGATCTCTCTTGATGAGATAATACCCTAAATGCTGCTTGATTGATTTTAATGAGTATAGGGGTTACAAGAGTTGATCTACCTCGAGATCATATGTTGTGGTATAAACCCTAGAGGTATGATGAGTAATGTCATAATGATCTATCGACTAGCCTAGCCTCGGTTTATATAATGAACTAGAGGCCTAGGATAACAAGAATCCTAGTCGAATATGCCGGTGGGGAGGAGTCCTTGTCTTTATCACCATGTCTTGTGGAATCTTCCTTGTATGCAACAACTGTCCGAACTGGCCCGTGAGTATACGGCCATGGGGTCCCTCGGCCCAATCTAATTGATCGGGAGACAACATGGTGAGTACCCCCTAGTCCAGGACACCGTCAGTAGCCCCCTGAACTGGTCTTCAAGTTGGGGACGCTCCTCGATTCTTCCGAACTGTTCTTCATCTCCGGTCACCGGTCTTGAAAACTGGTTCAACAAATCTTCTCATCTTCGATCTTGAGGATCACCGAAGTAAATCTGAAGAGTTTACACGTCAGGTATCTGAGGAGCCCCTTTAAGTTATTGGGCTTTATCAATGCTTTGTTATTTTTTGCGGCACACCTCGGGTTTGAAGTTATTCCCAGGCGGCAGTGTCCTCTTGCATCCGAGCTCCAACACCGGACTGCATTTGAGGTATCTTTTGCAGCCAAGTACCAACGCCGGTCTGCTTCCGAGCTACAATGCCGGAATGTATCCGAGCTCCAACGGCAGACTGTGTCCAAGCTCCAACGCCAGACTATATCCGAGATGTCATAGATCATCTAGGTTCAAAAATTTGAAGGAGTTTAGCCGAGCTTAATGCCGGAAATGCCCTCTATGGAGCCAGCCACTAGCGCCCGAGCTTTATGCCGGACTGCTTCCAAGGTGGTGCACCACCCTGACCGCGGGCTGATTTTTTGATTGGTGCAATTTACTCTCTGCCGAGATATATAGTCAGTAGCCCTCAAGGTGTGTGCATTGGTCTAAAACCCGATATGCACCTAAAGGATGACATAAGACCGCTGATCCCAGTACTAGCTTGGCAGAATACTTCGGGACACAAAAAGTGTCGTGCTTAGTCCTCGAGACTCAGGTTGGGTGCGGTTGACCAACCCGAGGATCAAAAATCTCTTCAGAAACTGTATTGCACTTAAATTTTTCTGTATTGAATAGGCAATGCAGTAGCCCCTAAGACACTGGTCGGGTGGCAACACTAGATCAGGGGATCGATGTGCCCCTTTAATGTTAAGCCCGAATCCCAGTAGCCCCCGAGCCTTAATGCAGGCACGGGTGGCCGAATTAAGGGTCGATATCCATAGTAAAATCACAAATTATGTGTAATGACTCTATGTATCCAAGTACTTTATATCATTAATGCTCGGATCCACATTGTACAAAACTTTGTTGACCGACCATTGGCTTCAACCTCTTCGGCTAGTAGCCGAGGAGTGTTTTCCTACTTTATAAAGCCGTTATAAGGGCAAAGATTTATGGAAAACAAGGCAATCCGGCCATACGGTTTTGTAAACAAAGGTACACTGAGAGATATGTTATATTACGTAATGTAAGAAACTTCTTCCAAGGAAAATAGTCTCGCTATCGGTTCCTTTCTTTGGGTCGTCATGCTTATCATGATCATGAAGCCTCACCTCTGGTCAATGTGGGAGGAAAATATTGAGGATTTAGTTCGGGGAAAGTTCCCAAACTTTATGTTATTAATGAACCAAAATAATCACTTCTGCCATTGTGGACCAATGTGATCATTTAAGATTGCTAGCTTTCGGCTTCACCCAGTCTGAGGTACTTACATGGATGACCCGGTAGTAGCAATCACAGAGGTGCTCCCTTTACCACCTAGCTGAACAATCGGGAATGTAGGGGTAAGCACAGGTGCCACGCAACCAGCTTGGCCAAAATCTTAGGTCAAATTGATGCATATTTATGGCTTTATAATGATGATTATGAAAGGCGGCCCTTGTATATTAAATACAAATGCCGATGATATGTTTATCTTGACTTTGTTGCGACCGTGTATCAGTTGAAAGTGGCCCATCGTCGGCTTCTACCCTTTTGTAGATACTATGCAGGGTGTTTCTGCAATAACAAGACAACCCTTAGCCGACGTCTCGGTGCCCAAAGGCGGTTGTGTTTGCAGAAACGAGGCAATCAGATATGCGGGCTTTATAGCTTTCACTTAGTCATAGGAGCTTTAAACTGGGGAAGCTAGCTACGAGCCCCCGGTTAGTGTTCAGCGATAGCCGAGGTCAAGCCGTAAACACTTCAGCTAATGTTATGAACGGCCCGTCATCTAACATAGTCATCGGATCGCTGACCAGTTTACGCTTATTGTGACAGTCAGTTTTCGGCTTTCTCCACTGAGGTGCTTAACCATGTGAGCTGGAAGCACAATCGTAGTGGTTCTCCCTTGGCACACCTAGCCGACCAAAGCGGAACGTAGGAGGCAAGCACATGAGTCGGGTAACCCAACTATTGACCGAAGACACAATTTGAAACCGATGCATATATAGCAATATCCGAGAATCTTTTTGTCGAATCCCTAAAGGTGTCCGGCGTTGCAATGCGAGACTTGTGCTGGAAACACACAAATAGTTTAAAAGTGCCATAAGCTTGGAAAACCAAAAAAACGTCAGTAAAAACTTGACGCCCAAACAAGATCAAGTGTTCAGTACCGATTCGAAAATTGGAAAAAATTTGTGCTTCTGACGTGCTTTAACATGACGCATCTGATCTCTTGACCAAGAAGAAAACACATTTACGATTAAACAACTCATATAAATTTTAAGAGCCCCCAAGTGACTTGGGTGAAAGAATTTTATGTATAATGATTGTATGTACCGAAGTACTTATATCATATCTGTGTTCACCCAAACTTTTAACACGTCTTAACCGACCAATGGCTTCTCCCTCTTCGGTCAAGGACCGAAAAGTGTTATGTACTCCACTTGTCGAGAATATTGACGGTGTTTCCGATAACCAGGCAATCATGCCATAAGGCTGTAACAGACAAAGCGCGCTCAGGGAACTTATGCTATATTACTAACGAAGTGTAAGAAACATCTTCTAAGAAAATAGTACCTCCACCGATACCTTTCTTCGGTTGCTCATTGTTACTATGAGACTTGTGCAATAGTTTTTTTGTACTCATGAGTTCCGTTGTATGCTGACCATGATTGAAAACAATAAGAGTGCTAGCTTTCGGCTTCACCCAGTCCGAGGTCAGAGCTCGGATGACCCGGTCGTGACAATCGTAGAGGTGCTCCCTTTACTCCCTAGCCGAACAATCGGGAACGTAGGGGTTAGCACAGGAGCCAGGAAACCCAGCTTGCAGAACACTTAAGTCAATATGATGCATATTGTGGTGTAATACACGAACAAGGAACGAAGCTGTACAAGTATAATCATATGCAAGAGAAAAAACTTCATAAAGGAAGCCCCCAAATAAACGGGGTATTTGAATTTGTGTGCCACAAACAAAGTTATGACAAGGAATTTTCTCACAAACAACTTTTTGCCAAAGAAGTATAATGCTTGGTCGCACCGAACAAAATTTAAAACTAAAAGTTTTTGAGCATGAAAGTGACTTAGCTAGTTAATGCGTTCGGCATTGATGACGCGGTCCGAGCTTGATGCGGGACAAGGTTCTAGCCTCTCAGGTTGGTCCCCAGGTGGCAAAGCAGAGAATTCAGCACTCCGAGATGATGAAGCCCTTAGTCCAGCCGCGGTAATGGAGCAGGTCGGCGCGCCAACGCAAAAACACAATTCGGTCGAAGGAGGCAACATCGCGGCTCAGTCTGAGTCAATTGGCTGCACAGATAAAATAGTGCAAATGAAAAGTAATGACAAATAAAGATAATGATGTATATTAAAAAATTCTTCTACTTATTTAATACAAGCGAAGTAAATAATGAAAGAGATATGGCCTGAGCGTCGAGGTCAATGTCGATGCAGGGCGTGATTTGGTAAAGGCATGGCAAAGCCCGAATTCACAGGTCAGTCCAAGTTCCAAATACGGCGTTCGCCGAATTATGTACGGAAACTGACTGAACCACCACGTGACCGTCGTTAATGCGGCCACCATTTGATAGACATGTGTATAGATGATGGAACAAAGCAAAGTAATAATTCCTTGGGAAAAATAAACCCAAACAAGAAAAATTGCTGGGATTAATAACACTTGGTTTATTTGTTGTAGCGGTCCGAAGAAAGGTTACTCCCAAAATTGGGACTCGATCCGCACACCCATTGCCTGATGGGTGATGAAGCGAAGGCATGACGAAGCTGGCAAAGGTTGGCTCGCCGAGGCAAAGCCCGTGGTCCAGCTAATGTGATGAAGCTGGTCGGACGGTGACGCCAAAGTCTCCGAGGTAAGTTGATGAAGGGATGACGAAGCCCCCAGTCCAGAGCAAGGAGACGGAGCAGGTCAGTGAGGAGATGTGTCAGTCGAGGTGTTGAAGTAGTACAGCATGATGGACGTCGGCTCGATGAAGCAACGGTTCGGCTATGCCGATGCAGGTCAATGCTGGCTTGATGAAGTGACCGTGCGGCGATGTCGGTGTGCCCGCTCCGTGTAATGCGTGGGGCGGCGATGTTGGTGATGATTTATCCTTCGCGATGCTGATCTATTGTTCGGCTGGCCGAGATGATGATGCAAAGAAGTTGAGCTCGGCTCAACGAAGCGACGATGTGTCTAGCGCAGGCCGGCCGTCATGGAGTGATGTTGTCGGGCCGGTTCGACATCGGCGCGATGGTGAAGATCGTATTCTAAAAATACTTTTAATATTAATAGGATGTGTTTGAGAATAAAACACAATACACCATACGAAAACTTACTTCAAAAAGGATGTTCGAAATCCCGTTCATAAAGAAGATGAACTCGGGTCGGATTCATTCTCATGCAGAAAACAGATCCGAAAAGTGATGCACTGATTGGAAGGTTCCCAGAGTTTGGACGGTCGAATCGAGCTGAATTTTTGGCAGGTGGTAGATATGGGAATTCCACAGACGATCAACGGTTGGATCTTCCCAAGGACGTCGGAGCTAGATGCTAGACACCACGCTCCAAACTCGTCCGGATTCTTGTCTAGATTCAACAGGGCTCCGGTATATCAGAGATTGCCAGAGATTCCTCCATCGGAACGCGACAAAATTTTGCAGGGTTGTTGTAGACTTAATTCCACATAATTCCACTGAAGCAATCATTTAGGTGACACTCGAGGAGGCGGTGGCGGCGGATACGAGTTTGCTGTCCAGAAAAACAGCACGGTCGCCCGAGGGCAATGTTGACGTTCAGCCCCCGAGCTCCATGCATGACTCCTCCATGATCTTGATAGAGATCGGAGTTGATGTTCATGAAGGCCCTCATCCAAACATGATGATCGGAGGTAGGGCGCAGTCCTCAGTCAAGCCAAGGTGACCAGTCGAGCTGGTGACGAAGAAGCCGACGTCGCAGTTGACCTGCAGTCGAGCCATTGATCCTTTTGCCAATCACACATCAGAACTCTCAATGAAAGCAGCAATACGGTGTCAAAACCAGTGGATCTCAGGTAAGGGGTCCCAAGTTGTGCGTCTTAGGATCAATGGTAACATGAACATGGGATTTTACCCAGCTTCGGGCTCTCTTGATGAGATAATACGCTACATGCTGCTTGATTGACTTTAATGAGTATAGGGGTTACAAGAGTTGATCTACCTCAATATCATATGTTGTGGTATAAACCCTAGATGTATGATGAGTAATGTCATAATGATCTATCGACTAGCCTAGCCTCGGTTTATATAATGTACTAGAGGCCTAGGATAACAAGAGTCCTAGTCGAATACGCCGGTGGGGAGGAGTCCTTGTCTTGATCACCAAGTCTTGTGGAATCTTCCTTGTATGTCGCAACTGTCCGAACTGGCCCATGAGTATATGGCCATGGGGGTCCTCGGCCCAATCTAATTGATCAGGAGACGACGAGGTGAGTACCCCCTAGTCCAGGACACTGTCACAACCCCTCTCCCCTCTCTCTCCCTCCCCTCATCCCAACCCTGCGCCGCTGCCACGCCCCGGCTGCCCTACCCGTCGCGCTGCCCCGGGCTGCCTCCCCACCCCCCCTCGCCCGGCCGTGCCGGGCCGCTCCGCCCCGCGGCACCGCTCCAGCCTCTCTGGGACGCCTCGCCACCCCGTCTGCGCCGGCCTGGGCCGCCTTTCCACCCCAGCAGCCCCGCCAGGCCGCGCCGACCGCCCCGCCCCTCCATGCCTGCCCACCCCTCCTCGCCGCCCCGGCCGCTCCAAGGTGAGACCTTTTCTTATTTATTTTCTTTCGTTTTTTAGATTTAGTTTAATTAGCATTAGTATAATTTAGTTTAGGTTTTGTTTAGTTTAGTTAGTTTAATTTAGGTTTAGTTTAGTTTAGTTTAGGTTAAGTTTCTGGTTTAGTTTGAGTTTAGTTTAGTTAGTTTAGTTTAGGTTCAGTTTAGTTAGTTTAGTTTAGGTTTAGTTTAGTTTAGTTTAGGTTAAGTTTCTGATTTATCTTGAACATGTGAATTTTGTTGTTATTTTTTTAGTTAAGGCATGCATCGCCGTCGATGATGCCTATCCCGCATCCTCGTCATCGACTCGACGGAGGAGGCCTGGTTGATTAGAGGGGCCATGTCCGAGACTGGGCTCCACCGGGCTGGCACTGTGAGGTTCTACCTTCCCGGGGGTGCAGCTTGGAGAGGAGCAAGCCCGTTGTTGACCCAAACTTTGTTTGGTGGCGGTCGCGTGGGCCAGTGACGTTGGCGAGGCTTACGGACACCGCAGAGGTGGTACGTCACCGATAACCCACAAGTATAGGGGATCAGAACAGTTTTCGAGGGTAGAGTATTCAACCCCAAATTTGTTGATTCGACACAAGGGGAGCCAAAGGATATTCTCAAGTATTAGCAGTTGAGTTGTCAATTCAACCACACTTGGATAATTTAATATCTGCAGCAGAGTATTTAGTAGCAAAGTAGTATGGAAGTAACGGTAACAATAGCAAAAGTAACAGTAGTAGTTTTGTAGTAATTGTAACAGTGGCAACGGTAGAGTAACTAAGCAAAGATCAATATGTGAAAAGTGCATAGGCATTGGATCAGTGATGGATAATTATTCGGATGCGATTCCTCATGTAATAGTTATAACATAGGGTGACACAGAACTAGCTCTAATTCCTCAATGTAATGTAGGCATGTATTCCGAATATAGTCATACGTGCTTATGGAAAAGAACTTGCATGACATTTTTTGTCCTACCCTCTTGTGGCAACGGGGTCCTATTGGAAACTAAGGGATATTAAGGCCTCCTTTTAATAGAGTACCGGACCAAAGCATTAACACTTAGTGAATACATGAACTCCTCAAACTACGGTCATCACCGGTAAGTATCCCGATTATTGTCACTTCGGGGTTAACGGATCATAACACATAATAGGTGACTATAGACTTGCAAGATAGGATCAAGAACTCACATATATTCTTGAAAACATAATAGGTTCAGATCTAAAATCATGGCACCCGGGCCCTAGTGACAAGCATTAAGCATAGCAAAGTCATAACAACATCAATCTCAGAATATAGTGGATACTAGGGATCAAACCCTAACAAAACTAACTCGATTACATGGTAAATCTCATCCAATCCATCACCGTGTAGCAAGCCTACGATGGAATTACTCACGCACAGCAGTGAGCATCATGAAATTAGTGATGGAGGATGGTTGATGATGACGATGGCGACGGATTCCCCTCTCTGGATCCCCGAACGGACTCCAGATCAGCCCTCCCGAGAGAGTTTAGGGCTTGGTGGCAGCTCCGTATCGTAAAACATGATGAATCCTTCTCTCTGGGTTTTTTTCTCCCCGAACATGAATATATGGAGTTGGAGTTGAGGTCGGTGGAGCACCAAGGGGCCCACGAGGCAGGGGGCGCGCCCTGGGGGGCGCCCCCACCCTCGTGGACAAGGTGTGTGGCCCCCGGCCTTGATTCTTTCACTAGTATTTTTTATTAATTCCAATAATATCTTTCGTGGAGTTTCAGGTTATTCCGAGAACTTTTATTTCTGCACAAAAATAACACCATGGGAGTTTTTGCTAAAAACAACTACAGTCCCAGTTAGTTCCATTCAAATCATGCAAGTTAGAGTCCAAAACAAGGGCAAAATTGTTTGGAAAAGTAGATATGACGGAGATGTATCAACTCCCCCAAGCTTAAACCTTTGCTTGTCCTCAAGCAATTCAGTTGATAAACTGAAAGTGATAAAGAAAAACTTTTACAAACTCTGTTTGCTCTTGTTGTTGTAAATATGTAAAGCCAAAATTCAAGTTTTTGGCAAAGATTATGAACTAACCATATTCTCAATAACACTTAGGTCTCATGTTTACTCCTATCAATGGCATAATCAGCTAGCGAGCAATAATAATAAAACTCGGACGACAACACTTTCTCAAAACAATCATAATATGATATAACAAGATGGTATCTCGCTAGCCCTTTCTGAGACCGCAAAATATAAATGCAGAGCACCTTTAAAGATCAAGGACTAACTAAACATTGTAATTCATGGTAAAAGAGATCCAGTCATAGTTATACTCAATATAAACTAATAGTAATGCACACAAATGACTGAGGTGCTCTCCAACTGGTGCTTTTTAAATAAGAGGGCGATGACTCCATAAAAATAAATAGATA
This sequence comes from Triticum aestivum, assembly GCF_018294505.1. Classification (NCBI taxonomy): domain Eukaryota; kingdom Viridiplantae; phylum Streptophyta; class Magnoliopsida; order Poales; family Poaceae; genus Triticum; species Triticum aestivum. The sequence goes on along the minus strand of NC_057810.1, from coordinate 621,060,707 downwards.
TGCCCTTCGCAGAGGGAAATAGGGATTTGTAGAGGCGCCAGAGCTCGATTTTTTGTAACAGAGATAATAATATTTTGGGTGGTATACTTTCATTGTCAACATAACAACCAAGAGATCTCCATATCTTCCATGCTACACACATTATAGGCGGTTCCCAAACAGAATGGTAAAGTTTATACTCCCCCTCCGCCAACAAGCATCAATCCATGGCTTGCCCGAAACAACGGGTGCCTCCAACTAACAGCAATCCTAGGGGAGTTTTGTTTGCAATTATTTTGATTTGGTTTGAGCATGGGACTGGGCATCCCAATGACCAGCCATTTTCTCGTGAGTGAGGAGCGGAGTCCACTCCTCTTGAGAATAACCTGCCTAGCATGGAAGATACAGACAACCCTAGTTGATACATGAGCTGTTTGAGCATACAAAACAGAATTTCATTTGAAGGTTTGGAGTTTGGCACATACAAATTTACTTGGAACGGAAGGTAGATACCACATATAGGAAGGTATAGTGGACTCATATGGAATAACTTTGGGGTTTATGGAAGTGGATGCACAAGCAGTGTTCCCGCTTAGTACAAGTGAAGGCTAGAAGAAGACTGGGAAGCGACCAACTAGAGAGGGACAACAGTCATGAACATGCATTAAAATTAATAGACACCGAGTACAAGCATGAGTAGGATATAATCCACCATGAAGATAACTATCGTGAAGGCTATGTTGATTTTGTTTCAAATACATGCATAAACATGTGCCTAGTCAAGCCACTCGAATCATTCAAAGGAGGATACCACCCTATCATACCACATCACAACCATTTGATAGAATCTTGGCACGCAAGGTAAACCATTATAAACTCCTAGCTAATTAAGCATGACATAAGCAACTATAATCTCTAATTGTCATTGGAAACATGTTTGTTCATTATAAGCTGAATCAGGAACGATGAACTAATCATATTTACAAAAACAAGATAGTTCGAGTTCATACCGGCTTCTCTCATCTCAATCAATTCATCACATATCGTCATTATTGCCTTTCACTTGCACGACCGAACGGTGTGGATAATAATAATAGTGCACGTGCATTGGACTAAGCTGGAATTTGCAAGCATTCAATTCAAGGGAGAAGACAAAGTAATATTGGCTCTTGGTTAAATCAGTCAATAATGCATAAAAGAGCCACTCAACATTTTCATCATGGTCTTCTCCTCTCGACCCCCAAAGGAAAGAAAAAGAAATAAAACTATTTACACAGGAAAGCTCCCAACAAGCAAAATAAGAACGAGAAATCTTTTTGAGTTTTCTTTTAATTACTACTACTACCAGCATGGAAAGTAAATTTGCTAAAAGCTAATACTATTTTTTTGTTTTTCTTAAGGTTATTCAAACACACAAGTAGGAAGCAAGAAAAAGAAAATAAACTAGCATGGATAGTACAATGAAAAAGTATAAGCACCGACAACTAGAATGAGTGTGTGAACATGAATGTAATGTCGGTGAGAAATACATACTCCCCCAAGCTTAGGATTTTGGCCTAAGTTGGTCTATGCCCATGGATCAGAGTGGTAGCTGGGGTCGTAGTGAGATGCATCAGCCATTGCCTCATGAGCTGCAGCTTGGAGGCGGGTTGCCTCCGTCCTCCTCTTGTACTCATTAGCCTCCTTTCTGGTTATAAAGTATCTCATTTTTGCCTGAAAGTCAAAGAAAGTAGGAGCAGGGAGGGCAATATGGACAGTACGCCATCTGTCAAAGATTAGTCGATATTGGTGGAACTGTTCATTCCTTTCAGGAAATTGATGGCTAACCATGGAATTATAATCTAGATAAGCAGGAAGCAACTCTCTATCACTTTCATGTATGGGTACCCCAGGATAATTAGCTACACGGGTTGCATAAATTCCACCAAACAAATCTCCAATTAAACCATCATTATGCAACCTATGTCCAACGATGGCCCCCAGGTTATATTGTTTATCTCCTAACATTGCACTCCTGAGAACACTAAGATCAGGAGCACACATGTGACATGTCTCATCCTTACCATTTATGCATCTACCTATAAAGAGAGCAAAACAATGTATAGCAGGAAAATGACTGCTTCCTATGGTAACTTGTGCTATTTCTCTGAATTCCCCCACAGTGATACTAGCAAGAAAATCTTTAAATTCAGATTTGGGAGGCTCACTAGCACTACACCATTGCGGGAGTTTACAAGCAGTAGTAAAATCTTCTAAGTCCATGGTATAAGATTTATCGTAAAGATCAAACAGGACATTGTGAGAATTGCGCGAAGATGTAAATTTAAACCTTCTCACAAAGGAATCAGTTAAATGGTAGTATTGAGGGCACTTATCTTGCATGAAGTCCTCAAGATCAACATTACGCACATATGCATCAAATTCATCCTTGATGCCTGCTTTGACCATAAACTCCTCTGACGGCCATTGACAAGGCTGCACGTAAGCTTCCCTCAATGGTTCATCGTCCTGCTCACGTATTGCGAGCCTGGGTCCTTGCTTCCTTGAAGAGCCACCTTGGTACATTTTCCTAGACATATTTCTTTCTCTGATATTTTTTTTGAAATTTTTAGTAACTCAAAATAAAAGCAAACCAAACTCAATAAAATTGATAGCAACTACTCCCACAAGTGCCTAGAGACTATATCATGCATTAGAACTACTTGGACCAAATAAATTTGACATGCAAGCTCAAGAACAGGGTCACCTTAGCAGCAAAAATTTGCAATGAATAAAGCACTAGAACAAAAAACTAATTTGACCATTGGAGGAGTCACATACCAAAGAACAAACCCCCAAAGCAGTTTTGTGAATGGAGCTTTGACCAAGGAGATCGAAAATAGCAGCAAGATGAGCTAGAGCTCGTGCTTGAGCTGGTTGGTGATTTTTTTGGGACGAAGAAGGAGAGCATGGGTGTAGGAATAAGTGGAGGGGGTCCACCATGGGCCCACGAGGCAGGGGGCGCGCCTTGGACCCTCGTGGCCATGTGCTTGCTCCCCTGTTGTGTTTTCAGTGCCAGATATTCCCAAATATTCCAGAAAAATCATATTTAATTTGCAGGGCATTTGGAGAACTTTTATTTTCGGGGTATTTTTTTATTACATGGATAATTCAGGAAACAGACAAAAGATACTAATTTTGCTTTATTTAATCTAAATAACAGAAAGTAAAAGGAGGGTACAGAGAATTGTGCCTTCTAACTTCATCCATCTCATGCTCATCAAAAGGAATCCACTAACAAGGTTGACCAAGTCTTGTTAACAAACTCATTCCGAATCACATGAAACCGGAGAAATTTCGAAATGACACTAAGTTACCTCAATGGGGATATGTACATCCCCAATAATAAGAATATCAAACTTCTTCTTGACAGTAGGAAGAGGAAATTCAAAACCTCCAATAATAATTGACGAAATGTTTCCAATATAATTGATACTGTGAACTTGAGGTTGTTTCCTCAGAAAGTGTACTGTATGCTCATTATCATTAACATGAAAAGTGATATTGCCTTTGTTGCAATCAATAACAACCCCTGAGGTATTCAAAAAGGGTGTACCAAGGATAATCAACATATTATTGTCCTCGGGAATATCAAGAATAACAAAGTCCAATAAGATAGTAACGTTTGCAACCACAACAGGCACATCCTCACAAATACCGACATGTGTAGCAGTTGATTTATCAGCCATTTGCAAAGATATTTCAGTAGACAACAAATTAATCAATTCAAGTCTATGATATAAAGAGAGAGGCATAACACTAGCACCAGCTCCAAGATCACATAAAGCAGTTTTAACATAGTTTCTTTTAATGGAGCATGGTATAGTTGGTACTCCTGGATCTCCAAGTTTCTTAGGTATTCCACCCTTAAAAGTATAATTAGCAAGCATGGTGGAAATTTCGGCTTCCTGTATCTTTCTTTTTTTTGTAATAATATCTTTCATATACTTAGCATAAGGATTCGTCTTAAGCATATCCGTCAAACGCATACGCAAAAAGATAGGCCTAATCATTTCGGCAAAGCACTCAAAATCCTCATCATCCTTTTTCTTGGATGGTTTAGGAGGAAAAGACATGGGTTTCTGAATCCATGGTTCTCTTTCTCTACCATGCTTCCTCGCAACAAAGTCTCTCTTATCATAACGTTGATTCTTTGATTGTGGGTTATCAAGATCAACAGCAGGTTCAATTTCTACATCATTGTTACTGCTAGGTTGAGCATCTACATGAACATCATTGTTAGCATTATCACCAGGTTCATGTTCATCACTAGATTGTTTTTCAGCATCAAAGACATAAATATCATTAGGATTCTCAGGTGTGTCTACAACAGGTTCATTAGAAGCATGCAAAGTCCTATCATTATTCTTCTTCTTCTTTTTATAGGGACTAGGTGCATTAGCATTATTTCCCTCACATTCCTGCTCAATTCTTTTAGGGTGGCCCTCAGGATACAAAGGTTCCCGAGTCATTCTACCACATCTAGTCATAACTCTAACAGGATTATCATTTCTCTTATCATTTATTTCATTGAGCAAATCATTCTAAGCCTTAAGCACTTGTTCTACTTGAGTGGTAACCATAGAAGCATGTTTACTGGTGAGTTTAAGTTCACCCTTAACTCAAGACATATAATCACTCAAGTGTCCAATCATATAAGTATTACTTTTCAATTGTCTACCAACATAAGCATTGAAATTTTCTTGTTTAACCATAAAGTCATCAAATTCATCCAAGCATTGGCTAGCAAACTTAGTAGACGGGATTTCAACTTTATCATATCTATAGAGAGAATTTACCTTCACTACATGTGTCGGGTTATCAAGACCGTGTATTTCTTCAATAGGTGGTATATTAAAGCCATGTATTTCTTCAACAGAAGGTAAATTCTTAACATCTTCAGCTTTAATACCTTTCTCTTTGATAGATTTCTTTGCCTCTTGCATATCTTCAGGACTGAGAAATAGAACACCTCTTTTCTTTGGTGTTGGCTTAGGAGTTGGCTCAGGAAGTGTCCAATTGTTTTCATTTGTCAACAATTATTCAATAGCAATTCAGCTTGATCAACTGTTCTTTCCCTAAAAACACAACCAACACAACTATCCAGGTGGTCCTTGGAAGCATTGGTTAGTCCATTATAAAATATATCAAGTATTTCATTTTTCTTAAGAGGATGATCAGGCAAAGCATTGAGTAATCGGAGAAGCCTCCCCCAAGCTTGTGGGAGACTCTCTTCTTCAATTTGCACAAAATTATATATTTCCCTCAAGGCAGCTTGTTTCTTATGAGCAGGGAAATATTTAGCAGAGAAGTAATAAATCATATCCTGGGGACTACGCACACAACCAGGATCAAGAGAATTAAACCAAGTTTTAGCATCACCCTTTAATGAGAATGAAAATATTTTAAGGATATAGTAGTAGCGAGATTTCTCATCATTAGTGAACAAGGTGGCTATATCGTTCAATTTAGTAAGATGTGCCACAACAGTTTCAGATTCATTGCCATAAAAAGGATCAGATTCAGCCAAGGTAATTATTTCAGGATCGACAGAGAAATCATAATTCTTATCAGTAACATATATAGGTGAAGTCGCAAAAGCAGGGTCATGTTTCATTCTAGCAATCAGAGACTTTTGTTTCAGCTTAGCTAGTAACTTCTTAAGATCAAATCTATCATTGCAAGCAAGAAAATCTCTAGCAATTTCTTCATCCATAACATAACCCTCAGGAACAACAGGCAATTCATATTTAGGGGGAGTACCTTCATCATCACTTTCATCAATATTATCAGTTTCAATAGTTTCATTCTCTCTAGCCCTAGCAAGTTGTTCATCAATTCACCTAATGGCACAGTAGTACAAGCATAGAAGTAGTTTGATTATAAGTATCATGCATAGCAGAAGTGGCATCATCAATAACATGTGACATATCAGAATTAATAGCAGAAGCAGGTTTAGGTTTCGCAAGTTTACTCATAATAGAAGGAGAATCAAGTGCAGAGCTAGATGGCAGTTCCTTACCTCCCGTCGTTGTTGAGGGGTAAATCTTAGTTCTTTTGTCTTTCAAGTTCTTCATATTGATCAGCAGATATAAATCCCAAGTGACTCAAAGAATAGATCTATGTTCCCCGGCAATGGCGCCAGAAAATAGTCTTGATAACCCACAAGTATAGGGGATCGCAACAGTTTTCGAGGGTAGAGTATTCAACCCAAATTTATTGATTCAACACAAGGGGAGCCAAAGAATATTCTCGAGTATTAGTAGTTGAGTTGTCAATTCAACCACACCTGGATAACTTAATATCTGCAACAAAGTATTTAGTAGCAAAGTAGTATGGAAGTAACGGTAACAGTAGCAAAAGTAACAGTAGCAGTTTTGTAGTAATTGTAATAGTGGAAACGGTAGAGTAAGTAAGCAAAGATCAATATGTGAAAAGCGCATAGGCATTGGATCAGTGATGGATAATTATGTCGGATGTGATTCCTCATGTCATAGTTATAACATAGGGTGACACAGAACTAGCTCAAATTCCTCAATGTAATGTAGGCATGTATTCCGAATATAGTCATACATGCTTATGGAAAAGAACTTGCATGACATCTTTTGTCCTACCCTCCCGTGGCAGCAGGGTCCTATTGGAAACTAAGGGATATTAAGGCCTCCTTTCAATAGAGTACCGGACCAAAGCATTAACACTTAGTGAATACATGAACTCCTCAAACTATGGTCATCACCGGTAAGTATCCCGATTATTGTCACTTCGGGGTTAATGGATCATAACACATAATAGGTGACTATAGACTTGCAAGATAGGATCAAGAACTCACATATATACATGAAAATATAATAGGTTCAGATCTAAAATCATGGCAATCGGGCCCTAGTGACAAGCATTAAGCATAGCAAAGTCATAGCAACATCAATCTGAGAACATAGTGTATACTAGGGATCAAACCCTAACAAACCTAACTCGATTACATGGTAAATCTCATCCAACCCATCACCATCCAACAAGCCTACGATGGAATTACTCACGCACGGCGGTGAGCATCATGAAATTGGTGATGGAGGATGGTTGATGATGACGATGTCGACAGATTCCCCTCTCCGGAGCCCTGAATGGACTCCAGATCAGCCCTCCCAAGAGAGTTTAGGGCTTGGCGGGGCTCCGTATCGTAAAACACAATGAATCCTTCTCTCTGGTTTTTTTCTCCACGAACATGAATATATGGAGTTAGAGTTGAGGTCGGTGGAGCACCAGGGGGCCCACAAGGCAGGGGGCACGCCCTAGGGGGGAGCCCCCCACCCTCGTGGACAGGGTGTGGGCCCCCTTGGCCTTGATTCTTTCGCCAGTATTTATTATTAATTCTAAAAATAACTTCCGTGGAGTTTCAGGTCATTCCGAGAACTTTTATTTCTGCACAAAAAAACACCATGTTAGTTCTGCTGAAAACATCATGAACCCGGGTTAGTTCCATTCAAATCTTGAAAGTTAGAGTGCAAAACAAGGGCAAAAGTGTTCGGAAAACTAGATATGACAGAGACGTATCAGTCACCGTGTCAGCGAGGAGGACAAGCACGTCCGTCGCTACATGGTTGCGCTGGAGGGCAGGTTCGACAATACCTGGCAGGTTCTTCAGGGATCTCACTGGAGCTATGATTCCGTGATGGTTCCTTCTCTTTGGGTGTCCACCGCCCGCGTCGATACCCGTCATTCACTATGGTTCTAGCTGTATTAGCGATGCTATATGTATGATACTATTCGAGATGTATTAGTGATAATATTCGATGATGTACGGATGCAAGAGATGATGTAGTTTTGCTTATCGAATGCATGCTAATTTAGGGCGCCCGGGGACGAGCGGGTTATGGGGTTCCTCGGTGTTGATGGAACCCTAAATAGCAAGTATCGTCAATGCGAGGTACATGTGGCTATCGATGTCGAATAGTACATCCATGTCCGACAAGTGACACAAGGGTCATGCATCCCGCAGCAACAATTCTCGGTGTCGATCATGGTCGAACACCAACGCAATTTTGTCCGCCAGCCTCTAAGATGGTGATTGAAAGCTAAGTGTTGAAACTTGAAACACCCAAACTAACTCAACTCGGTTTGGTTGGTTGAACTTTCAAAACTTGGCTTTAATCCTCATTGGGGCTGCCAGACAAATTTGCTAAGGTGTTCGACCGTCATCAGCCACTAGAACTATTGTTGCGAGACGTCGGGCGCGGCATCACTTGTGGGACGTGGATCTAGTGTTCAACGCGGAGCGCCTCATGTACCTTGCACCGATGATACTTTCTATTTAGGGTTCTATCGACGCCGAGGAACCCCTAACCCGCTCGTCTTGTTGTAAATATTTAGTTAGGTTGATGAAAAAAATATTGCTATGAAACTCATCTTTCGATTTAAATGTGCAATTTTTCGTTGCTGCGAGGGTCTAGTGTTCGACGAGCTCCGCCCCTGCGTTCGTGACTTAGCACAAATGACATCTCATCCCCCCTTGATTTGCTCTGTTCCCGGTCTTCATGCCAATGAAAATAAGTGCTAGCTATTGGTGTCTTCAATCATCAGTATGCGTGACCACTATGCGTCCCCCGTTCGAAAGGGTTACATATATAAATATGCATGCATTTGCATATTTATAACCGTGATTCTTTCAAATTGTCCAACGTTATCCATGGACAGCTCGAGTATGTGTAGATTGGGTTCGTTTTCCCATATGCTCTGCTTCGGATCCGATGCAGAATTTCATTAGTGCCTCCATGTTGTTCTCCGGGTACAAATCCTCTCTGCTTATTGTCGAGACGTGTATCAGGAGAACATCGGGGAGGTGCTGCCGAAATTTTGCGTCGGATCCAGAGCAGAGCTTGGGAAAACGAATCCAATCTACACATACTCGAGTGGGATTAGGACCTATCTTTACCTATTAGTGTCTAGGTTGCATGGACATAATAAAAGTGACAAAGTCCATTAACTGATGAATATATACATGCTGATTAATTTTTATATATATATTTCTTATGTGTCCAGTAGCTAGGCAAGATGAGTGATCGTGCGTGGATGTACACCGATCACACTAGTCAGAAAAACATGACAACTGAATGGTTAACAAAAACCAAGGGTTTTTTAGAACCACATTTGCAAATAGCCAGAGGACAACCTGGTGCCCCTATGCAGGGTGCAACAATTGGCACAAGAGGATAGAGGATGAAATGGGAAAACACTTGAAAAAGAGGGGTTTTACGCCAGATTATACGGTGTGGACATTTCATGGCGAGTTTGGCCAACGCGCCAGAGCTGAGGTGCTTCGTCGTCGCACCGACTAGCATGGTACCGGGATGCAAGACATAGTGCAAGACTTTGATGATGCTTGGGACTCGGAGATGAGATGGAGGAATCTGCAAAGGCCTTCAATGAAATGTTGGAGTCTTCAAAACGTCCTCTCCACGAGCACACTGAGCTTTGTCAGTCGGTGATGTTGCGTGGATTCATCCCTGAGGATGAATGGCTAGTACTGGCAGAGCTGAGCTATTTCTTCTGTGTTATTTGGGCTAAAGAACTATCGCCTGGCCTGATAGAAGAAATGGAAGAGTTGGCGCCAGAGTTGATCCGCAAGTTAGAGAAGGTATTTCCGCCGGGCTTCTTTAAGCCAATGCAGCACTTGATTTTGCTTCTCCCAACCGAGGCAAGATTGGGGGGCCTGTGCAAAATCGTTGGTGCTACACAACTGAGAGGATGCAGAAGATGCTTGGAGCAAAATGTAAAAATAAATGTAGAATTGAAGCATCGATGATCGAGGCATTCATTACTGAGGAGGCGGCAAATTTCGTGACAGCACACTATGAAGCCAAAAATCGTCATTTGCATAATCCAAAGCCTCGGTACAATGTCGGCGACCCTAAAAAGGGTTGATACAACCTCAGCCTATTCAAAGGGGATCTGGCACCAGTCGGTGCTTCTAATTCCTTAACGTTGGATTTCGAAGAATGGCACACCATTTGGTTGCATATCTTCAACAACCTAACAAAAGTGCGGCCGTACATCGAGTAAGTTCTCGGTACATTGTTTCACAACTTCTAATTCCTTTGAACTGCTCTTATTCCCGGATAAATTTGATACAGTCGATATGTCGCCAAATTCTCATATGGAGCGGTGATCCAAAAGGATTCCGTCGAAGAGTATGAGCTTCTCTGGCAAAGCATGGACGTGGCTATTCCGGTTTCATCTCTTGGTTCAAACAAAGTGTAATTTCCATTAGACCATTTCATTTCTTCGTCTAATTTGTGGCTAATGCAACAATCCCTTTCGTATTAAACTTGTAGGCTAATTCAGACCATATGGACGCCGAATTGAGACAAGTCGCTAATGGTTTTGACTATAAGGTCCATTCAATTGACAAATACGACATCAACGGGTACCGCTTTCGTCCATATGGCAAAGAGCTATCTATGGCCGACGAAAGTCTACAAATTTTTGTGTCTCTACTATCGGCGAAGGAGATACCGAGTATTATGGAAGAGTTGAAGCAATTTATGAACTTCAATTCTACGGTGCAAACCCACCAAACATCGTAGTCTTCAAATGTTATTGGTTCCAGCCGAAGGAGACTAGAAGGACTCATGAACATATAGGTCTAGTGGAAATCAATCAAATCACCCATTTGGATGTTCCCGATGTCTATATTATGGCTCAACAGGCAACCCAAGTTTTCTATCTACCGTGGGCCCGTCAAAGTGATCCTAATCTCAAAGGTTGGGATGTCGTTTATGAAGTGCCTCCACGTGTTAGACCACCTCCCCCCAATGAAGATGATTATGAACCTCACATTAACCCAAATGCATATGAAGGAGAATTCTTCCAAGAAACACGTCTTTCCAAAAAAACGTTTAAAGAACCACTCTACTTCACCCTAGAACATTGAAGTAGAACATTGAAGTAGACAGCGACAGTGAACCCAACTTCACCCCTCAGCCGGGACAAGAAGAGCCTGAACTAGAAGAGGTTACTGCTGCAGATGACCTATCAATGCTTGACATATTACGTTGAGGTGGCCTTCCACATGATGATGCATTTATTAATGATGATGATGCATTTATTGATCCCAAAGCATATATTGAACCAGATTATTACTAGGTATTAATTTTTTTATGTTGTACTTGATTTATATAGTTACTTGTATGATTGTATGATTTATATAGTTACTTGTATAATTTTCTTACTCTGTATGATTGTTTGGTATACATAGTGTCATGTAAGGATGGCAATGGGTCAGGTTTGGATCGGGTTTAACAATATCAAATCCATATCCATATCCATGAAGGCAGTCTTTGCCCGCCCATGAAAAAATCCATGGGTGAAAAATTGTGTCCATGTCCAAATCCGATGAATGTCCATCCCACTAGATATCCATTGGGTCCTCTCAAGACATATAAATAAGACATAACACACTGACGAGTCATTTAACAAGGAGATAAAAAAAGGGAAGGGGCATTGGAGTATGTTACGGAGGGGATTGAATGTCAACTAATAAAAGTTACGATGGGGATTGTGTAATTTATTTTGCATGTTTTAGATAACAAAGTGTAAGATCGTAGTGGGACATGTGACTGTGGGGTAGCGATACCAATTTTTTGCCCACTAAGTCATACAATCGGGTCGGGTTTGGATATACCCACGAGTACAAGATTATATCCATGCCCTACCTATAAGCAATCGGGTCGGGTTTGGGAGCCGCCCATGGACACAAAAGCATATCCAAATCCTATCCATTCAGGTCAGATATCCATGGATATCCATGTACATGGGTAAAATTGCCATCCTTAGTGTCATGGTCTTGATATTGGTCCCCATCGGTCCGCGCCCGCTTTATGATTCAGATGTGGTAAATCCTGTTTTATAACTAGTTGTTGCATTTCACATTTATGACAATTATGGCCACCAAGTTGACATAGAGATATTTTAATCTAGGAGGTATGTGAACCGGAATTTGCAACCGATCCTCTTCTCGAGAAGTTAGTAGTTGAAAAATAAAATGAGTATTCGAAAGAAAAAATTAAAAGAATTGAAGAAGGGAATATGACATTGGAGTTGTATGTTGTCGATGTGGTCGATGATCACAAGATGAAGATGAATGCAATGCGCTTGAAGATGGATGCAATGCTCTTGAAGATTAAGAAGATTAGAAAATATGCCATCGATAATGAGGCTTGGTATCATTATGCCGTTGGATCAATTGTTACCTTAGTTGCAATCTTCATCGCATTTGTTGTGATGAGGGTAAGTTTTCTCTAGTGTTTTGCTTAACAAATGCATACTTAGCTTACTTTCCTCCTAAATGGCATAACTACCTAACTTAGAGAAAAAATGAACTATACTTAGCTTTCTTTCCTAAAAAATGTCATGATAATCTTTGTTACCTCCAAAATGATATAGACTTTCCTTACTTTCCTCGAAAATGACATAATAACCTTAGTAAGCTCCAGAATGACCTATTTACCTAGCTTAGCTCTAAAATAATCTACGCTTATGACTTTTACCTAGCTTAGCAATAAAATGGCATTTTTACCTACCTTAGTTAGAAGAAGAGGAATAAGAAGATAAAAAAGAGGAGAGGAGAAAAAGAAAGAGAAAAAAATCTTCTTCTTCCTTTTCTTCCTCTTATTCTAGCTAGTCTTCTTCTTCTTCTTCTTCTTCTGCTTCTTCTTCTTCTAACTTGCTTCTTTCCCAATTTGCAGATTTTCTTTAGATGAGGAAGCTTGCATTGATGGAGTCTACTCTTCTCTTTATGCTTCCTTATTGTTTTGATTGTGTAGGATGAACAATGTCAAACTTGCTATCTATAAATGTATGTATGGATGAAAACATTGTATGCTTTTTGTTCGATATGTTGGCTATGTATAGGTGTTGGATGAAACCATTTGCTATGTATATGTGTTGGATGATCATATCCATATGGCAGGGATATGATTTGGTATGTATATGTGTTGGTATGCTTGTCGAAAGTATTTTCATATGTATATATATATATATGTGAAATTATGTCAAATTGAATGAATTCAAGAAAAAACAGGGACTATATAGACTCTTTGCCGTCTGCTGGCAAACGACAAAGATCTTTGACATCTGCCAGCAGACGGCAAACTTGCCATGTGTCAGCTACCTATGCAACCCGGGGCAGTAGGCTGGCTATTTGGATGCTTTGTCGTCTGCCAGCGGACGACAAATAACGTTCAATATTTGCCGTCAGCTAGCTGACGGCAAAGCTACCAAATAGGCCAGCCCCCATGTGCTGCCATGTGCCATGCTATGTCGTCCGTAGGCAGACGACAAATAATCAATGTTCTTTGTCATCTGTTGGCAGACGACAAACATGCAAATGTCTTTGTCGCCCGCCAGCGGACGCCAAAGCACGTCATTAACCCCTTAACGGACCTAAAGTGATATGTGAGCCATCCAGGCTCTTTGCCGTCGGCTCCCGAATGACAAAGACCTTTGCATCTTTGCCGTCAGCCAGCAGATGGCAAAGAAGCCTTTGTCGTAGCCTGTTCAGCGGGACGTGTTGCCGTCTGCTGGCTGGCGACAAAGGTCTTTGCCATCCGCCATGCGTGCCCTTTCTGTCAGCCATGGCTGACGGCAATGTTCCTAATTCTTGTAGTGTAGCCCAATATTTTTGAGGCAAAGGACATGCCAAAACAGTCTCATATGATAAGCAAAGTGTTCTTGAGGGTACACGGGAATTTGATCTAGTCACTTTCATCATGTTGGCTTAATTCGTGTTCGCTACTTTGATAATTTCATATGTGGGTGGACCGGAGCTTAGGTGCTGTTCTTACTTGAACAAACCTCCTACTTATGATTAACCCCCTCGCAAGCATCCGCAACTACGAGAAAAGTATTAAGAATAAATTCTAACCATAGCATTAAACTTTTGGATCCAATCGGTCCCTTACGGAATAGCGCATAAACTAGGGTTTAAGCTTCTGTCACTCTCACAACCCATCATCTAATAACTACTCCACAATGCATTCCCTTAGGCCCAAATATGGTGAAGTGTCATGTAGTCGACGTTCACATGACACCACTAAGGGAATCACAACATACATATCATCAAAATATAGAAACATATCAAGTTCACATGATTACTTGCAACATGATTTCTCCCGTGACCTCAAGAACAAAATTAACTACTCACAAATTATAATCATGCTCAAGATCATAGGGGTATTAAATAGCATAATGGATCTGAAAATATAATCTTCCACCAAATAAATCATATAGTAATCAACACTACTAGTCACCCACAAGCACCAATCTATAGTTCCAGTACAAAGATTGAACACAAGAGATGAACTAGGGTTTGGGATGAGTTGGTGTTGTTGAAGATGTTTATTAAGATAGCCCGCCCCAAGATGGGAGATTTGTTGGTGATGATGATGGCGATGATTTCCCCCTCCGGGAGGGAAGTTCCCCCGGCAGAATCGCTCTGCCGGAGGGCAAAAGTGCTCCTGCCCAGGTTCCGCCTCGAGACGGTGGCGCTTCATCCCGAAATTCCTCCCTTCATTTTTTCTAGGTCAAAATGACTTATGTACCAAAAGGGGGGGCACCGGAGTGGGCCTGGATGAGCACAACCCACCAGGGCGTGCCTGGGGGCCCAGGCGCGCCTTGGTGTGTTGTGCTCACCAGAGTGGCCCCCTCCGGTACTTATTTGCTCCAGTATTTCTTATTTATTCCATAAAAAATCCTTGTGAAGTTTCAGCTCATTTGGAGTTGTGCAGAATAGGTAGCCTGGCGTAGCCTTTTCATGTCCAGATTTCCAGCTGCCAGAATTCTCCCCGTTGTTGTATACCTTGCATATTATGAGAGAAAAGGCATTAGAATTACTCCAAAAAGCATTATTATGCAATAAAGCAACATAAATAACAGTAGGTAAACATGATGCAAAATGGACGTATCAACTACCCGAAGCTTAGACCTCGCTTGTCCTCAAGCGAAAACCGAAATCGAAAAACATGTCCACATACTTAGAGAGAGAGAGGTGTCGATAAAAACCAAAATACGGACATAGCAGCGTCATGTAACTTATTATAATAGCAACAAACTTTAACATAAAACTTTTATCATAGACTTCTCATGAACAAGTGACAATTCATCACAACATCGAAGTATAAAGCATAAACTCTATTGGAAACCAACAAACTATGTTCTCAGTCAACTTTGCAACTACAATTCATCATATTTTCAGGAAGGGTCACTGTCGGGGAAACTGATCCACGAACACCTATGGGACCGGCGGACCGAGCCCCTTTCGGTTCGGCGGGGGGCGGAGATCGCACGAAGAGCGGATCGAGGCGAAGCACACGAGCAGTTTACCCAGCTTCAGAGCTCTTCGGAGAGATAACACTCCTACTGCTGCATGTCTGAGTGTATTGAGTTCTTGCTCGGGAGCGCTGAGTGCTACAGTACACACTAGTTGCTAACGAGACCGAGTGTGAGTGTTTTTCTGCCTTCGAACCCCCCTCTTCGTTGCGCATGGGCCTCCTTTTATATGCTAAAGGGGTCTCCGACAGGTGGTAACGTAGACAAGGGTAAAAATGGAAAAGGAATTGCGGTTGGTACAACTACCTGTACAGTGTATCATACCTAACCCTGACGGCAGGGGACAAAGGCATTAAATGCCCGTCTACGTCGCCCAAATAGTGCAAAAAGGGACCGTCAGGGACGCCACCGCTTGCCACGATGGCAATCTTGTCAGCGTCGCTTGCCACCGCGCACCGCTGGCCGCACAGCCTCTTGCCACGCGCGCCTGGAAAGGTCCCAGGGCGACACGTTGGTGGATGTGCTGGAGCGCGGGTACAGAGTGGTAGTTTGCCGCGGCAAGCGCCTTGCCGCGGTCGTTGTCTTGTCGCGTCCGGAAGCTTGTCGCTCACCGGGCCTCGCCGGGACGCGTGGCGCGTCGCGGCAAGTTCCTTGAGATGCCTTGGTTGGCCTTCCCGGCAAGCTCCTCTTGCCGGGGCCTTGTCTCCTTGGCTTGAATACTTTGTTCTTGAATGGCTCCAAAGGAACCACGGAGGACCTTGGCGGTCACCCGGCAAGCCTTGCCGCGGGGTGCTGCAACTGCCCGTGCACAAGTTCGGGATACTAGGGTACCCCTACTCTAGTACACCGACAGGAGCCCCCGGGCCTGGGCCACACACGGTGCCGAGCGCTGTTGGGCCAGGCCCAAAACAGGGCACGGGCACGCGCGGCCTGGGTTACGCCGTATCTCACTCTGTATCCACCGCGCCCTTCCCGAACGGCATGCGTCGAATGCGGCGTCGTGGGAGAGATCGTGGGTGGTTTCTTTATTTGGAAAGACGGAACGTCTGCCCCCTCCCTCTTTATAAGCAGGGGAAACAGGGGCAGTTCGCCCATCTCGCCGGTTGCTATTCCAACCTCAAAAATCTCCGCCGCTCCCCCCTTCTTCCCAAAGCTGAAAGAGAGCAGCGCTCCGCCCCCCATCGCCACCGGCACCACCAACGCCGTCGATCTCTCTCACCACCTCCGCCATGGCTCCGAAAGCCGAGAAGGTTGTGAAGTCGGCCGAGGCGCAGCGGCTTGTGGCACTGCGAAAGGAGCGGGCAACCTTCCCCCCTCAGCTCGCCGTGAAGGAGCTGAGGGAGTATTACTACCTCTTCTAGTCGACGGAGACGTGAGCGCATCCTGGCACGAAGGTACTCTCAGCTGCCGCTTCGGAACTGGCTCCGAATGGATATCCCTTCTTCGCGTTGTTCTTCTACTGCGGGCTCTGCCCGCCTTTCTCTGAGTTTTTCTGTGACATTATGAACACCTACGGGTTCTGCCTCCTTGACTTCACCCCCAACGCCGTTCTGACCATGGCTGTTTTCGCACATCTCTGCGAAAACTTTGTCGGAGTCCATCCAAATGTAGCTCTTTTTCGCCACTTCTTTATGCCCCGAGTTGAGAGAGGGGAGCCTTTATCCGGCGGAATCGCCTGGATCTCGAGAGCTGGCAAGAAGGAAGCTTATCTGGAGGGAGAGCTCCGCAGCAAGTGGGAGGAATGGAGAGCAGACTGGTGCTGGATTGTCGAGGAGAACCCGCAGCCATTTACCGCCCAGCGCCAAGCCCCAGTAGCGCGCGGCAACGATTGGAGCAACGTGGCCCCGGAAGACGATAGGCTGAAGATTGCCGTCACCCGGATCCTACGCCTCAGGCTTGCCGGGCTCACCGTAGGCGCCGTTGGCGCAGATTTTCTTCGCCGCCGCATCGCCCCCCTGCAGGAGAGGAGGAGACCCGCCTGGGAGTTCCAGAATGCGGCGGATATCATGAGGCTGCGCCCGGGCCTCAACTTCAACTTCACTGTCCTGGAACTGGACGTGATGCTCCTGGAACTGTTCAAGCGTGATCCTCAACATCCCGAAGCGTTTATGTTGCCGAGGGGCGTCGTTCCGCTGTGTAACAACTCCTCGCTCGACCGCATCCGTGCAATGATGCCGCTGTGCGATTCGCATGGAATTGTCCCAACTTGGCAAGAGCCTGCAGACGACGTCGTGCAGGAGTTCTTTGACGGCTTGGTAGAAGTGCCGGTCCGCCCTGATGAACAGAAGAGCCTTACTCGCGACACCACCGATGCGGAGATGCAGCGCATCGCCACTAGGCTGGAAGAGGCGGCGGCAGCCGCTGCTGCGGGCGAGTTTGGATTCACCGTGGAGGAGGCAGAGGCAGCAGAGGCGGCAAGCCTTGCCGAGCGAGAGGAGCTTGCCGGCGAGGGAGAGCTTCTCGGGCCTGAAGCTGAGTTGAGCGAGCCCACTGAGGGCACGAGCGATTCGTTGAAGATCGACTCCTCCTCTTTCTCACCTTCAGACAGCTCACCGCAAGCGGAGCCCCCAGATCCACCAAGAAGGCGTCTCCGCAAGGCCATGTACGTAGCGGGGCGGCAGACGGGTCAACAGCCGCCGCGCCGCACGATGCGCTCCACCGTGGCAAGCAATGTTGCCGCGGGAGCACCTCATGCCACTGCGGCAACTGGAGCGGGGCCCTCCCGGACCACCGCTTCTGCTCCCGCCAAGCGGCTAAGGGAACCTACTCCTCCGCCTCATCATGCTGAAGGTGGGCCGGACTTCGACCTCTCCGCGCTCAGCTCCGACGAGGAAGAGGAAGAGTAAGATTTTTTGCTGTACTTGTAGTTCTTCAATTCTTGCTGTTTTGTCTTGTATCTGATTTGCTTTACTCTGAACCCATTCCTTTTCAGGACTCTGCCCCAGAGATCGGCAAAGAGAGCCAAGGTCCCGATGATTGTGATCGAGGACGAACCCACCGCGACAGCAGGGGGTGTGTCTGAGACCACCTTGCCGGACCCGGCAACTATTCCCCAAAGCAGCCCCCAGCGTAAGTATATGGTTTACTTCCTGCTGTTAGGCGCGCATGGGTGCTCTTTCTTTGCTGACATCTGACTATTGGTTTGCGTAGGAACAGAGCAGTCTCACCAGGAGTGCCCGGAAGCCGCTCCCGACATGCCATCTGCTTCGACTACACCGCCAAGGGAGGATTCCCCGGCAAGGGAGCGTTCTCCGGCAAGGGAGAATTTTCCGGTAAGGGAGAAGTCTCCGGCAAGGGACAGCACCAGCGACCCCCCGGTGGCGGAGACCACGACTGTAGATCCTAGTACAGGTAATCCTCTTGCTTGAAAACTTCCCTTGGGTTCTTCTTCTTCTGATTTTCTTTTTGAATATTTGCTTGACTTTTCTCCCTTTTCCGCTCGTCAGATCCATCTGCCACGGAGCCGATGGAAACCGAGGTCGCCGGCGATGAGAACGCGCGCGGCAATACCGACGACGCCGCTGCCACCGAAGAAGAGGCCGGCGCTGATGATCCCGCCGGCGAAGAGGCCGCCAAAGCTGCCGCCGCAGAAGCTGGCGAGGGGTCCGGCGATCGCACTGACGGCCCCGAGGCCGCAGGAGTGTCAGGCGCTACGCCGACCATCGATCCCTCCACCGCTGCTGCAGCGTCAGGCTCTGAAGAGCCCCAGCCCGGCGCCTATATGAAGGCCGGCGATGGCGTCTTCATCAAGCTCCCCTGGGCATCGAGCTCCAGGGCGCCGATTGAAGGAGAAATCTTTGATGAAGAATTGCTCGCCTCCGCTGGGCTGACGCTGGTCGACAAGCCGAGCAGCAGCAGCGGCGAGCCTGAGGAGGAGCAGCTGCTGCGGAGGCTGTTGTCGCTCTATCGCGCCCGACAGGCCAAGCTGGTATCCCGAGAAGCGCTTGTCGCGAAGGCAGGAGTGGACATCGAGAAGCACGCGGAGGAGCTCCGGGGCCTCAACCAGGAAGCTCTCCGGTCCCTGGCAGGGGAGCGGGAGCAACTCGCCGAGGAGCGGAAAGCCTTCCTCCTCGAGAAGGCTGAAGTTGAAGAGCAACAGCGGCTTGCTGCCGAGAAGCTGTCTGCGCGGGAAGGCGAGTTGGCGCAGCGGAAGGTTAACCTTGACAGCCACGAGGAGGAGCTTGCCGCGTGCGAGCAAACATTCAGCGGGGCTATCAAGGAAGCAGAGGATGCTGCCGCAGCTGCCGAGGCCGCCAAGAAGGAGCTGGAGACGAAGGTGGCGCAGCTGGAGGCCGATCTCAAGGTGAGCGGTGAGGAGCTTGCTGCGCTCAAGCGTGAGCGCGAGAAGGACGCCTACACCCATGGCGAGCTGCAGGGTCGTCTCGCCGAGAGGAGCAAGGAGCTTAGCGCCGCAAAGGACTCCAACGCAGATCTTGCGTTGAAGTTGACTACTTTGACCATGTCAGGACCCCGACTCAATGCCACATCGATCTAGCATGTAACACCTCATATCACTTTGCGGCCTCACGCACGGTATTCCCACGGGTGTCGCCTTACCTTTGCCCGGGACCGTTTGCGCCTTTTGGCACACGTATATGACAGTGTCGCTAGCATCCATATGATAAGGAGCCCGGGCTGACATGGCTAGTCGTAAACCCAAAGTGGCACAAACTTACAGGGACAGGCATCCATGACCCAGCATCGAACGTGTCGGTCATCAGCGAGTGAATCCAGGCTGTAGCACTGGGCTAGCAGGACTCCGGTGAACCGGGCTGTAGCAGGCTAACAGGACTCCGGTATTCATCGCGTGACATTTCCCCGAAGGGACAGACACAGGAACGAAGAAGGACACATGCCGGCCAGCCTAAGTGTTCCGGAGCAGTAGCAAGCTACCATGGCTCAGTGGAAACACTAGGAGACATTTCCCGGTAAGAGAGGCTACTAAAGATAAACAACTAGATGGTCAGATCCCACACATACCAAGCATTTCAATAACATACACACAATATGCTCGATATGTGCAATACAACATGGCATCACAAAATGACTCTACGACTCAAGTAGTTTATTCAATAGGCTCCGAGGAGCGAGATATTACAAACATGGGTCTCATGACCCAACACTCAGAGCATACAAGTCAAAACACAAGCGGAAGCTATCATGTCTGAGTACAGACGTCTATAAATGAAAAAGGCTGAAAAGCCTGACTATCTATCAGATCCTGCCGAGGGCACAAGATCGTAGCTGAGGTATCAAGCTAAACGTCGAAGTCCAAGCGGAACTACTAGTGAGACTGAAGTCTCTCTGCAAAACATAAAATAGGCAAACGTGAGTACAAATGTACCCAGCAAGACTTACATCAGATCTATCTACACATGCATCATTATCAACAAAGGGGATGGTGGAGTTTGACTGCAGCAGGCCAGCTTTGACTCGGTGGCTATCCTGAACTACGACTGCAAGTAACTCTCTTGAGGTGGCGCACACGAGTCCACATATTCACCATATCAATACACCACTATGGATCCGCTCCCATCTCCCTACGAGAACGCCATCCATAGCACTCACGCTTATCTTGCGTATTTTAGAGTATCCACTTTCACTTGTCTATGAACTGATATAAGCAACCCAGAAGTCCTTTTCCGTGGACACGGCTATTCGAATAGATGATATTAACCCTGCAGGGGTGTACTTCTTCATACATGTTTCCACCACTTAGCGTCTGCACACGACATGTGCTCGGCAGACTTCAAGCGAAAGCCGACGTGGGTGTAGACCACGACCTACCTAAACACTCAAGTCTCTAGTCCAGGTTTATCGCCTATTCGGGTTCCATCCATGAGGAGATCCGGCCGGAGTTTCGCTCACAGCCCCAAACGATGTGAACAGGGTTCCGTGACACCAAACGGGCGCCCGGTTTACCCGGCCACGTGCCTACCGCATCACAGCCCACCCCTACGGTCAGCGCTGTCCACGGCCTCCAGCATACTACAAACACCAGAAACTACTTGCAACTCCTGGACAGAGGACGAGGGTGAATAAGAAGTCGAGCGGGGTCATATTTCAGGGCCCAATGTATGGTAGTAGCTGAATCATGGATCACAAACACAGAACTCAGTTCCTGAGGACGGCTACAATGAGACAACCCACCATGTACTCCTACATGGCCTCTCACCGCTACCTTTACCAAATCGTGTTCACACACTTAGCTCACACACAGTAGGACATGTTCACACGCCTCTGATTCATCCCCGATGAATCAGACCTGACTCAACTCTAAGCAGTAGCAGGCATGACAAACAAACATGAATGAGTAGGCACATCAGGGCTCAAACAACTCCTACTCATGCTAGTGGGTTTCATCTATTTACTGTGGCAATGACAGGTCATGCAGAGGATGAAGGGGTTCAGCTACCGCAGCAAGTAACAGATGAATCGGTGTTGTCCTAATGCATTAAAAGAGAGCAGGAGCGAGAGAGTAGGATTGTATCGGAATGAACAAGGGGGTTTTGCTTGCCTGGCACTTCTGAAGATAACATTGAGTCTTCATCAGTGTCAACGATCACATCATCGGTATCACGTCTATCGAGAGGGGACAAATACCGGCAACACAGAAAGGAACACAATCAATGCAATGCACAATATGATGCATGCTCATGACATGGCAATATGAATGTGTTTTGAGCTAATGCAACTAGCAACAGATTAAATGAAGTTGGTTTGAATATAAAATTCAAATTTAAACTCCATATGTGATTATTCAAATGCCATTTATATGATTTGTGCTAAACAGCAGCTATAAGTTGTTCTAACATGCATGAAAATGGTACAGATGGATTCCTTGAATTTTTCTGATAATTTTTCATATATAATTTATTTAATTTGGAGTTACGGTTAATTTTCTATGATTTATTGAAGTTTTAGCTATTTTCTGAAATTAATAAATCATTTTAGATTTATTTAAATTCCAGAAAGGAATTATTGCGTCAGCACTAGGTCATGCTGACTCAGCATAGTCAACAGGGGCTGGTCCGGGTCAAACCTGACCAGTGGGGCCCACTAGTCAGTGACACACCGCTGGCATGAGTCACTGACGTGTGGGGCCAGTCAAAAGCCACGTCAGCAAGTCAAACTGACATCGAGGCCCACATGTCAAGTGAGATAGAGAGCTAACAGGGGGTTATTTAACTTAACCCGTGTTTTTAACACCAGCGGTCCCACATGTCATGCACAGGGGTTAATTAACTGAGTGATTAGCACCTAACCTAATGCTCCACGTCAGCTAGTGACGCGGCGACCACGGGCGACGGCGGAGACCCTCGCCGGAGTTGCTCGGGACGGCGCTAACGGCTGCGGTTGGGCACCCTGAGGGCACCAGGAGGAAAGCCGTGCTTCCCGCGCATGCTAGGGGCGCACGCAGCTGGGCACAGGGAGGCCGGGGTCGACGGCGGCGACCAGAACGGCGGCGGCCGGAGCTCGGTTTTCGGCGGGCTTAGGCTATGGTGCACAAGAGGACGAGCTGGTGGGGCGTTAGCTTGCTGGCACTTGCGCACATCCACTGGTAGCATCGGGAGGGTAGACGTGGCCTGAGTCGAGCGCAGCGTCGACTTCGGCGGCGGCCGGAGTTCGGGCCAGCACGGCGCGGTGGTGCAGCGCGTTAGCCAGAGAGCAGAGGAGCGCTCGGGACCCTGGAACCTGGAGAGCACACGGGAGCTGTGGAGCGAGCGGAAGAGCTCCGGGACGCGAGGTTCGCCGGCAATGCGATGGCCGAGCTCGTGCTCGCGGGGAACGCGCTACAGCACGGGGGCGAGCACAAGGAGTTAGGGGATAAGGTAAGTGGCTCACGGCGAGTCAGACGGTGCAGACGGCGGCCGGGGAGGCTCTGGACGCGCCGAATCGTGGAGTCGATCTCCGGGCACCGGAGGTTGAAGACGATGATGCTCCGGTCGATTTCGGCTTCCTCTGATCGCGTGCGTCGGTGGGTAGCTCGCACGGTGGTCAGGGGCGGAGCTCGGGTACGACAGAGATGGGGGCGAGGGATGTCGGCTGTGGTTTGCGGTGGTTTGCGAACGGCGGCAGCGGGCGGAAAGGCGTTCGGTGTCCGAAGGAGGGAGAGGCGAAGGAGAGACAGAAGGGGAACGAGTGAGGGGTCCATGGGGTTCGAAGGCGGCGCCGAGGAGAAAGCCCGTAGGTTGTCGCGGTGGCGAGGGACGCAGGCCAGGGCAGGGAGGTGGCGTGTCGCCACGGCGGCGCGGCGTGAGCTGTCTCCCTCCTGCTGCCCTTACTTGGCAGAGGTAGAGGACCGACTGGCCACCAGGCCAGTGGGCTGGGATGTCCACTCGGCCAGCAGGTAAGGGGCCCAGGTAAGAGCTCTGTTCTTTTTATTTTTATTTCTGTTCTGTTTTGTTTTCTTTTTTTTCTTTGCCACTGTTTTCAAATTTAAAACAAATTCAAAACAATGCCAAATATCCTCTGAATAATTTTATGTTGCTAGATGGACTTTTCCAACAGCACATAAAACATTTCAAAGTTATCTGAAAATATATCCCATATTTTATGAATATAATTCCAGATTCAAATACAATAATGATTTAAATTCAGTGCCCAAAATATTCCACATAAATGTTCACTATTTTTGGTTTGGTCTTCAAAGCCTTGCCAAATTATCAAACATTTATGAGGAGCCTTTTGGAGCAATGAATGAGATTTCTAGGGTTTTTGCCCCTCTTTTATTTAGGGTTTTTGAGGCTTCCAATATTCCTCAATTCAAGTTTCAAAAATATAGACATGATGCACACATGAAGCTAGGCTAGAGCAATGCCAGAAGCTAGGGATGTGACAACTCACCCCCACTAAACAAGAATCTCGTCTCGAGATTCAAGCGTAGGGTAGGATGAAGGGGAAACGCATACTAGTATAATCTTCATGATCCAGGGTGCACTTCAAATGAACGTTGATTTGAACACCATCTTTGTCTTGTCGTCTTGCTCTGAGAACTTCAGCTAATCATGACAACGAGAGGAAAGGAAAAACCCTAAAAGAATCGTTCTTCTCGAAGGTCGAACAACTCAGGATTAACTCACGGAATGGAACATAGCAACATCTCTCGAGCTGAGAGACGAAGCACACCTCTAGAGGGATGGAGTGGAACAGATGACGAGGGTTCACTAGGTAGACAACAATTTCACGCTTAAGAGGGTGGCAAACGATTGTCAACGTAGCGAGGAGTTGAGTTGCCATGATGCCACGACGAAACATCCTGGAGGAGGGTGATTCGTAGATTATTATCTTAAGTGGCAAAAAGAATTACTTTTGATATAGAGATCATTGAGACTCTCTATATCAGCCTAAGGCAAATCACAACAATCGTTTGGAGGGGGTCGGTAGAATGGCATACTCGGACTTGGATGATGTGGATTACCTTGTTGAAGACAACGCAATGGATGAATTTACTTATCACCGGAAATGGAAGAGACCCATGGTAGAATGGCATATTGGCGGTGCAAGCTGGGAACAAAATGCAATTGCTGGGAATGATTCTGGTAACTGGGGAGAGGCTCAACAATAGAGAGTTATTCCACTATTGGAATGGTTATAGCATAACCGAGGAAGTTGAGAGCAAACCTAGTTAGTGTCGACGGTAACACGTAGCGCTTGTGCGTGCTCTCAAGAACTTGAGCAATTCCACAATCATCAAGGTTTTACCAATATCCGTGTCAAGGATCCTGGCAACACAACTTGCTACCATGATGAAGGATGATGGATGATGCAGATGCAAAGGAAGATAACACCTTCTCAGATTTCACCCTTGGCGAGGCCAAAGAAATAAAATCTGGATGATCGACCGAGAGACATTTAGCACTCCGCTTCTAATGTTCTCCTTGACGTGCTAGTGTAACCCATTCATAGATATGGTTTGCTAACTAGAACATCAAGTAAAGGTCGGACTTCAGGAGCAATAGAATCCATAAGGAACAGTTACGGAGGTAAATCCTACGAAATCCTTATGGGGAGGTGGCCAATTTCCTCAATCAAGATATTATAATAACAGGTCTTCCGGATGGGTGTGTTGGCCATGACATCCACTTTACCGGTTATCGCGCGACCAATATTATCATTCTTGGGAAATATTCCAACCATCATATCTGCCTGAGATTCAGATTTGGTTGGTGTCAGGATATTCCAGACTCATCGAGTCTAGGAAGAAAAATGAAAGTTTGCAACACAAATCGACGAGATGACGTTGCGGGATTCTCGGGAGATGAACTACGATAGCAAGCTCCAAAACATGAGCTGGTTCTGCTACAAACATGCGAACACGCTGTCCCAGACAAACATGACCACATGGTAGTCTTATAATAAAACACTACCGAGTTCAGGTGGGGGAACCATCATTAATGACATCGAAGTCTCCACGCGTGGAAGTCCAAAGAGTTCACCTTGGACAGACTCCTTTATCTTTGAACAACTCAATCAGTGGCTTAGTGTGCTAGGATATACATATAGCATGGAGGTTGCAAATCTCCAGACCACAGAATACTTCGCACGTATGCATGACTGACTTGGGATGATTCCAAAGGAAGCAAAACTAACTTTCTCAAATTCACGGCGGCAACTTTCACCAAATGCACGTGTATAAGAGGAAGTCACTCCTTTCATCAAACAAATACTTCATGAGCTAGCATGAAGAAAATGCTTTCAAAAGTTTCCAACACTAGCTTAATGCTCAGCAAAATTATGGAGAAGGCAAGGATGTTGTCAATGGGCTCAACAACAATTCTTCTGGGTTTCCTTTCAAAAGGAATTCCATAGTTAAGTGAACAAGTGATAGCATTGGTCAGACCTAAAAGATATAATGGTGTATGCTCGAGGGATCAACCACGAATAAGACAACATTATGAGCATCGTTGGTGCTGATTTGATTTGACGATAGCCCACACTCAAATCAAAGGATTGATAAGACAATAGGTCCAGCAACTGATCACAGGGACCAATCGATGAAGATATCATCTTTCTTCAACACACACTACACAAGATTATCCCTTTGGAACGAACTAAGTCAGGCAAGCTTTTATCTTTCAATTCTCCAAGTTTTTGTCTAGCTTAACCAACTAGCTCAGGGATATCTAACACCGATTCTTGGAGAAAGGGTGGTTCACAATAAACCAACTTGATCACGAGCTCAACATAGCGGTCAGGTGACAACCTGGTAATACTTCTGAGAGATATTCAGAAAATCACGAACCACCGGTATGTTACTAAGCTCAAGAACAATCTTGTTTTTGAAGGCAAGACGATATGATCAAATGAGTGAGGACTTGACAAGATCCTAACTCATCAATCGAAGGGTGCACCGAAATAAGGACTAGGTAGCACGATCAATCTTAGAATGATGATTCAATAACCAACATACTAAGAATAAAATTATTATCCTTTAACTACCAAGCAACAGAGTTGCTAGCAGTATTGATTTCACACATCACAATTCATTTGTCGGTATTCCGGTTGCATCAACACGAGGGCCGAGGAATGAACAGTGATGGCAAGAAGTATCACTGTACCAAGAGTTCATGGGATGGTGTGCAATTCCTATAACAATCTCGATATAAAATATGTAATACTCCAAGGTAGAGCAGAACCAAAAGCTGGATTGGCATTTGATCTGCGGAATACAACTACTTTGACCCAATCCTAGATATGGAAGAGGTACTGGAGTTTGTTTCTCCCAGTCATTCTGCGATAGAATGGCTTGACAGACCACAAGAGTAATAGGCATCGATAAACGAACGCACGCATACTCTTGACTATCAATTGATAGACGAGGGTCAGAATGCAACTAAAGAGAACAACTCAAAGGAACATATAATTTTCTGAGTTGTGGATGCATAGATTAGTATGTCGAACCAAGTTCAACATATTTCTCCCGGATAACCCATGCAGAAAGGTAGAACTGGCAGAGTCACGATTTATGAATGGAGAACTCCTCAAGAATAATCCTGTTGTGATATTTCAGTTCAACGAGGAACTTCTGCCATAAGTAGTTCATGGTACCTGGAAGAAGAAGATACCACGGCCTTTAAGGACTATCGCAAAGGTTACTAATATCCTAAAGGAACTAGCAAACACTATCAACATGAAGTAAGTAGAGTGAATCTCGGGTTCAAAACCCAGAAATAGAATACCTACTACTAAGTAGCATCACGGAATGCTTTCGAGAATAAAGGCCAGAATCTCACACTGGGACACAAAAACATTGCTAGATTACTAGGTGACTCCCTAAAACACCTAGGGTCATAATAATAGCTCCAACATATATGTCAAGGCAATAATTTACCTCAACTCACCGATTAGTGTGGTTAATCTGGCCCAAAGGAACATCGGAATGGGAGGAAGGAATTTTGCAAATGCTTCAGACTATTCAGAAACGTGGGGTGACTCGGACAGCATAACGGCTGTAAATGCTCAGAAAAGATTTGAGACATTCACAAAAATGGTGGCATAACCACTCAGAAGCACAATATCAAGGTCTCGAGATCAATAATCAACATACAGAAGTAGTAGGAACTGAAACGAGGCTTAAGTCCAACAATCTTATAAGTCTACGGATTAGTAACACGTGATCCTGATGGAAAGAAGAGATAGCCTAGTTCTTAATCCCCGCAGGAAAGATAAGATGACTCAGATCAGAAGGGCATGTGGTATAAGGAGTAAAAGAGCCTTACGTTCCATCCCACAATCAATTCCCTTATATAACTAAAGAATTTCTAGACTCAACTTCGACCAGTTTGGCTTGGTAATCCTACAGGCAGTCAAGCTCTGATACCAACGCTGTCAGGACCCCGACTCAATGCCACATCGATCTAGCATGTAACACCTCATATCACTTTGCGGCCTCACGCACGGTATTCCCACGGGTGTCGCCTTACCTTTGCCCGGGACCGTTTGCGCCTTTTGGCACACGTATATGACAGTGTCGCTAGCATCCATATGATAAGGAGCCCGGGCTGACATGGCTAGTCGTAAACCCAAAGTGGCACAAACTTACAGGGACAGGCATCCATGACCCAGCATCGAACGTGTCGGTCATCAGCGAGTGAATCCAGGCTGTAGCACTGGGCTAGCAGGACTCCGGTGAACCGGGCTGTAGCAGGCTAACAGGACTCCGGTATTCATCGCGTGACATTTCCCCGAAGGGACAGACACAGGAACGAAGAAGGACACATGCCGGCCAGCCTAAGTGTTCCGGAGCAGTAGCAAGCTACCATGGCTCAGTGGAAACACTAGGAGACATTTCCCGGTAAGAGAGGCTACTAAAGATAAACAACTAGATGGTCAGATCCCACACATACCAAGCATTTCAATAACATACACACAATATGCTCGATATGTGCAATACAACATGGCATCACAAAATGACTCTACGACTCAAGTAGTTTATTCAATAGGCTCCGAGGAGCGAGATATTACAAACATGGGTCTCATGACCCAACACTCAGAGCATACAAGTCAAAAGCACAAGCGGAAGCTATCATGTCTGAGTACAGACGTCTATAAATGAAAAAGGCTGAAAAGCCTGACTATCTATCAGATCCTGCCGAGGGCACAAGATCGTAGCTGAGGTATCAAGCTAAACGTCGAAGTCCAAGCGGAACTACTAGTGAGACTGAAGTCTCTCTGCAAAACATAAAATAGGCAAACGTGAGTACAAATGTACCCAGCAAGACTTACATCAGATCTATCTACACATGCATCATTATCAACAAAGGGGATGGTGGAGTTTGACTGCAGCAGGCCAGCTTTGACTCGGTGGCTATCCTGAACTACGACTGCAAGTAACTCTCTTGAGGTGGCGCACACGAGTCCACATATTCACCATATCAATACACCACTATGGATCCGCTCCCATCTCCCTACGAGAACGCCATCCATAGCACTCACGCTTATCTTGCGTATTTTAGAGTATCCACTTTCACTTGTCTATGAACTGATATAAGCAACCCAGAAGTCCTTTTCCGTGGACACGGCTATTCGAATAGATGATATTAACCCTGCAGGGGTGTACTTCTTCATACATGTTTCCACCACTTAGCGTCTGCACACGACATGTGCTCGGCAGACTTCAAGCGAAAGCCGACGTGGGTGTAGACCACGACCTACCTAAACACTCAAGTCTCTAGTCCAGGTTTATCGCCTATTCGGGTTCCATCCATGAGGAGATCCGGCCGGAGTTTCGCTCACAGCCCCAAACGATGTGAACAGGGTTCCGTGACACCAAACGGGCACCCGGTTTACCCGGCCACGTGCCTACCGCATCACAGCCCACCCCTACGGTCAGCGCTGTCCACGGCCTCCAGCATACTACAAACACCAAAAACTACTTGCAACTCCTGGACAGAGGACGAGGGTGAATAAGAAGTCGAGCGGGGTCATATTTCAGGGCCCAATGTATGGTAGTAGCTGAATCATGGATCACAAACACAGAACTCAGTTCCTGAGGACGGCTACAATGAGACAACCCACCATGTACTCCTACATGGCCTCTCACCGCTACCTTTACCAAATCGTGTTCACACACTTAGCTCACACACAGTAGGACATGTTCACACGCCTCTGATTCATCCCCGATGAATCAGACCTGACTCAACTCTAAGCAGTAGCAGGCATGACAAACAAACATGAATGAGTAGGCACATCAGGGCTCAAACAACTCCTACTCATGCTAGTGGGTTTCATCTATTTACTGTGGCAATGACAGGTCATGCAGAGGATGAAGGGGTTCAGCTACCGCAGCAAGTAACAGATGAATCGGTGTTGTCCTAATGCATTAAAAGAGAGCAGGAGCGAGAGAGTAGGATTGTATCGGAATGAACAAGGGGGTTTTGCTTGCCTGGCACTTCTGAAGATAACATTGAGTCTTCATCAGTGTCAACGATCACATCATCGGTATCACGTCTATCGAGAGGGGACAAATACCGGCAACACAGAAAGGAACACAATCAATGCAATGCACAATATGATGCATGCTCATGACATGGCAATATGAATGTGTTTTGAGCTAATGCAACTAGCAACAGATTAAATGAAGTTGGTTTGAATATAAAATTCAAATTTAAACTCCATATGTGATTATTCAAATGCCATTTATATGATTTGTGCTAAACAGCAGCTATAAGTTGTTCTAACATGCATGAAAATGGTACAGATGGATTCCTTGAATTTTTCTGATAATTTTTCATATATAATTTATTTAATTTGGAGTTACGGTTAATTTTCTATGATTTATTGAAGTTTTAGCTATTTTCTGAAATTAATAAATCATTTTAGATTTATTTAAATTCCAGAAAGGAATTATTGCGTCAGCACTAGGTCATGCTGACCTCAGCATAGTCAACAGGGGCTGGTCCGGGTCAAACCTGACCAGTGGGGCCCACTGGTCAGTGACACACCGCTGGCATGAGTCACTGACATGTGGGGCCAGTCAAAAGCCACGTCAGCAAGTCAAACTGACATCGAGGCCCACATGTCAGTGAGATAGAGAGCTAACAGGGGGTTATTTAACTTAACCCGTGTTTTTAACAGCAGCGGTCCCACATGTCATGCACAGGGGTTTAATTAACTGAGTGATTAGCACCTAACCTAATGCTCCACGTCAGCTAGTGACGCCGGCGACCACGGCGACGGCGAGACCTCGCTGGAGTTGCTCGGGACGGCGCTACGGCTGCGGTTGGGCACCCTGAGGGCACCAGGAGGAAAGCCCGTGCTCCCGCGCGTCTAGGGGCGCACGCAGCTGGGCACAGGGAGGCCGGGGTCGACGGCGGCGACCAGAACGGCGGCGGCCGGAGCTACGGTTTCGGGCGGCTTAGTGCTATGGTGCACAAGAGGACGAGCTGGTGGCGGCGTTAGCTTGCTGGCACTTGCGCGCATCCACTGGTAGCATCGGGAGGGTGAGACGTGGCCTGAGTCGAGCGCAGCGTCGACTTCGGCGGCGGCCGGAGTTCGGGCCAGCACGGCGCGGTGGCTGCAGCGCGTTAGCCAGAGAGCAGAGGAGCGCGTCGGGACCCTGGGAACCTGGAGAGCACACGGGAGCTGCTGGAGCGAGCGGAAGAGCTCCGGGACGCGAGGTTCGCTGGCAATGGCGATGGCCGGAGCTCGGTGCTCGCGGGGAACGGCGCTATAGCACGGGGGCGAGCACAAGGAGTTAGGGGATAAGGTAAGTGGCTCACGGCGAGTCAGACGGTGCAGACGGCGGGGCCGGGGAGGCTCTGGACGTGCCGAATCGGTGGAGTCGATCTCCGGGCACCGGAGGTGAAGACGATGATGCTCCGGTCGATTTCGGCTTCCTCTGATCGCGTGCGTTGGTGGGTAGCTCCACGGGGTCAGGGCGGAGCTCGGGTACGCAGAGAGGGGGCGAGGGAGTGGCTGTGGTTGCGGTGGTTGCGAACGGCGGCGGCGGAGGCGTTCGGGTGTGCGAGAGGGAGAGGCGAAGGAGAGACGAAGGGGACGAGTGAGGGGGTCCAGGGGTTCGAGGCGGCGCCGAGGAGAAAGCCCGAGGCGTCGCGGTGGCGAGGGACGCAGGCAGGCAGGGAGGTGGCGTGTCGCCACGGCGCGCGCGTGCGCTGTCTCCCTCCTCTGCCTACTGGCAGAGGTAGAGGACGACTGGCACCAGGCCAGTGGGCTGGGCTGTCCACTGGGCCAGCCAGGTAAGGGCCCAGGTAAGACTCTGTTCTTTTTATTTTTATTTCTGTTCTATTTTGTTTTCTTTTTTTTTCTTTGCCACTGTTTTCAAATTTAAACAAATTCAAAACAGTGCCAAATATCCTCTGAATAATTTATGTTGCTAGATGGACTTTTCCAACAGCACATAAAACATTTCAAAGTTATCTGAAAATATATCCCATATTTTATGAATATAATTCCAGATTCAAATACAATAATGATTTAAATTCAGTGCCCAAAATATTCCACATAAATGTTCACTATTTTTGGTTTGGTCTTCAAAGCCTTGCCAAATTATCAAACATTTATGAGGAGCCTTTTGGAGCAATGAATGAGATTTCTAGGGTTTTTGCCCCTCTTTTATTTAGGGTTTTTGAGGCTTCCAATATTCCTCAATTCAAGTTTCAAAAATATAGACATGATGCACACATGAAGCTAGGCTAGAGCAATGCCAGAAGCTAGGGATGTGACAGACCAAGACGCTGGATGGCGCCAGGGAGCAGGAGGTGGCCTTGAAGGAGAAGATCAAGGCCGACGAGGCGCTGCTGGCGAGTGCTGCTGCCGCCCAGAACGCTTTTAGGGAGAATGTGGAGCACTGGATCGAGGATCTCGTGGGTGTTGCCGCAGTCATCGACAGGGAGCTGGCGCAGCTGGGGATGGAGGATCTCGGGTATGCCTCCGATGAGCACCTCCAACCCAGCGCCAAGCTTAGCTTGTTCTTCAAAGGCATGGCGACGGCCCTCCAGCGACTCCGGGAGAAGATCCCAAAGCAGCTGGCCGACGAGTCGCGCAAGATCTGCGCGGGAGCTCTTCAAAAGGTGCTGGTGAAGGTGGCCTTCTGCAACCCAGGCCTCAACCTCACCAACATCCTCAGGACCTTGCCACCGGATGCTGATCTGGAAGCGCTCAAGACCCTTGTCACACCCATTGTGGACAAGGTGAGCGGGATCAAGAGGGTTGAGGGGGATCGCGTAGATTAGGCCGCCCGTTTTCTCTTTTTCTTGTCGCTGCTGGTCATGTTATGAGAACAATCTGTTAGAGCTGCGACAAGCTATCTTGTAATATGACTCTATTTTGGGTAGCGATTGCTATGTTATTTCCTTTACTTGATTCCTTCCTTTGTATGTTTTTGCCCTACGCTTTTAGGGAACTTGTCCGTGCAGGCACCTTAGCCGCGAGCGCTGAGTGCGGGACGTCAGCAGCCTGCTGGCGGTGCCGCTACCGACAAGAAATCTTGTCGCAACTAGTCGCAGCTCACTTAAGTTGTTGAGCGGACTCGAAACAAAGTAAGGGCGCAACTAGCTACGAGTTGGTTCCTCCGCGCACAGGTTTTCCATACAAAGCACGGTCGTTCGAGGAAGATAACTTAAAAAAAACTTTAGCAACTTAGCTTTTCTGTCATTTGCTTCCCGGTAAGGCGAAAGTTCCTCGAACGACGCTTGGTCCACACCATTATCTTCTCCTTTCTCCCCGGCAAACTTGTGAGCGAGGGAACCTTCCTTTCTTTGAGAAAGAGAAAGAAGAGAAAATAAAGATATGGAGCCTTACGGCTCGTTATTGCTTACCGGGGGTAGGCTCTGCACAAAGTGTCAGATAATGCATGCAAAAAAAAGTAGAAAGCATGAAATTGACAAGATGTGCGGAGCACATGAGCTTTACTTGCGCACGGGGTCTGCGCCCGGCTTCCTACAAAGGATTACATGCAACATCGGCAAGACTTGTACAAAAGGTGGTTGCCGGAACAGGTTCCGGCAACCGCGCCCTACGGGTAAAACTTACGAAGATGCTCAATGTTCCGGGAGTTGCTCACCGGAATGCCATCTTCAGTCTCAAGGCGGACAGCGCTAGGCCTAGTGACTCGTTTCACCCGGTAAGGGCCTTCCCACTTCGGCGTCAACTTGTTGGAATTCTTGGCGGACTGAACGCGCCGAAGAACAAGGTCGCCTTCCTCGAGACTTCTGGCATTAACTTTGCGGCTATGGTAGCGGCGCAAAGCTTGCTGGTATCGAGCAGCTCGTACAGCGGCTTGAAGACGGTCCTCCTCAAGGAGCAGCGCATCATCTGGTCGCAACTGCTCTTGCTCAAGCTCATCATAAGCGAGCACTCGGGGTGACCCGTATACAAGTTCTGTGGGGAGAACCGCCTCTGCTCCATAGACTAGAGCGAAAGGTGTCTGGCCAGTGGCTCGATTTGGCGTCGTCCTGATCGACCAAAGAACCACCGGCAGCTCCTCAATCCAGTTCTTTCCGCACTTGCGCAGCCTGTCGAAAGTCCTGGTCTTGAGTCCGCGCAGCACTTCAGCATTCGCCCTCTCCGCTTGACCGTTACTTCTCGGATGAGCAACAGAAGCGAAGCAGACCTTGGCGCCAAGATCTTGGACATACTGCATGAAGGTGCGGCTCGTGAATTGCGTGCCGTTGTCGGTGATGATCCTGTTAGGGATCCCGAAGCGGCAAACAATCGACCTGAAGAACTCGACTGCTGACTGTGTTGTCACCTTCCTCACTGCTTCCACTTCCGGCCACTTTGTGAACTTGTCGATTGCAACGTACAAGTACTCAAAGCCCCCGACAGCTCGGGGAAAGGGGCCGAGGATGTCGAGCCCCCAGACCGAAAATGGCCAGGATAAAGGGATCGTCTGGAGAGCTTGAGCCGGCTGGTGTATCTGCTTGGAATGGAACTGGCACGCTTCACACTTGGTTACTTGTGCAGTTGCATCCTGGAGGGCTGTTGGCCAAAAGAAACCTTGCCGGAACGCTTTGCCAGCAAGTGCTCTTGCGCCAATGTGGTGACCACATATGCCTCCATGTATCTCTGCCAATAGCTTTTGTCCGTCTTCCTGGTGAATACACTTCAATTTCACGCCGTTGAGTCTTCTTCTGTACAGTGTGTTGTCGACAAACTGGTACATACTTGACTATCGGGCTACTCTTTCCGCTTCTTCTTGCTCTTCGGGAAGTTCTCCTGTCTGAAGGAAATGGACAATCTGTTGTGCCCATGCTGGAGCTTGCGGCTCGACAACAAGGACTAAAGGCACATCTGCTGCTGCGGGAAAATCCGCTTCTACGGCAAGAACCTGCGGCTCAGCCGGAGCTTGACGATCCCTGGCAAGCTTGCCGGAGCAAAACTTGTCGGGAGCGTCTGCTTCAACGGAACAAACCCTAGGGTTTGCCGGAGTAGACTGCTCCTCAGCACCCTTGGTGTTGATCTTGAGGACCTTCTTGGCGGCGGCTTCGGGGAGCTCTGCCGGAAAATAGTCACCAGAAATCAACTTCCTCTTCTTGCTCTGTCCAGTTGATGGCGTTACAGACGGTTGAGTCAGTTTGAGCACAAAGATCCCTGGTTCCACAGGTAACTTAAGTGCAGCGCACTTCGACAGGCCATCGGCCATGTCGTTCTGAGCTCTTGGAACATGTTCCATCTGTAGGCCGTCAAAGTGCTCTTCCAGCTTTCTTACTTCATCAACGTAAGCTT
Source organism: Triticum aestivum (assembly GCF_018294505.1). NCBI lineage: Eukaryota > Viridiplantae > Streptophyta > Magnoliopsida > Poales > Poaceae > Triticum > Triticum aestivum. The sequence goes on along the minus strand of NC_057810.1, from coordinate 621,025,178 downwards.
CCATCAACGGACTCTGATAATTCTTGTTCACTTGGCGGACGACAAGCTGTGAGTCACCCCTGACAATGAGCTTCTTGATCCCAAGGTCTGCTGCGATCCTGAGACCGGCAAGCAAACCTTCATATTCTGCGGTATTATTCATTGCTTGCTCCTTGGGAAAGTGCATCTGGACTACGTACTTGAGGTGCTCTCCGGTGGGTGCAACAAGTAGCACGCCCGCACCGGCGCCTTGCAGTGAGAAGGCACCATCAAAGTACATCAGCCACTCTCTGCTTGCTTCCTTGACGGGGATGCTCGTTTCTGGAATTTCTTCATCTTGTGTTGGCGTCCATTCTGCTATGAACTCCGCCAATGTTCTGCTTTGGATAGTTGAAGTGCTCTCAAACTTGAGGCCAAAGCTTGACAGTTCCAGTGCCCACTCGACAATCCTACCTGTTGCTTCTGGATTTTGCAGTATCCTCTTCAGCGGAAAACGAGTGACGACTGTGATCTCATGTTCTTGGAAGTAATGGCGCAGCTTTCTCGAGGCCATGAGAAGGCCGAAAAGCAATTTCTGCACACCAGAGTACCTTGACCTAGCCCCCTGCAGAAGGGAACTGACAAAGTAAACTGGGTGCTGCACCATTCTTTTCTGCATCTTCTCACGCGCCTGCGCAGATTCATCTTTGTCGGGACCAGAGCTTGCCGGTGAAGTCCCCTGCTTGTCGCTGGATGCATCTGCCGTGGTTGCTGGCTCATCATTCGCCTCCCTCTCCGCTACTAACGCAGCACTAACCACTTGATTGGTTGCCTCTATATATAGCAGCAACTTCTCTTGTGGCTTAGGTGCGACAAGTGTTGGAGTGGAGGACAGGTATCTCTTTAAGTCCTGCAGTGCAGCCTCCGCTTCCGGAGTCCATTTCATTGGACCTGCCTTTTTCAATATTTTGAAAAATGGCAGGGCGCGCTCAGCAGACCTAGAGATAAACCTGCTGAGAGCAGCTACGCAACCGGCAAGTCTTCGTACATCCTTGACGCGCTTTGGTGCTTCAATCTTCTCAATGGCCTTGATATTGTCGGGATTGGCTTCAATTCCCCGCTGAGACACGAAGAACCCGAGAAGCTTGCCAGAGGGGACTCCAAACACACACTTCTCGGGGTTAAGCTTGAGGTTGATCTTGCACAGATTTGCAAAGGTTTCGTCTAAATCTTGAATCAGAGTCGCCTTGTCCTTGCTCTTGACCACTATGTCATCCATGTAGGCTTCTACATTTCTATGTATTTGCGGCTCAAAAGCGCCATGGACTACCCTTGCAAATGTTGAACTAGCATTCTTTAAACCGAAAGGCATCCGTACGAAACAGTATGTGCCACATCGGGTGATGAATGCAGTCTTCTCCTCATCCTCTTCTGCCATGAAGATCTGATGGTATCCTGAGTATGCATCAAGAAATGAAAGAAAGTCACATCCGGCCGTGGAGTCAACAATCTGGTCGATGCGCGGCAAGGGAAATGGGTCTTTGGGACAAGCTTTATTGACATCGGTAAAGTCGATACAAAGCCTCCATTTCCCGTTTGCCTTGCGCACGACTACAGGGTTGGCCAACCACGTAGGATGGAGCACTCCTCTGACAAGGCCTGCTGCTTCCAATTTCTTGATTTCTTCTGCGATGAATTCTTGGTGCTCCACTGCCTGTTTCCTGACTTTCTGGTTGACGGGCCGCGCATGAGGACAGACGGCAAGATGGTGCTCGATTACTTTCCTGGGAACACCGGGGATGTCAGACGGTTGCCACGCAAATATGTCGATGTTCTCCCGCAGGAAAGCAACGAGCGCGCTTTCCTATTTAGGGTCGAGAGTGGCACTGATGGTGAAGGTACCACCAGTGCCATCCTCCTTGGTGGACACCTTCTTGGTCTCTGGTGGAGCTGCCATTGTCTTCTTACACTTGCCGGTGGAGCTCGATGGTGCGTCCTCGACGGTAGCGCAGCACTCCGAAGAGGTGCGCTTGCCGGAGTGGGCATCAGAACTCTTGCTGGACTTGGTCTTCTTCTTCGCCCCTGGAGCTTCAACGGCAAGTGACTTGCGATCTGCTGCGGCTGCTGCTTCCCGGTAGATCTTGTCGGTGCAGATAAGAGCATCCTTCTTGTCGCCAGGGACAGAGATGACACTTATCGGGCCTGGAATCTTCAGCATGTTGTATGCATAGTGAGAGGCTGCCATGAATTTGGCGAGTGCTGGACGGCCGAGTATCCCATTGTAAGGCAATGGAAAGTCAGCAACGTCAAAAGTGAGCCTCTCAGTTTTGAAGTTCAACTCGCTGCCAAATGTCACCGGCAACCTGATCTTTCCCTTCGACTTGCTCCTTCCCGGATTGATTCCTTGGAATGTGCCGGTCTCTTCGAGCTCGCCATCAGGGATCTGGAGTTTCTGGAGTACCGCGGAGGAGATCAGGTTCAAGCCGGCCCCGCCGTCAACTAGCATCTTAGTGACCTTGAGGTTGCGGATAGTTGGTGAAACCAACATCGGCAAGCACCCGACCGCAGTTATGCGATCAGGGTGGTCCTCAATATCAACGATGATAGGCGTGCTGGACCATTTCAGAGGCTTGCGTGACTCGACGGGTGGTTCTACCGCATTGACTTCCCGCATCCACTGCTTGAGCTGGCGGTGTGAAGTATGCAGAGAAGCACCGCCGTCAACGCACAGGACCTCTGTGGCTTTCTGGAACTCCTGCTCATTGGTCTCGTCATCATCCATATCTTCATCGTTGTCGTCATCTTCATCCTTATCGTGGCCACGGGGAGGTATGTCTCCTTGCCGCGGCGTCCTCCTCGGCCGGGGCGTTTCTTGTCGGCTCCTCCAGCACCTTCCTGGGCTTTCTCCTTGTCGCGTCGCTCGTATTCAGCCTGTTGCTGCTCGACAAGATGCTCGACCTTCTTGTAGCTCTGGAGGTCATGGCCCTTGGTGCGGTGGATCTTGCAGTACTGCTTGTTGGTGTCGTCCTGCTTGTCGGCGACCGCCACAACCTGGTAGTTGGTGCCTGCAGCAATCTCCTCGCCGGAGCTACCAGCTTTGGCTTTCTTGGCGCCACCTCCGTTGCCGGACTGCTCAACGACTAGCACATCTCTGCCTTTCTTCTTCCTGTTGTTCCGCCGCCGGTTTTTCTTTGCCGGGGCAGCCTCCTCACTATCAGATCCTCCTGCTTCTGTATTCTCTCCAGGGAGTTTCCTCCCTTCCTCAGCACGTGCACACTTGTCGGCCAGGGCATATAGCTCACTGACGTCTCTGATCTTGCACATCACCATCTCCTCCCGCATACTGCGGTTTCGCACGTTCTGATGGAACGCGCTGATTACCGCGGTAGGGTGGACATCTGGGATGTTGTGCTGTACACGGCTGAATCTCTGAATGTACTTGCGCAGGGGCTCTCCTTCCTTCTGGGCGAGCAGATGAAGGTCGCTCTCTTGGCCATGAGGCTTGTGGCCGCCTGTAAAGGCACCGACAAACTGATGGCATAGGTCTGCCCAGGAGGATATGGACTTGTCCAGCAAGTGCATGAGCCAGGATCTGACATTGGGCTTGAGCACCATTGGGAAGTAGTTGGTCAGGATCTTGTCGTCCCGCCCCCCGGCAGCTTGCACTGCGATGGTGTAGATGCGGAGGAACTCCGACGGATGCGACTTGCCGTCGTACTTCTCTGGCACGTCTGGCTTGAAATTCTTCGTGCTGGGCCACTGGACTTGCCGCAGCTCACTAGTGAACGCAGGGCAACCTACCGCGTACGGCAAGTCGCCTGGTTCCCCTGGTGCATGCATGTCGACAGAGGGACCAGCGCGCTGGTCCGATTGATGCCGCGCTTCTCTTCAGCGCTCAATGCGAGTATGAGCGTCTTCTTGCTGTCGTTCGTGAAGAACTTGGCGCTGATCGCGACGAGCTCGTGGATCTGATGATGCGGTGGAGTCGCTGTTGAGGTGGATCCGGCGAGTCGACGATCTTGGCCTTCGGGGTGGAGAGTGCATGGTGGTTGCACCCCCACCGGTTTAGTCGCCATCGACTCGTGCCTGGCAGCCCTGCCACGGCATCGATGTACTCGGCTGCCGCGGAGTGTCGCCGTTGGCAAAGCCGGTGAGACTCTGAATGGTGGCCCTCCATCCATCGATCTTGTCTGCCGTTGGAGGGTAATCCAGGAGCAGTTGAGCTCGCGCCAAAGCTTCTGCTGGAGTGGTGGGCGGCAGTGGCGAACGGCGCGAGGAGCGGGATATGCTCGGACTTCTAACTATGTTAGAAGGAGCAATATCCCGTCCAGGCGACCGTGTCTCGCTTGTGCGAGCATGTTGGCGTGCATGCTGGTCTTGAGCACCCCGACATCCACCAGCTCGATCTTGATCCAACAAACGTATGGCACTGCGAATACCATGACGCTGTCGGTCCTGCGCCTCCTGAGATGGGCGCGGTGCATGTACGAACGCCGAGGTCTGCGCAGCCTTGTCCTTGGACCTGGCAGCACCGTGAGCTCCCTCGTCGATGTCCGTTCTTCCGCCGACGTCTACCCCACCACCCGTTTGCTCCGGTGGTGGTGGGATCGACGTGGACGAAACAGCTGCCGCCGAAGCCTTCTTCTTCGGTGGCATGTCGATGAAGAAGATGAAGATCTAGCTTGTGTGAACGCCGGATCAGGTTCACACAACCTCGACGCCCCCTACCTGGCGCGCCAAAGATGTCGGGGAAACTGATCCACGAACACCTATGGGACCGGCGGACCGAGCCCCTTTCGGTTCGGCGGGGGCGGAGATCGCACGAAGAGCGGATCGAGGCGAAGCACACGAGCAGTTTACCCAGCTTCGGAGCTCTCCGGAGAGATAACACTCCTACTGCTGCATGTCTGAGTGTATTGAGTTCTTGCTCGGGAGCGCTGAGTGCTACAGTACACACTAGTTGCTAACGAGACCGAGTGTGAGTGTTTTTCTGCCTTTGAACCCCCCTCTACGTTGCGCATGGGCCTCCTTTTATATGCTAAAGGGGTCTCCGACAAGTGGCAACGTAGACAAGGGTAAAAATGGGAAAGGAATTGCGGTTGGTACAACTACCTGTACAGTGTATCGTACCTAACCCTGACGGCAGGGGACAAAGGCATTAAATGCCCGTCTACGTCGCCCAAATAGTGCAAAAAGGGACTGTCAGGGACGCCACCGCTTGCCACGATGGAAATCTTGTCAGCGTCGCTTGCCACCGCGCACCGCTGGCCGCACAGCCTCTTGCCACGCGCAGCTGGAAAGGTCCCAGGGCAACACGTTGGTGGATGTGCTGGAGCGCGGGTACAAAGTGGTAGTTTGCCGCGGCAAGCGCCTTGCCGCGGTCGTTGTCTTGTCGCGTCCGGAAGCTTGTCGCTCACCAGGCCTTGCCGGGACGCGTGGCGCGTCGCGGCAAGTTCCTTGAGATGCCTTGGTTGGCCTTCCCGGCAAGCCCCTCTTGCCGGGGCCTTGTCTCCTTGGCTTGAATACTTTGTTCTTGAATGGCTCCAAAGGAACCACGGAAGACCTTGGCGGTCACCCGGCAAGCCTTGCCGCGGGGTGCTGCAACTGCCCGTGCACAAGTTCGGGATACTAGGGTACCCCTACTCTAGTACACCGACAGTCACATATCAGAGCCTTTAGGAAAGTCCACATACTCAACCATCATTTAGTCTTCTATGATTGCTAACACTCACCGTGTACCAATGAGGAAAACATTTCAACAGGACACATAGAAAGATAGGGGCCTATAGTTTCGCCTCCCAACGTATTCACCTCAAGGGTGATGTCAACAATAATAACTCATGTTACCCATATTCAACTGGATATATGTGCCTAGATCTTTCCTCACCACATGATGCTGGCCAAAGGAGAAAATGAAAAGGAATAGAGGGAAAAACTTTGAATCTTGCATGAAAGTAAATACATAAAAGTAAAAGATAGGCCCTTCGCAGAGGGAAGCAAAGGTTGCCATGCGCTTTTTGTTTGTATGCTCAACCCCTTAGTGCAAGAGAACATCACATTATATTGCCCCTTATGATGGCAACCTTTATTATGCTGTCTGTCGCTTTTATTCTTTTCCATCACAAGTTCATACAACGCTCAATTTTCCCTTACACAAAATGATCTCACACTTTTAGAAGCAATTTTTATTGCCTTGTCACACTGATGAAAACTTACTTGAAGGATCTTACTCAATCCATAGGTAGGTACGGTGGACTCTCAAACAAGATTTGGATTTAAGGGTTTTGGATGCACAAGTAGTATCTCTACTTAGTGCGAAATTTTTGGCTAGCAAAGATAGGGGCAAGCACCACATGTTGAAGGATCTATGACAATATAACTTCTATGTGAATATGAACAAACATAAATCATTACGTTGTCTTCCTTGTCCAACGTCAACAATTTTGGCATATAATATTTTGATGGGTGCTCACAATCACAAAAGATTTCCAGGATAGTGTATTTGCATGTGAATATTCTCTTCCCTTATTAATTCTTTCATGAGTTGCATCATTAACCAATGCTATGTTTGTCAATCTACAATAAAATTTACTACTTATAATTTTCCTCGTGTAATGTCATCACTTACGATAAGATTAGCATATGATCTTTTTCATTTATTTCCTTTCTTTTTATTAAAACAAGAAAGTAAAGAAAGCAAAACTCAAATTAAACTTTATTATATATCTTGCACACGATTACAATGATAGATCACTAAGAAAACTCTCGAAAAGAAAGGATCGAACTCAACTTTTATTCATCTAAAGCAAAAGATAACTATGGATCAAACTAAGAAAAGTAAAGGTAAAAGATAGTGGAGATGATACGATACCGGGGCACCTCCACCAAGCTTGGCGAAAGCCAAGGGGATGCCCATACCCGATACTCAATTTTCTATTGGTGATGGAGGAGGTGGTGGTGATGAAGTAGAAGCGATCTTGTCCGTAGGTTTCCACGGCAGAGGCTCACCATCATAAGAGGAAGAGTGAGTCTCTCGGGTCCTGCAACTGGCAGCCAAACTCATACCTTTAAACCTTGCCTCATATTCCAAGACTTGGCTTTGGAGGTCGTGGATCTGGCTCTGGAGGAAGTTGATTTGCTTGTTGAAGGAGAAGACGATGTCCTTCATGGACTTTTCCATCCACCTTGAGATCACGGGTGTAGTCCGCAGTCATGAGGTGATTGGCATTGAGTCCATGTTCCACCATCCCCTTGCACCGAAAGACTTCCTGCTCCATAGCTTCAAGCCTGGCCTCCACGGATCCAGTTCCCTTGGGGCCTTGCACATCACGGATGTGTAGCACCCCATCATGCATCTGGATAGCTTGAGGGTGCTGCATCACCTCCCACGGATATGGGTTGATGACGTTCTCGAAGAACTTGTACTTGGAGGAGCTTAAAGTGGCAATGGTGGATTAGATATGATAGAAAAATAGCTAGAAAAGAATACAAGAGATTTCTTTGTGATACGGAGGTCAACAGGTTCGGGGGGTATATAAAGATTTTTTATCTTGGGAAACAAGCAAAACAGAAGAAAAACGGAGTCCGGAAAGTACCCGAGGTGGGCACACCTAGCCAGGCACGCCCTGGTGTCTTGTTCCCACGAGGTTCACTTTCCTGGTTGTTCCTTATTTTCCTAATTTTTTAAATATTCCAAAACTGATAAAAAATATTTTTGTAAATTTTTCGGAGTCTGTTTACTTACCATATCACATACCTCCCTTTTTTCACGATTCTGGAGTGTTCCAGAAGGTTTCCTTTATGTGTTCTTCCGGTGTTATAGTTTGGATAATATTGCTTTCAACATTAATGGGCGTACCTGAGATATAATGTTTTATTCGTTTCCCATTAGCATCCTTCGGGTTAGTACCTTCGGCATTATTTATTTTGATAGCTCCAGATCGATAAACCTCCTCGATAACATAGGGTCCTTCCCATTTGGAGAGGAGATTTCCTGCAAAGAATCTGAAACGAGAGTTGTAGAAAAGAACATATTCTCCAACTTTGAACTCACGCTTTTGGATTCTTTTGTCATGCCATATTTTAACTTTTTCTTTGAATAACTTTGCATTTTCATAAGCTTGGGTTCTCCATTCATCTAATGAGCTAATATCAAATAACCTCTTTTCACCAGCAAGTTTGAAATCATAATTGAGTTCTTTAATTGCCCAATATGCTTTATGTTCTAACTCAAGAGGCAAATGACAAGCTTTTCCATAAACCATTTTGTAAGGATACATACCCATAGGATTTTTATATGCTATTCTATAAGCCCAAAGTGCATCATCTAGTTTCTTAGACCAATTCTTCCGGGACCAATTGACAGTCTTTTGTAAAACTAACTTTATTTCTCTGTTGCTAAGTTCAACTTGACCATTATACTGAGGATGATAAGGTGATGCAATTCTTTGGTTAATATCATACTTAGCAAGCATTTTATGGAAAGCACCATGAATAACGTGTGAACCACCATCAGTCATTAAATATCTAGGGACTCCAAACCTTGGGAAAATAACTTCCTTAAGCATTTTAATTGAGGTGTTGTGATCAACACTACTAGTTGGAATGGCTTCTACCCACTTAGTAACATAATCAACAGCAACCAAAATATGAGTATACCCATTAGAGGAAGGAAAAGGTCCCATGAAATCAACTCCCCAAACATCAAATGATTCAATAACAAGTGAATAATTCATAGGCATTTCTTGACGCTTACCGATATTACCTATTCTTTGACATTCGTCACAAGATAAAACGAACTTACGGCCATCCTTGAAGAGAGTAGGCAAATAAAAACCATATTGCAATACCTTATGAGCAGTTCTGTCTCCCGTGTGATGTCCTCCATAAGCTTCGGAGTGACACTTCTATAGGATTTGTTCCTGTTCATGCTCAAGTACACAACATCTAATAATACCATCTACTCCTTCATAAAGATGTGGGTCATCCCAAAAGTAATGTCTTAAATCATAGAAGAATTTTTTCTTTTGTTGGTATGTGAAGCTAGGTGGTATGTATTTAGCAATAGTATAATTAGCATAATTAGCATACAAAGGTGTACTATTAGAAACATTTATTGCAACTAACTGTTCATCACCTTTTGTCTCTAATCTCTACTCCTAATGTGTCATTATGTACGTCGTCTCATTCGTTCGTTCGCTCCCCTATCTCCCAATTCCATCTCGACCACCTCGAGGCTCCATCGTGCCGCCGCCACCTCCTGCCGACCGCTCCCTTCCGCCCCCACCCCTCGGTGGCACGCACCGCCACTCATGCCGCAGCCATTGGCGGCTTCCTCCCGCCCTGATCCCGACTCCCCCCAGCGCCGCCGCCGCCACCACGGCAGCGCCTCTTGCTGATGACCACCACAGGTGCGCCTCCCTCTCCCTCGAGACTCCAGCTCCCCAGCGGCCATCCCTCATTTCCCCCAAGTTCACGACCACTGCTTCTTCGAGGCCGAGGAGACCATCGAGTAGCAACGAGCTCAGGTCGGGGTCGTAGTCCAGCAATGCAAGGAGCCAAGGAGGGTGGTCCAGCCGAGAGAAGGATGTTGCGAGAGGGGATGAAGCGGCAGTTGCACGGCCGTGTTGATCCGAGCTTGTTGTGAGAGCGGATGGAGTGGTGGCTGCATGGATTCCTTATTGCAGGTGCCAGTATGCATGCATGCCTTCTTGATTTTGTACCTGCCTCTTTCCTGACAGTATTCTGACTCTGCCTGGGCGTTCTTCTACTTTGTGTGTGTTCAGAACGATGCACTAATACAAGTTTCATACACATGCTTTTCTTTTTCCTTCTTCGTATGCCTATCTGTGAATCTTGTGAGCCATGATTGGCATGCTGCTGTGTATGTCATTCTGTCACTTATATTGATTCTTGTTGAGGCACTGCTGCTACCTAATTTTTTGAATTGATGCTAGAAATAACAAACTAATACAGAGAGAACATACACATTTATTACACATGATTAAGGGCGATAATCTATATATTTCCTATAGTACCTTCATATCTTCTGCTGCAACAGATGCATATGGAGCACACCGTGGGATATCCCCATCCACAAGGGTCACCGCCGTCAAGGGCTTCTTCACGGATCTGGGAAGCCATGGACCTTCAGCTCCTCAAGGTTTGGATTTTCTACTGAACCATCATGTCCATCATGTGTAGAACACGATGCACTGTTAAGTCAAGGTTCAGGGCGACGTATGCCGTAGTCCCATATGGCTTTTCCAATGCAGGACCTTCTACATCTCTGCATATCAATCCAACAAGTCAAAGTTAATCTGATATGTTCAAGTTAACCATGGATCAATTCTGGAATATTTGTTAGTTGAAATTGTAGGCAGTTCATCTCTGGAGTTACATGATCTTTTCTTGGAGTAGTATTCCCTTAAAATATTTCATCTCTTATCTATTAAAATAAATGTTAAGAGAAAAGACATCTTTGGTCTCAAGAATTAGTACTACTCCAATTTGTATTTTCAATCCATATTTTTTTATTTTCAAATAACATCAAACCTATGTCTAGATTGTATATTACAAATGGTTGTGCTGAAAGAGCTCAGAAAATTTTCATGGTTGTGCTTACTAGAGAATCAAATTTTTGTTGTTATGCTGCTGTAGACCTTCTGAACATCTTTAAGGTGTTTTTGCCTCAGGTTCTTGTACCCCAACCTCTCGGACCCCGTGAATGGAGAGGCGGCTTCACTGATGACGCGCAACAAGAAGTCATACAATTAGAAAGTCCAAGGTATGGTATGCAACAACACCTCTCTCTATTGTGCTTCTATCTGTTTCGTGGACTAATTCAGAATGTTGCTCATTAAGGTTCGATAAAAAAATGTTCAGAATATGATGCATGACGATCAGATGGTCAAAAAGTGATGGTGTGTGACGATCGGATGGTTCTTCAAGCTCCCATCATGACGTACGCTCCATATCTAGATATATTTGTTGCTTTCTTCTTATGGACATGCGAGCTTTTGTGCAAGGCTAATGACCTGGAGTACGTCATAAATTGTAGTGAAACATACTTGGGGTTGTAGAGTTTTGTGCAAGCTATGGTGATGTTGCTTAATGTCCCATTTAGATCTCAAAGCGCCCCCATGGTTATATAGAATCCCTAGATATATTTGTTGCTTTCTTCTTATGGACACGCGAGCTGGATATTCGCTACACAAAATAGGGGTGTAAAACTAATCCTTCATTTCCTAAATTATTGCATATTTGCCATGTAGTTGTTATACACTTGCACACTGCAGGACATGTGTTGGATGATTCTTTTTTTACAAAAGGAGATCTTCGATGATGTTGTGTTCTTTCAAACCGTGGATAACATTTTGATCCAAGTGATCTGGTTCTTTCAATTGGTGCATATCATGTTTGTATGAAGTTCAAGCTAGCAGAGTACGAAGCTATGAGGTATTTCAAATTTTCACTAAAATATCATGGTTAGTCATTCCAATTTTAGGATCTCAAAGCGTGATGCCCTGTTGCTTTTACTAATATAATTCATATATGATTATTTTTTGTAATGTGCAAAACATTTTTCAGGACTATCTTTGTATTGTTTGCTTACCATTTTTGCGACAACAGATTTCAACATCACTTGTAATAAATTTGTAGGTAATTTTGTGGACAATTACACGCCCATATTTTTCAAATTAATGACACCAGTGAGTTGATACTTTTGGTATCTGATCTGGTTCTTTTGGGTACAAGTCTTGCTCTGAATTGTAAATAGATTGCACAGCAAATTGGCTACTCCTTTTCTGGGATACATAATGCAATTTACTGATATTGTTCAAATTCAAAAAATAATTGATCAGCGCTCAGCAGGGTCGCATATAATAAAGTATATATGAAAGTATCTTATGGTTACTCTTGTTTGGTTCATTTCTCTCTATATATACATCACCGAGTTAAATTGCAAGTGAAATGGATTTCAGTTATTTTCCAATTGTTGCAGGCTATCTCTTTTGCACATACAAAATTTATATGCATTATATTTGTAGGCTCAGTCAGAAATCCAATTGTTGTAGGCTATCTTTTTTATACATACATAATTTATATGCATTATATTTGTAGGCGCAATGAGAAAAAGTACATATATAACTTGCAAAATTTGATATGCATTGTATTAATAGGTGCAGTTCATAAAAGATTTAGAAGTTGGATCTCTCCTTTTGTGCTATTATTGCTGAAATCAAGAGGCTCATTACAAGGAATTGTCATGTTATGTGTACCTTGTAATAGTGACATGCAATGGCCAAGTGATGTTGAGTGATATTGATCCTATTTGATAATGGCTAGTATATGTTCTTTGGTGACAGGCAATTTTCTGGTTTAGGAGAGACCAAGACTGCCGAGAAAGAAAGAAGCTAATCTGGCCCCCTGGGACCTGCGGGCGTTGAGGGTGGCGGCGGCCACAACTGGAGAGGGTGTCTCCCTCTTGTCGACAGGGTTTGGCGCCGGTGCTCGGTGCACCGTCTTGGCCGTGCTGGGCGGCGAGTCAGCGGCGGGCTTGGATCCGATCTAAAGTTGGCGGCTTCACCATGCTTGTACTCCTTTGCTAGCTGGTCTGCGGGCTTCCTCCGAACATCCTGCTCGGCTGGTTGGCGGAGCAATGGATATGCGAGCTCTGGGTCGGGGGAAACCCTTGACCGACGGTGCTGGTCACGATGTTGGCGACGCTCGCGGTGCCGTTCTCCCTCTGGTGGGCGACATCGAGACCCTCTCCTCGCCTTCCACCCCATGGTCCCGGGCAAAAGCCTAAAATCTCTTGATTGAGCGGCGACAGCGCGTCGGCATCATTTTCTTCTTGAAGACGCTGTCTTGGGAGTCCAGGATGGCCAGGGGTTCAGCACGGTGGTGGTTTTCCTGTTCTTCTGACGTGACCCTGCTTGGCAATGGCGGTGTGTTCCTTGGTCTTGGCCGATGACGGGCGCGATGTATGGGTTCCTATGGGAGGTGAGGTGGCCAGGGCTCATCCTCTCCCTGACAACATGTTTGCCAGTCCATCTGTGCTCGGGGGTGAGCTATTATGTCTCCCGATGGGCAAGGGTGCCCTCTTCGGAGGCAGAGGCGGAAGGTAGGACAACATGGGTTGGCCCTTGGGAGTTGATGGAGCGTGGCCTTCCTCTGGTGGTGAGTTGCTCCCTTGTCGCGATTGCGTCGATGGCATGATCGGAGGCCGTCGCTTGTTGTTCCATAGTGTTTGTATCTTGTCGATTTTCGTTTTTTCTTTTCCTTCTTTGTTGGGGTGATGGTTGTAATGTGTGGTTGGTTCTTTATATATAAAGCGGGGCGAAAGCCATTTTCAGCAAAGAAAGAAGCCAAAGAGAGTTTGAATTTGTCGTTGTTTGATGAAACCAGATGCCACCATGCTTAAAACGTATTTCTGAAATAAAATAATGATTTGATAAATGCGTATATTTCTATTATTACATGGCAATACCCGGTCATCCGACTTTTGCCTGTAGCAATGCACGGGCATTCTCCTAGTCATTAATAGGTTGTGGCTCATCAAGAATATTTTCAAGCCTAGACAAGTTATCAACTACGAGGTTCTCTGCTCCATTTCTATTAGTGATATGTAGATCAAATTCTTGTAGCAGAAGAACTCACCTAATGAGTCTAGATTTAGCATGTTTATTTTTCATAAGATATTTTATAGCAGCATGATCGGTGTGAACAGTCCCTTTAGAATCAATAATGTAGGATCTAAATTTATCACTAGCAAACACCACTGCTAACAATTCTTTTTCAGTAGTAGCATAATTTCTTCGAGCATTGTCTAGGAGTTTTACTAGCATAATGGATAACATTTAATTTCTTCTCAACTCTTTGTCCTAGAACAACACCAACATCATAATCACTAGCATCACACATAATCTCAAAGGCAAGTTCTAATCAGGTGGTTGAACAACAAGTGCAGTAATTAAGGCTTTCTTTAGTGTTTCGAAAGTTATCAAACAATCATCATCAAACACAAAAGGAATATCCTTTTGCAAAAGATTTGTAAGAGGCCTAGAAATTTTAGAAAAGTCTTTGATAAACCTCCTATTATCGGGTGGTTGGTGTGATATATGCCAAAGGATGGCTAATCATTGTGGGAGCTAGTAAGACGTCGCTGGTGCTTGGAAACGGGATAAGGCGAAGACATGCATGCTGACGAATCTTACCCAGGCTCGGGGCTCTCCTAGGAGATAACACCCCTAGTCCTGATCTGCGGGATCTCCGCATGGTCACTAAATCAACAAGTGGCTACAAGGTGCTCCTTGAGATGTTTGGCCAGAGGAGGGAGAAGAGCAAGTCCAACACTATTCCTCTCTTTACGTAGATGTGTGTGGTCTAAGAGCTGAACCCTTTGCATGGGTGCCCTGGGGGGTTTATATAGGCCTACCCCCCAATGGTACAATGGTAATCCGGCCAGGCATAGGCCCGGGCTGTCAGTGTCTACGGTCGTCGGCTTCTCCGCCGGCTGCTGGGGCCCCACGTCTGGTGGGTCCCGCCGGCTGCCGGTCTCTCAGCCTACAGGTTGGGCCCACCGCCTGCGGGCCATGTCAACTGCTCATTACTGTAGCCCTGCCTCTGATGACGATGGCTTGGTCGAGGAAGCGTGGCTATAGTACCGCCACCTGGTGGGCATTCACTGTAGCCATACCCCGTCTTATCGGGTTAATGGCGCACAGACTTCTGGGGATGGGGAGGGCTGGCTGTTGGGAGCCGGCCTCCCCCTATGCTGACTGGTCTGGGTGTGCCACCTTCTGGTACTTCACTGGTGGGTAGGGCCCGCCGCCTGCGGGCCATATCGACAGCCAGTCGTGGGAGTATGGCAGCTCTGTCTTGGGTGATGTCATGGTCAACGTGGCAGCAGTGCCGCATCGGGCTAGAGATGGCCGCCCGGTACGTTGTACTATGGCCACGCCCACTCCAGGATTCGGGGGTGGAAGGCTTCACTGTAGCCACGCCCCGTCTCGTCGCCATTATGCAGGTGCAAACTTTGAGGGTGCAAGGGTGGGCCGCCTGCTAGGAGTCGGCCACTCTGGTGGCCGCCTACTAGGAGTGAGCCAACCCTGGGGCCACTCATTGGGCCTTGCTGCCTTCTTGCAGCCGGTCGCTTGGACCACCCGGCCATAACAAGGCGGCCCTTCGTCTTGGATACTCGAGGGCCAAAGCCGGCCCCGATGTCTTGAAACACCATGGGGAGCAGATGAGGCTACTAGTGGTTATCCGATAGTAGTCCCCGAAGCTAGTGGGGTGTCGTGGCTGAAAAGGCGAGAGGCCTCAATGGCTTCCTACTCCGAAGAGCCGACAGTTGCGAGTCGGCTAAAATCAGGCTCGCCGCCTTGATGATTTGGAAACGTGAAGGCAGGGGACAGGTGGCACTCTCGCCGGCCACCCGCTACCTGCGCTCCATGCGGCCCCAGCCGACCAGGCCAGCCTGCCAGCCCACGGGCTAACGGGACGTCGCCGCAGGCTGGGGCCCGCCACTACCGTGCCTCGGCCCACGCGCGGATCGGCTGTGGCCGAGGCAGACGGTTGGTATTCTGGGCGCGGTTAAAGCACACCATTATGGTGCAATAATTGCGGGGTCATGGGGACATGGGCACAATTAATCCCACGACCCCCACCCCCCGCCCCCTTGGCTTCGCCGCCTGGGGCT
The DNA here is from genome assembly GCF_018294505.1 of Triticum aestivum. NCBI lineage: Eukaryota > Viridiplantae > Streptophyta > Magnoliopsida > Poales > Poaceae > Triticum > Triticum aestivum. The sequence continues at coordinate 621,009,517 of NC_057810.1, read as the reverse complement.
ATAAGTAGGGGAGGAGGGGAGCGGCAGACGCACGCGTGCCCTCCTCCTCCTTCACCATATTTCTCCTTCTTCTCTCTGTCGCCGCCGCCGTTCGCTGTCGCTGTTTTCGGTCAGCCTGCAGCACTGCAGCTCCGCCATGGATCTACATCCTCGCCACTGCACCTCGCCTCCGCCAAGCTCCAAGGACTCATGGCGCACAAGGGAGCGTGGGACGGGTCCAACATCCACGAGGACCACATCGCCTTCCTCCTTCAGACGCGATGGTTGCTCGGCGAGGACTTCGTGAAGGTGCGCCTAGCGCCGGAGATGGAAATCGTGCCGGCGCCAGAAGAAGGAGAGGGAGTCATCTTCCGCTCTCCCTGCTTGCACGGCTTCGGCCTGTCGGCGAGCAGCTTCCACCGCTCGTTCCTCCAGTTCTATGGCCTCTAGCCGCACCACCTCACGCCAAACACGATGGTGCTGCTGTCCGCCTTTGTCACCCTCTGCGAAGGCTACCTCGGCATCCTCCCCACCCTCGAGCTCTGGGGCTACTTCTTCTACATGAAGCTCGGCACCTTCACCAAAGGGGGTAGCGGCGCAGTGCGGTGCCTTCGTCACGGTGCGGAGGCCGGCTACTGACAATCCCTTCCCAACCATCAGCTTGACACAGTCGGTCAAGCTATGGCAACATTCATATTTCTACGTTAAGAGCGTCCACCCGAGTGCCGACTTCGTCACCTGCCAGCTTACGCAGCCAGCCTGCCGGCTGAGCCCCGTTCCAACTGGACGTACAAGCCGAGGATGCTGTCGGCCGTCTCCGCCGTCGCTGTTAAGCGGCTCAAGGTGATGACGAGGATGGAGGTCCTCACGGGGCCAGACCTGCTGACCCCCTTCATGGCGCCGGGTGCTCCCCCTTTAGGGCCGGCCTCACATGATCTGTCAGATGAGCAGGCACCAAGACCCGTGTCGGATGAGCACCAAGGAGATGCCACACTCGAAGGTGGCTCATCTGGTGAACCATATCTCAAACTGCAAGCTCCTGGCTGAGGAGTGGCAGTTCGGCAAGGAGCCATACTCATGCGCGCACCCGTCGCCTTCGGTATTTCCGACTCCTTCTCTTTTCTTTTTACTTGCCGGGTTCTCTTTGGCTGTCTGACTAGTCGTCCTTGAAGCAGAACTCCATCATCCAGTCGGCAACCGGCGCCGCGGGTCAGAACCACGAATATCTCCCCGACCGAGCAGAGAGTAACGAGTACGACCCCGAATTGGGAGCTGCCTCCCTGGAAGAATATGATGCCATGGGCGATGGTGGCGGGCCAGGTGGCTCCGAAGGTGGAAGCGGCCTAGAGGACTAGGCGGATGATGATGAGGAAGCCGTGCCGCACTGTCCGCTGGCCACCGATCGGGCGGGCACGAGATCATCAGCCGCGCCGGCTGCCCCAGGCAACGCGCAGAAGCGCCGGGCTGCACCGTCTAAGTACGACAGCCGGTCGAAGAAGCCCAGGGGCTTAGCGGCAGCGACCAAGCAAGAGGAAGCTGCCGCAAAGGCGAACCGTTTTAGGAAGGTGGTGAAGGAGCCCGTGATGGTTTCCGCGTAAGTGTTTGATTTCTCTTACTCTCTCCTTTTCTTTTTCGCTCGCAACTTCATTCTGAGCTCTTTTTCATTTGCTTGATTCAGGGCCCCGCTTTCCCTTGAGCGGTCTGGCGCCGCCTCCATGGTTGGGTCGGCCGAGGGCTCTGCCAACACCCGCCGAGTGGACCCACGCGCCGAGCTCCAGACGGTGACAGAGAGGAATGCGCAGGAGGCGCGTGAGGAGCGGGAGGAGGCGGTGGCCAAGGCGGTGCAGGAGGTGGCGGATGAGGCCGCCAAGGCGCAAGCTGACACCGCGGCTAAGGCCCAGGCGGACGCCGCGGCCAATGCCTAGGGGGAAGAGGCCACACGCGGCCAACCCCCGCAGCTCGTCACCCCCCTCCTTGTCGTGCCTGACGGTGTCCTGGACTAGGGGGTACTCTCCACGTCGTCTCCCGATCAATTTATTGGGCTAAGGACCCCCATGGCCATATACTCATGGGCCAGTTTGGACAGTTGCCGCATACACGGAAGATTCCACAAGACTTGGTGATCAACACAAGGACTCCTCCCCACCGGCGTATTCGACTAGCACTCTTATTATCCTAGGCTTCTGGTACATTATATAAACCGAGGCTAGGCTAGTTGATAGATGATTATGACATTACTCATCATACCTCTAGGGTTTAGACCACAACATATGATCTCGAGGTAGATCAACTCTTGTAACCCCTATACTCATTAAAGTCAATCAAGCAACATCTAGGGTATTATCTCATCAAGAGAGCCCAAAGCTGGGTAAAATCCCGTGTTCATGTTACCATTGATCCTAAGACACACAACTTGGGACCCCTTACCCGAGATCAGCTAGTTTTGACACCGACATTTGTGCTTTCATTGAGATTTCGCTATGTGATCGGCAAAAGGATCAATGGCTCGACTGCAGGTCAACTGCGACGTCGACTTCTTCGTCACCAGCTTGACTGGTCACCTTGGCTTGACCGAGGACTATGCCCTACCTCTGATCATCATGTTCGGATGAGGGCCTTCATCAACATCAACTCCGATCTCTATCAAGATCATGGAGGAGTCATCCATGGAGCTCGGGGGCTCAATGTCAACATTGCCCTCGGGCAACCGTGCTATTTTTCTGGACAACAAACTCGTATCCGCCGCCACCGCCTCCTCGAGTGTCGCCTAAACGATTGCTTCGATGAAATTATGCAGAATTAACTCTACAACAACCCTACAAAATTTCGTCGAGTTCCGATGGAGGAATCTCCGGCAATCTCTGATATACCGGAGCCCTGTTGAATCTGGACGAGAATCCAGACGAGTTTGGAGCGTGGTGTCCAGCATCTAGCTCGGACGTCCTTCGGAAGATCCAACCGTTGATCGGCTGCGGAATTTCCATATCTACCACCTGCCAAAAATTCTGCTCGATCCGACCGTCCAAACTCCGGGAACCTTCCGATTAGTGCATCACCTTTCGGATCTATTTTCTGCGCGAGAACGAATCCGACCCGAGTTCATCTTCTTTATGAACTGGATTTTGGACATCCTTTTTGAAGGAAGTTTTCGTATGGTGTATTGTGTTTTATTCTCAAACACATCCTATTAATATTAAAAGTATTTTTAGAATATGATCTTCACCATCGCGTTGGTGTCAAACCGGCCCGACAACATCACTCCACGGCGGCCGACCTGCGCTAGACACATCGTAGCTTTGTTGAGCCAAGCTCAACGTCTTCAGATCATCATCTCGGCCAGCCGAACAATAGTTCGGCATCACGAAGGATAAATCATCACCAACATCGCCACCCCACGGATTACATGGAGCGGGCACACCAGCATCGCCGCACGGTCACTTCATCAAGCCAGCATTGAACACGTCACAAGCTACGACCTGCATCGGCATGGCCGAACCGTTGCTTCATCGAGCTGACGCCCATCATGCCGAACTACTTCAACACCTCGGCTGACACATCTCCTCACCGACCTGCTCCGTCTCCTCGCCTGGAATGGGGGCTTTGTCATCACTTCATCAACTTACCTCGGAGACTTCGACGTCACCGGCCGACCAGCTTCATCACATTAGCTGGACCACGGGCTTTGCCTCGGCGAGCCAACCTTTGCCAGCATCATCATGCCTTCGCTTCATCACCCATCAGACAATGGGTGTGCAGATCGAGTCCCAATTTTGGGAGTAAGCTTTCTTCGGACCGCTACAACAAATAAACTAGGTGCTATTAATCCCAACAATTTTTGCTTGTTTGAGTTTATTTTTCCCAAGGAATTATTACTCTGCTTTGTTACATCATCTATACACAGGCCTGTCAAATGGTGGACGCATTAACGATGGTCGCGTGGTGGTTCGGTCAGTTTCCATACATAGTTCGGCGAACACCGTATCTGGAACTTGGACCGACCTGTGAATACGGGCTTTGCCACGCCTTTACCGCATCACGCCCTGCATCGACATTGAACTCGACGCTTAGGCCATATGTCTTTCATTATTTTTTTAATATACATTATTATCTTTATTTGTCATTACTTTTGGTTTGCACTATTTTATCTGTGCAGCCAATCGACTCAGACTGAGCCGTGTTGTCGCCTCTGTCGACCGAATTATGTTGTCGCCTTGGCGCGCTGGCCTGCTCCATTACCGCGGCTGGACTGGGGGCTTCATCTTCTCGAAGTGCCGAACTCTCTGCTCGGCCACCTTGGGACCAGCCTGGGGGCTGGAACCTTGTCCCGCATCAAGCTCGGACCGCGTCATCAATGTCGAACAAATTAACTAGCAAAGTCGCTTTCATGCTCAAAAACTTTCAGTTTTAAATTTTGTTCGGTTCGACCAAGCATTAGACTTTTTTGGCAAAAAGTTGTTTGTGAAAAAAATTCCTTGTCATAACTTTGCTTGTGACACACAAATTCAAATACCCCGTTTATTTGGGGGCTTCCTTTATGAAGTTTTTTCTTTTGCATATGATTATACTTGTACGGCTTTGTTCCTTGTTCGTGTATTACGCCACAATATGCATCATATTGACTTAAGTGTTCCACAAGCTGGGTTGCCTGGCTCCTATGCTTACCCCTATGTTCCCGATTGTTCGGCTAGGGAGTAAAAGGAGCACCTCTGCAATTGTCACGACCGGGTCATTCGAGCTCTGACCCTAGACCGGGTGAAGCCGAAAGCTAGCGCTCATATTGTTTTCAATCATGGTCGGCACACAACAGAACTCATGAGTACAAAAAAATGTATTGCACAAGTCTCATAGTAACAATGAGCAACTGAAGAAAGGTATCGGTGGAGGTACTATTTTCTTCGAAGATGCTTCTTACAATTCGTTAGTAATATAGCATAAGTTCCCTGAGCGCGCTTTGTCTGTTACAGCCTTATGGCATGATTACCTGGTTATCGGAAACACCGTCGATATTCTCGACAGGTGGAGTACATAACACTTTTCGGTCCTTGACCGAACAGGGAGAAGCCGACGGACGGTTAAGACGCATTCAAAGTTCGGGTGAACTAAGATATGATATAAGTACTTCGGTACATACAATCATTATACATAAAATTATTTCACCCAAGTCACTAGGGGGCTCTTAAAATTTATATGAGCTGTTTTATCGTTAATGTGTTTTCTTCTTGGTCAAGAGATCGGATGCGTCATGTTAAAGCATGACAGAAGCACAAATTTTTTCCAGTTTTCAGATTGGTACCGAACACTTGATCTTGTTCGGGCGTCAAGTTTTTACTGACGTTTTTTTGGTTTTCCAAGCTTATGGAACTTTTAAACTATTTGTGTGTTTCCAGCACAAGTCTCACATTGCAACGTCGGACACCTTTAGGGATCCGGAAAAAACATTCTCGGATATTGCTATATATGCATCGGTTTCAAATTGTGTCTTCAGTCAATACTTGGGTTACCCGGCTCATGTGATTGCCTCCTACGTTCCGCTTTGTTTGACTAGGTGTGCAAAGGGAGAACCACTGCGATTGCGCTTCTAGCTCGCATGGTTAAGCACCTTAGTGGAGAAAGCCGAAAACTGACTGTCACAATAAGCGTAAACTGGTCAGCGATCCGATGACTATGTTAGATGACACGCCATTCATAACATTGGCCGATGTGTTTACGGCTTGACCTCGGCTGTCGCCGAACACTAACCGGGGGCTCGTAGCTAGCTTCCCCGGTTTAAAGCTCCTGTGAGTAAGTGAAAGTTATAAAGTCCGCATATCTGATTGCTTCGTTTCTGCTAACACAACCACCTTCAGGCACCAAGACGTCGGCTAAGGGTTGTCTTGTTATTGCAGAAACACCCTGCATAGTATCTACAAAGGGGTAGAAGCCGACGATGAGCCACTTTCAACTGATAAACGGTCGCAACAGAGTCAAGATAAACATATCATCGGCATTTGTATTTAATATACAAGGGCCGCCTTCCATAATCATCGTTATAAAGCCATACATATGCATCAATTTGACTTAAGATTTTGGCCAAGCTGGGTTTGCCTGGCTCCTGTGCTTACCCCTACATTCCAGATTGTTCGGCTAGGTGGTAAAGGGTGCACCTCTGTGATTGTTACTACCGGGTCATTCGAGTAAGTACCTCAGATTGGGTGAAGCCGAAAGCTAGCAATCTTAAAGGATCACATTGGTCGGCAACGACGGAAGTGAAATTTTTGGTTAATTAATAACATAGAGCTTGGGAACTTTCCTCGAACTAAATCCTCAATATTTTCCTCCCACATTGACCGGAGGTGAGGCTTCATGATCATGATAAGCATGAAGACCCAAAGAAAGGAACCGATAGCGGGACTATTTTCCATGGAAGATGGTTCTTACATTACGTAATATAACATATCTCTCAGTGTACCTTTGTTTATAAAACTGTATGGCTGGATTGCCTTGTTTCCCATAAATCTTTGTCGTTTTAACGGCTTTATAAAGTAGGAAAACACTCCTCAGCTACTAGCCGAAGAGGTTGAAGCCGATGATCGGTCAACAAAGTTTTGTACAATGTGGATCCGAGCATTAATGATGTAAAGTACTTGGATACATAGAGTCATTACACATAATTTGTGATTTTACTATGGATATCGACTCTTAATTCGGCCACCCGTGCCCGCATTAAGGCTCCGGGGCTACTGGGCTTCAGGCTTATCTTTTACTAACATTAAAGGGGCACATCGATCCCCTGATCTTGTGTTGCCACCCGACCAGTGTCTCAGGGGCTACTACATTGCCTATTCAATGCAGAAAAATTTAAGTGCAATACAGTTTCCGAGGAGATTTTTGATCCTCAGGTTGGTCGGTTGCACCCAACCTGAGTGTCGAGGACTAAGCACACCGCTTTTTGTGTCCCGATGTATTCTGCCAAGCTAGTACTGGGATCAGCGGTCTTATGTCATCCTTCAGGTGCATCTCGGGTTTTAGACCAACGCACACACCTTGAGGGCTACTGGCTATATATCTCGGCAGAGAGTAAATTGCACCAATCAAAAAAATCAGCCTGCAGTCAGGGTGGTGCACCACCTTGGAAGCAGTCCGGCATAAAGCTCGGGCGCCAGGGGCTGGCTCCATAGAGGGCTTTTCCGGCATTAAGCTCGGCTAAACTCCTTCAACTTTTTGAACCCAGATGATCTATGACATCTCGGATATAGTTCGACATTAGAGATTGGACATAGTCCAGCTCGACACAGTCCAACATTGGAGCTCGGATACATTCCGGCGTTGGAGCTCAGAAGCAGTCTGGCATTGGTGCTTGGCTGCAAAAGATACCTCAAATGCAGTCCGACATTGGAGCTCGGATGCAAGAGGACACTGCCGCCCGGGAATTACTTCAAACCCGAGGTGTGGCGTAAAAAATAACAAGGCATTGATAAAGGCCGATAACTTAAAGAGGCTCCTCGGATACTCGATGTGTAAACTCTTCGGATTTACTTCAGAGATCCTCAAGATCGAAGATGAGAAGATTTGTTGAACCAGTTTTCAAGGCCGACAACCAGAGATGAAGAACAGTTCGGAAGAATCGAGGAGCTTCCCCAACTTGAAGACCGGTTCAGGGGGCTACTGATAGTGTCCTAGACTAGGGGGTACTCACCACGTTGTCTCCCGATCAATTAGATTGGGCCGAGGACCCCCATGGCCGTATACTCATGGGCCAGTTCGGACAGTTGCCGCATACAAGGAAGATTCCACAAGACTTGGTGATCAAGACAAGGACTCCTCCCCACCGGCTTATCCGACTAGGACTCTTCTTATCCTAGGCCTCTGGTACATTATATAAACCGAGGCCAGGCTAGTCGATAGATGATTATGACATTACTCATCATACCTCTAGGGTTTAGACCACAACATATGATCTCGAGGTAGATCAACTCTTGTAACCCCTATACTCATTAAAGTCAATCAAGTAGCATGTAGGGTATTATCTCACCAAGAGAGCCCGAAGCTGGGTAAAATCCCATGTTCATGTTACCATTGATCCTAAGACGCACAGCTTGGGACCCCTTACCCGAGATCCGCCGGTTTTGACACCGATAGTGCCACCCGAACCCGAAGTCTCGCTGCCGCCTGAAGGAGCCGGCGATGATTAATCAGCCATGGAGAGAGAGGGCGCGATGACATCGCCCTGGGGGCGGGAGTGCCGCCACCGGCGTTGACCGTCGAAGGTCAAGGCGGCCAGCCTAACGCACCACCGATGCTGCCGGCTGGTGGTGAACTGGCAGCGGGAGGCGACCCCATGGTCCGCTCTCCGGCGCGTCAGCGCGTGGCGAAGGCGGCTTCGGCGCCATGGCCGCAGGAGGCTGGGCGGTGTGAGCTCATCGGCCCTGGAGGTGGAGGCCTCCAGCATCATCTTGTCGGAGTGGGCGCGTGGAGGTGGGACGGCCGTGCTGAACGCAGCAGCTCAGGACGTCCGGGCTCGGCTCCAGGCTCAGGCCACCACCCTCCATCACTACAACCAGGAGTTCCTGGCGTCATGAACGGCCATCCGGGTATGCCTCTTGTCTTTGATTCTTATATTCTTCCATGGGGGCGCGTCAGCACACGCACTAGGTGTAGTCCCGAGTTCCGGGCCGACTGCTGAGCAGGCGGCCTGGAACTTTCAAGTAGGTTCAGGTGCTGACTTGTTTACTTTCCTGTTTGCCTTTGTTACAGGATTATCATAATCTTCGCACGACCACCTTCAACTCCCAGGTCTGGTAGCTGGCTCAGAAGACGGCTGACTTGTCCGAGAGTTGGAGTAAGCACTCTGCCTTCTCTCTCTTGCGGGGGCGCGTCAGCGCAGCTGCTGGGTCCAGTCCCCGAGATTCGGGCCGACTGCTAAGCAGTCAGGCCGGATCTCTTCTGGCAACTTCTAATTTTCTATCTGGCTTGTTGATCATTCCTCTTTGCTATCTTTGCAGAGGCCAACGCCGGCCTGTAGCAACAGTTGGGTGAGGCCAAAACTACGCTGCGTGCCAAGGAGGAGTGCAGCAAGGCAGCCCAGGAGCGCGACCACTTGGCCAAGAAGTTGGTCGACCAGGAAGAGATTCACAAGGTGGCCCTTCAGGCGGCGAAGGACAGGGAGACCACCCTCCAGGCCGAGTACGAGACCCAGGCGGTGAATTGGGCCGATATGGAGAGGGCGCAGAATGACGGCTACGGCTGGATCAAGGACATGGTCGACGGTGAGTTGTTCTCCTATTTCCTTTGTCTGCCGCCTGTTGTACAATCTGACTTCCAACTTCTTATCTCTTTCTTTTTTCATCTTGTGCAGAGTACTTCCCTGGCTATGCTGTCGTCGCCAGCCATGCCATCGAAGCCAGACGCGAGCGGAGGCAGGCTGGCACAACGATCACGCCAAACGCCCATCAGACGCTCGACAAGCAGCTCCTTGCCATCCAGGCCCATCTCCAGCTGGCTCACCAGATGCTTCGCCGGCTGCAGCACATCGGAGCCCAGGTGGTCTCTGCCCTTTGGCCCGGCGTCCAGGCTCTGTGTACCCCAGTCGGACTGCCGACTTGCTGGATGTGGCGGTCGGCCGCTTTGAGGCGTGGAAGGCTTCTTTGGCCCGGGCAGGCACTAGGCGGGCCTTGGAGTTTGTCACGGCATGGTACCCTGGGCAAGATCTAGCCTAGTTGGCCACGTTCCGGTAGGAGGCCCATGAGGACTTGGGGGCAGCAAGGCCTACCCTTGTTCATTGTGCCGTGGTGATCGCCGACTACACCGACACCAGCCTCTTCATGCCCGAGCTGAACGAAGAGGGTGCCGAGCTGCCGCCGGACTTGTTCGGGATGAACACGGAAGACGGCAAGGACTCGGCGGAGGAGATCGCCTCCAGCGATGAGGGCGAAGGCGAGGAGAGCGAGGATGGTGAAGACGCGCACCGGAGGACGGAGCGGACGACCAGCCTCCACTCGGTCGTGCCTCAAGCAATGAGCTGCGTGCGAGCGCGCCGAATACTTCTGGGGACGACACGACAGAGACTCACTTGCTGGCCACTCCACCAGCCGGCGCCGCCGACTCCACCAACCTACCGGACTTTCCTACTGCGCCCTTAGCCTAGGCGGTCGTCTTATCCTTAGCTTTCTCCTGCCTAGTGGTCTTTTGAACAACATTTGTTAAAATCGCGCAGTTCCACCCGCTAGGGGTGTATTCAAACTTTGTTGAATTCTGGATTGAAAGCCTTGCTTTATGTAAATATTATTTTGCATGTGCTATGCTCGGTTCTGACTTGTCTTGACTTTTGGGTCCTTTTTGCCTTTTTCCTTTGCTGCCCTCCCTTGGCTGCCGCCTTGCCAGGCGGACAGCCGCTCTACAGACTGTGGCTGGGACAAGTGCTTGGCCATTTGGGAGGACAAGTACTTTGGCTTCTTAGGACGTAGCAAGGTAAGTGAGAAGTCGGCCAGCCGGCTGCTCAGCAGCCGGTCGGCAAGGCGGGAGGACGACTTATGTTATGTAAGTGCGTTGGTCCTTAGCCATTTTTCATGTGGGCACCATTTCCTGCCTTTGACTCTTGCCAGCCGAACAGCCGCTCTGCGAGCTGTGGCTTGCGGCAAGAGAGGGCTTTATATGTCGGCACACTACATGTCCGACTGTAAGTAGCACTAACATAATACAAGGCGGCAAGCCCCTGGGCCGACTGGTCGAACCCGGTGCAAGGCGAAAAAGATGTAATAACACATTCATAGGCATAGGACTTATCATACAGATAAAAGAGGGTAGTCCCCGAGTGCTCTTCGGGGGACCCGATGTCTTGTACTTAATACAAAAGATAGCGTGGTACATACTTCATCAACTGTAAACTTTTCGAAGTAGATTCGCATTCCATGGACACTCTGATTCCTTGCCGGAGTCGTCCCTCTTGCGCGCACTGGGCTTCTGTGCATCGATCAGGTAGTAGGAGTCATTGCACAGGGCTTTGCTGATGATGAAGGGGCCCTCCCAAGGGGCCGAGAGCTTGTGCTGGCCGGCTATTCGCTGGATCAGCCGGAGCACAAGGTCTCCCTCTTGGAAGGATCTTGTCTTGACCTTCCGACTGTGGTAGCAGCGTAGGCTCTGCTCGTAGATGGCGGACCGGCTGAGTGCTAACAGCCGGCCCTTTTCCAGCAGATCGACACCGTCTTCTCGTGCTTCCTTCGCCTCCGCCTCCGTGTACATGGTGACGCGAGTTGAGTCAAACTCGATGTCAGTTGGGATGACAGCTTTGGCACCATACACAAGGAAGAAAGGAGTGAAGCCAGTTGACTTGTTCGGAGTGGTGCACAGACTCCGAAGGATGGCTGTTAGCTCATCGATCCAGCAGCTGGCTGAACGCTCCAGTGGCTTGACCAGTCAGGGCTTGATGCCAGAGAGGATGAGGCCGTTTGCTCGCTTGACTTGGCTGTTTGACTGCGGATGGGCAACAGACGCTAAGTCTAGTTGGATGCGGGACAATGCTCCTTTGGCAAAATTCGTGTCGTTGCTGGTGATGATGCTGTGTGGTACGCCATATCGGATGGTGATGTCTGCAATGAAGGTCACAACAGTCGGCCCATTTAACTTCTTGATTGGCTTGGCTTTGATCCACTTTGTGAACTTGTCCAGAGCGACAAGCAGATGAGTCATGCCACCGCGTGCTGTCTTGAATGGGCCCACCATGTCCAGCCCCCAGACGGCAAAGGGCCAGGTGAGGGGGATGGTCTTGAGTGATGAAGCCGGCAAGTGTTGCTTGGAGCTGAATACTTGGCACCCTTTGCAATGCTTGACGAAGTCTTTGGCGTTGTCCAAAGCAGTCGGCCAGAAAAAATCATGGCGGAAAGCCTTGGCAACAAGTGATCTTGAGGCTTCGTGGTGGCCTCATTCGCCTTGGTGTATATCTTTGAGGATTGCCATGCCTTTCTCTGGCTCTACACAACGCTGCAAAACTCCAGTCACGCTGCGCCTGACGAGTTCTCTATTGACTATCGTGTAGGCTCCTGCCCGGCGTTACACTTGCCAGGCCGAGATCTCATCAGTCGGCAGCTCTCTGTTCACCAGAAAGTTGAGGATGGGCTGTAACGCCCCGGATGTAGCTTTCCATATTCGTAACTCCAACTCTTGCCTTTTCCGGAGATGCGATATGATTTTTCCTTCGTGGTTGGGTTTTTGCTTTTTGTTTTGCATTTTGTTCATGTCATGCATTTCATCATCGCATCATTCGCATTGCATCGGCATCGTTTTTCATAAAACTTGCATCCGCTCGTAGTTGCCACTTTCCCCCCTTGCCTTCGTTGACCGATCCGAGTCCAACCGGGTTTTCGAGTCCCTCTTGTCTGACCACCTAACCTCTCTTGCCAGCTCGCAGCATCCTCGTGTGCGTGTCCGAAACTTGCCCGAACCCGAACCGGTCTGTCATTACCGTTGGGTCCGGATCATCCCCTAACATCTACAAAATATCTCCGTTTTCTTATTTGGACTCTCTAGCCTATTTTTTTCGCCGTCCGATTACGATCGGAGGGACCAAATACCCCTATCCAAAATTCACTTGTGTTATATAAAGACTAACCCTAGAATCTAGGCACATGTCCCATCCTTCCATTCCCTCCGCCGCCACCCGACCAAAACCCTCTCGGGATCCCCTCCCGATCCTTCTCCACCCAACCAGCGCTCTCCCTCCTCCTCGTTCCAGATGCCCGAGCCCCCAATCCAAAAATTCCTCTCTTTCGCAGGGAACACAGGAGCCCCGCCAGGAATCTCCAGGTCCGTGGCCGCCGGTTTGCCTCCGCCCCATGCCCGCAGAACCTCACCGCCGGTCAGATCGGTCCCTCCTTCGCGCCCGGTTCCACGTCCTCCGTCCTTCGCCACCGCGCCGGAGATCCCCGATGCCGCTGCTCTGCTTCTGCTCCCTGTCGAGCAGAGGACAGCGCCCTGCTTCCGCTGCATCGAGCGTGTTGACCGCATCCCCTCCCTCGGTCAATCCAGCCGGCCCAAGCTAGATCCGGCCTCGCCTCATTCCTCATCGCGCGGCCCAACTCCCTCCAGGCCCAGCGCGCCCTCCTGCCTGGCCTCCCCTCCGAACCGGCCCAAGGCCAGGGTGAGCAGCCCCCTCCAGATCCCTCTCCTGTGCACTGCTGGCCCAGCATATTTCGGCCCGATTTGTTTTTTTACAGATCTGTAATTTTAGCCTTTATCCAGTGAATTAACTGTTTTACAGAGAAGTCCTTCAACTTCATGCATTTAATAACTCACAAACTATGCATCATATGTAAATAATTTAAACATGAAAAATTCTTAGTTTTTCATCTAGATTAATAATATGCCATTTTCATCCCATGCTAAAATGCTAAAATGCTGTTTGTTTAATTTTGCTCAAATGCCATGTTAAAATGCTTTATTTCGTAACTAAATAACCGTAGCTCCGATTTAAATAAACTTTATATGTAAATGGGGTAGAATTTTGCCTAGTTTAACATGGTGTACTTACTTTGCATGTTTAACAACTCTAAAATTGTGTTTAGGGCAGAACAGTACCTAATCCATAAATATGATATGGGGATTCTCCGGAATTGTTGTTTGTTGCTTCCGGCCTCATTTAACCTTGACTAGATAGGTAGTTTTCATTTGCTTCACCCTCTTGCCATGCTTAACAACATTTAATATTGTTGGGTACATAAACGGGATCTAACTAAATAACTTATCGTGGTGTTTCGTCAATATGCAGTTGCATATTGAGCTCCATTTAATTTGTAGGATTGTTTGTGCACTTTGCTATGCCATGCCTCATTAAACCGGACATGCATCATACTTGATTGTGCATCATGCCATGTTGATGTGCTGGTTGTTTGCCATGTTGTTTGTTTCTTTCCAAGTTGCTTCTCTCGTTAGCTTCGGTTTTGTTCCGGAGTTGTGAGGATTCGTTCGTCTACGACCGTTTGTCTTCTTCTTGGACTCGTTCTTCTTCCTTGCGGGATTTCAGGCAAGATGATCATACCCTCGAAATCACTACTATCTTTGCTATGCTAGTTTGCTCGCTCTTGCTATGCCAATGCTACGATGCCTACCTTTTGCTTGTCAGCCTCCCAAATTGCCATGTCAAACCTCTAACCCACCATGTCCTAGCAAACCGTTGATTGGCTATGTTACCGCTTTGCTCAGCCCCTCTTATAGCATTGTTAGTTGCAGGTGAAGATTGAAGCTTGTTTCTTGTTGGAACATGGAGATGTTGTTCCTTGTTGGAACATGATTACTTGTTGGGATATCACAATATATCTTATTTAATTAATGCATCTATATACTTGGTAAAGGGTGGAAGGCTCGGCCTTATGCCTGGTGTTTTGTTCCACTCTTGCCGCCCTAGTTTCCGTCATATCGGTGTTATGTTCCCGGATTTTGCGTCCCTTACGCGGTTGGGCTATAATGGGAACCCCTTGACAGTTCGCCTTAAGTAAAGCTTTTCCAGCAATGCTCAACATTGGTTTTACCATTTGCCACCTAGCCTTTTCTTTTTCCTTGGGAGTCGCGCTCCTGAGGGTCATCATTATTTTACCCCCAGGGCCAGTGCTCCTCTGAGTGTTGGTCCAAACTAGAGTCCTGTGCAGCGCCCCCTCGGGGAAACTCGAGGTTTGGTTTTAGTTGTATGGAGCGCTCATCTGAGTGTGCCCTGAGAAAGAGATATGTGCAGCTCCTATCGGGATTTGTCGGCACATTCGGGCGATGTTGCTGGTTTAGTTTTACCCTGTCGAAATGTATTGTTGTACCGGGATACCGAGTCTGATCGGAGTGTCTCGGGTGGAGGTCTATTCCTTCGTTGACCGTGAGAGCTTGTGATGGGCTAAGTTGGGACACCCCTGCAGGGATTTGAACTTTCGAAAGCCGTGCCCGCGGTTATGGGCAGATGGGAATTTGTTAATGTCCGGTTGTAGATAACTTGACACCAGATCCGTATTAAAACTCATCAACCGCGTGTGTAACCGTGATGGTCTCTTTCCGGCGGAGTCCGGGAAGTGAACACGGTGTTGGAGTTATGCTTGACGTAGGTTGCTATAGGATCACTTCTTGATCATACTTTTATCGACCGTGCTTTGCCTTCTCTTCTCGCTCTCATTTGCGTATGTTAGCCACCATATATGCTAGTCGCTTGCTGCAGCTCCACCTCATAACTCCATCCTTCCTATAAGCTTAAATAGTCTTGATCTCGCGGGTGCGATATTGCTGAGTCCCCGTGGCTCACAGATACTTCCAAAACCAGCTTGCAGGTGCCGTTGAGTCCGAGCAGGTGACGCAACCAAGCTTAAGGAGGAGCTCGATGAAGATCTTGCCCTTTGTGTTGTTTCGTTCTAGTTGATCAGTAGTGGAGCCCAGTTGGGGTCGATCGGGGACCTTTGTCACATTTGGGGTTCTTCTTTTATTTTGGTTCTGTAGTCGGACCTTGAGTGTATTTGGATGATGTAATGCTTTATTCTCGTAATTGTGTGAAGTGGCGAGTGTAAGCCAACTATGTATCTCTTTCCCTTATTATATTACATGGGTTGTGTGAAGATTACCTCACTTGCGACATATGCCTTCGATGCGATTATGCCTCTAAGTCGTGCCTCGACACGTGGGAGATATAGTTGCATCGAGGGTGTTACAAGTTGGTAATCAGAGCCTTCCCCGACCTTAGGAGCCCCATTGCTTGATCGTTTTTAGCGGCCGAGTTGTGTCTAGAAAAATGTTTTGAGTCATTTAGGAATTATATATCGGAGAGTTTAGGAATTCTTTTTACTTCCCAGTCTCCTCATCGCTCTGGTAAGGCATCCTGACGTAGAGTTTTGACTCTTCTCTTCTCAAATTTCACTAATTTTTTTTAGGATCACGCGGGTATCTTGGAATCGTTCCGATGGTTTTATGACGAGAACATTGTCTTGGTGCCTCCTGTCAGGGGTTTAGTGGAAGTGTCCCGGGGAGTTGAGCTCTGAGGTGTTGTCATCATAATTTTATCATTGCAGTTCTGGAATACCTGAGTTTAGTACGCCGACATCGGAAATCTCTTTTATGCAGTTGTTGGTGAGATAACCCCGATAACCCAGTACTGAGGTGAGTACGGGAGTATTGCCATAACTTGTATAACGGATGCTTTTCGAAGGTTGAGGTAGACGATTTCCGAAGGTTTCTTGGTTATGTGTTGAAGGATGGATACAGCTGGATGTAGGATTTGTTAGTTTTGGGTGAGATATTATGCTTCCCCTGTATCCCCAACACCTGATTGCATAACCGGAAAATTTCGGGAGTTTCATAGGTGGGAATTCAAGTAGCTCTTAGGATATCTTTCCGACGGATGCATGATATGAAATTGGGGTTCGACGTCTAGTGGTCCGCCTATTCACGGTTGGTTTTACAGTGGTCTCGTTGTGTCTTAAAGAGTCCTTGGCTATGCCGACTCGGGGACGCTTCGTATGTCATGTGCACTGCCTTGTACATGATGGTGCTGTACGATCGAGCCCGTGTAGGACCCACCACGAAAACTTCGGACGAAATCTCTATCATATGTTTGTTCCGGCTTATTCTGCAAGCCAGTCCTTTGTTTTTGTTTTGAGTTGTGGTATTCAAGTTGCTTCAATGTCAAGTGTTGATTCCATACCTTTCCGAAATGGTGTTCTCATACTCCGATGTGAATACCAATCCTTCTCGACAATCGAGATTGTCATGTCAATCCTTTTCAACCGGTGTGTTTCTCTTCAAGTGGATCCGATCACTTCAACATCAGCAAGACCAATTATCATTTCTTCTCAACGGTGGTTGTTTCATCCGTCTCCAAGTTGCCTTTGTTTTTTTCCCGCCCACCCACCCTTTTTCCTCAAGGACTAAGATTTCTTTACCAAGTATCCTTTTATTTTTGTGAAGTTTCTCCATTCTTTTCCGTCAATGTTCTTACCCGGTGGTTCTCAAGAAGATGTTCTACTAGTTCGTCATTCCTCATTCCTTTCTCTTCTCCGGTGGATTCAAGTCAAGTTTTGTTGATGATACCTTTTTCCTCATTTCAATGTCTTCTCATACCGGTGCACCTCATTATCATTTTACTTCTCGCTATTTGTTATTCCGGAGTGCTCAAGATATCTCGAAGATTCATGTTTCCACTCTGCGTTCGTTCAAGCTCTTTCGAGATTGGTATCTCATTCAAGTCATTTAATTCAACCGGTGCAACATCTCTTTTAAATCTTTTCAACGGTGTTCTTTTGAGTGGGCTCTAACCCACAGGTCTTTTCCCAGGATCTTACCTGACTCTTCTATTTTCCCAGAGCTATCCTAAATTCTTCTCTAAGTTTGACGTAAGAATGATTATCATCTGTCAAATGTATTTCTCCAAGATCTTTCAAATTCTTTTCATCGTTACCTCAACCTCTGCGCTTTTGATTCTACCAGAGTGCCTAAATAATTATTGGTAGTGTTTCTCGTCGTCATTCTCATCATTTGAAGACCGAAGAAGAGTTTCTCTTTAATCTTGCTCTATTCTCTTCAAGATTCATGGTGCTAGCTTGTTGCCATCCTCTCATAATTGTTTTCGATTGTGAGAATCTTTTTCACCCATCAGGAGATATTCAAGAGTCTTCTCAGTTTGTCATCCGGAGTCCATCAATTCAGGTTTTTTTCATTCTCAGTCGTCAGTTATCATTCTCCTATCTTGCCGGTGCATTTATCGAATATCCTCTAATCAGTTCTTGATCTCTTTGTTCTCATGTATCTAGTTTGTCTCAAGCACCTTCGTTCATTTGCTAATTCTTACCGGTGATGCACCCCTACTTTGATCATTTTCTATTCTTACAGTGGTTCTTTCAAGATCTCTCTTCCTTGTTCATCATATCAATTCATTTGTTGTTCCAATCCTACTGGTGGTTCGTTCAAGAGTTTTCTTCCTTCGTGTATCATATCTATGCATTCGTACTTTCTAAATTCTACCGGTGGATCGTTGAAGACTTTCTCAAGTTTGCGCAATATCTATCTTAATCCTTTCTACGAGAATAAGTAGTATGCCAAATCCGTTGCTTGTCATCAATTTAAATTGGTGAAGGATACGCATAGCATAATTCTTATTCTGGTTTCATCCAAGTGATTAATCCTTTCCTTCAGAGTTTGTTCAGGAGGAATAAATTCTTGGCTGCTTGTTGTTCATCTTTCTTCCGGAGTTCTAAGTTTTCCGCATTATCTCGTCGCGAAGCTCCATCTAAATCATTGCAAGGATTCACCTTGTGTTTTCAATTTCTCTTTCTTTTTATTCTTTTGTTACCGGAGTTTCTTCATGGAGGCTATGCATGATGGTTCATCAAGGATTTATATCACTTCTCCAAGTGTTCATCGAGATTCTTTTCTAAGGAGCTCAAGCATTCTTCATCTTGCTACCCGGAGTGCAATTCTTTCTTCCGAATCTTTGAAGGTGGTATTATGTCATTCTTGATAATTTGAGTTCATGTTTCGTGATTCACATGTTGTTAAGAATGAGGTATTTTAAATCCATCAACCTCGTTGTTGGAGTTATCTTGTGTCATATTTCACCTAAAGCCTTTCCTTAAGGGTTGTTGCTATTTATGGTGTTTAGGTATGCCCCAAGCTTGCTCTTTATCCTCTTGGTGGAACAAGCTTTCATCTCTTCGTTAATCTCAAGCAAGCAATTGTTTCCGTTAGTGGTCGGTTGTCACCTCATAATGTTGAGATGTTTCCATAAGCCCACTACAAACTTATTCTTTTCGTTGTTGGTTTTCCAACAACTCCGTTATAACCTTCTTGGACGGGTGCTTTCCGAGCTCATTTGTGGCAGAAGTTTGCATTTTCTCCTACATTCTGTTATTCCAGTGATCTATCTTCTATTCTTTTGTTCCAGAGGCATTGTGATGTTACTCTCTTCGACCCATCATCTCATTTTGTAAAGATCATGTTTTTTTTTCTTAACCGGAGTGTTGTGTTCTCATTCGAGCTCTTTCATCTTATCAAGTTTTGCCTCCCTTCTCAACCGGAGTGCGGTTTGTAGTGTTTCTCACTCCTTGTGCCATTCTTTCAATTCCGGAGGCAGTGTGTTGTTCATTTCATCATGTATCCTCTCATCTTGTCAAGTTCATGTTCTTTTCCTTCCATTTACAGTCGGAGTGCTGCCCAAATTATATCATTCTTCCTCTCTCATCTTGTTTTAACCGGAGTGTGTTCAAATTCTATCTTGTCCATTAAGCTCTTATTTCCATGTCTTTGCAACCTTCAAGTCCTCGTAATACTCCTTGTTCCTCTTTTCTAACGGAGTGTTTTCAACTTTGCTCATCTTCATTGTTTTTTTTTCTTTCAATTTGTTCAACCTCTCAAGGTTCTTTGGTTTCACTCATTGGTCAAAGAAGCAACTTAGTTTTACCTCTTCTCTTCCTCTTCCGTTTTTCCCTCCGGTGCCATCCTAGATCTCGGGACGAGATCCTCTCGTAGTGGTGGAGTGTTGTAACGCCCCGGATGTAGCTTTCCATATTCGTAACTCCAACTCTTGCCTTTTCCGGAGATGCGATATGATTTTTCCTTCGTGGTTGGGTTTTTGCTTTTTGTTTTGCATTTTGTTCATGTCATGCATTTCATCATCGCATCATTCGCATTGCATCGGCATCGTTTTTCATAAAACTTGCATCCGCTCGTAGTTGCCGCTTTCCCCCCTTGCCTTCGTTGACCGATCCGAGTCCAACCGGGTTTTCGAGTCCCTCTTGTCTGACCACCTAACCTCTCTTGCCAGCTCGCAGCACCCTCGTGTGCGTGTCCGAAACTTGCCCGAACCCGAACCGGTCTGTCATTACCGTTGGGTCCGGATCATCCCCTAACATCTACAAAATATCTCCGTTTTCTTATTTGGACTCTCTAGCCTATTTTTTTCGCCGTCCGATTACGATCGGAGGGACCAAATACCCCTATCCAAAATTCACTTGTGTTATATAAAGACTAACCCTAGAATCTAGGCACCTGTCCCATCCTTCCATTCCCTCCGCCGCCACCCGACCAAAACCCTCTCGGGATCCCCTCCCGATCCTTCTCCACCCAACCAGCGCTCTCCCTCCTCCTCGTTCCAGATGCCCGAGCCCCCAATCCAAAAATTCCTCTCTTTCGCAGGGAACACAGGAGCCCCGCCAGGAATCTCCAGGTCCGTGGCCGCCGGTTTGCCTCCGCCCCATGCCCGTAGAACCTCACCGCCGGTCAGATCGGTCCCTCCTTCGCGCCCGGTTCCACGTCCTCCGTCCTTCGCCACCGCGCCGGAGATCCCCGATGCCGCTGCTCTGCTTCTGCTCCCTGTCGAGCAGAGGACAGCGCCCTGCTTCCGCTGCATCGAGCGCATTGACCGCATCCCCTCCCTCGGTCGATCCAGCCGGCCCAAGCTAGATCCGGCCTCGCCTCGTTCCTCATCGCGCGGCCCAACTCCCTCCAGGCCCAGCGCGCCCTCCTGCCTCGCCTCCCCTCCGAACCGGCCCAAGGCCAGGGTGAGCAGCCCCCTCCAGATCCCTCTCCTGTGCACTGCTGGCCCAGCATATTTCGGCCCGATTTGTTTTTTTTACAGATCTGTAATTTTAGCCTTTATCCAGTGAATTAACTGTTTTACAGAAAAGTCCTTCAACTTCATGCATTTAATAACTCACAAACTATGCATCATATGTAAATAATTTAAACATGAAAAATTCTTAGTTTTTCATCTAGATTAATAATATGCCATTTTCATCCCATGCTAAAATGCTAAAATGCTGTTTGTTTAATTTTGCTCAAATGCCATGTTAAAATGCTTTATTTCATAACTAAATAACCGTAGCTCCGATTTAAATAAACTTTATATGTAAATGGGGTAGAATTTTGCCTAGTTTAACATGGTGTACTTACTTTGCATGTTTAACAACTCTAAAATTGTGTTTAGGGAAGAACAGTACCTAATCCATAAATATGATATGGGGATTCTCCGGAATTGTTGTTTGTTGCTTCCGGCCTCATTTAACCTTGACTAGATAGGTAGTTTTCATTTGCTTCACCCTCTTGCCATGCTTAACAACATTTAATATTGTTGGGTACATAAACGGGATCTAACTAAATAACTTATCGTGGTGTTTCGTCAATATGCAGTTGCATATTGAGCTCCATTTAATTTGTAGGATTGTTTGTGCACTTTGCTATGCCATGCCTCATTAAACCGGACATGCATCATACTTGATTGTGCATCATGCCATGTTGATGTGCTGGTTGTTTACCATGTTGTTTGTTTCTTTCCGGGTTGCTTCTCTCGTTAGCTTCAGTTTTGTTCCGGAGTTGTGAGGATTCATTCGTCTACGACCGTTTGTCTTCTTCTTGGACTCGTTCTTCTTCCTTGCGGGATTTCAGGCAAGATGATCATACCCTCGAAATCACTACTATCTTTGCTATGCTAGTTTGCTCGCTCTTGCTATGCCAATGCTACGATGCCTACCTTTTGCTTGTCAGCCTCCCAAATTGCCATGTCAAACCTCTAACTCACCATGTCCTAGCAAACCGTTGATTGGCTATGTTACCGCTTTGCTCAGCCCCTCTTATAGCATTGTTAGTTGCAGGTGAAGATTGAAGCTTGTTTCTTGTTGGAACATGGAGATGTTGTTCCTTGTTGGAACATGATTACTTGTTGGGATATCACAATATATCTTATTTAATTAATGCATCTATATACTTGGTAAAGGGTGGAAGGCTCGGCCTTATGCCTGGTGTTTTGTTCCACTCTTGCCGCCCTAGTTTCCGTCATATCGGTGTTATGTTCCCGGATTTTGCGTCCCTTACGCGGTTGGGCTATAATGGGAACCCCTTGACAGTTCGCCTTAAGTAAAGCTTTTCCAGCAATGCCCAACATTGGTTTTACCATTTGCCACCTAGCCTTTTCTTTTCCCTTGGGAGTCGCGCTCCTGAGGGTCATCATTATTTTACCCCCCGGGCCAGTGCTCCTCTGAATGTTGGTCCAAACTAGAGTCCTGTGCAGCGCCCCCTCGGGGAAACTCGAGGTTTGGTTTTAGTTGTATGGAGCGCTCATCTGAGTGTGCCCTGAGAAAGAGATATGTGCAGCTCCTATCGGGATTTGTCGGCACATTCGGGCGGTGTTGCTGGTTTAGTTTTACCCTGTCGAAATGTATTGTTGTACCGGGATACCGAGTCTGATCGGAGTGTCTCGGGTGGAGGTCTATTCCTTCATTGACCGTGAGAGCTTGTGATGGGCTAAGTTGGGACACCCCTGCAGGGATTTGAACTTTCGAAAGCCGTGCCCGCGGTTATGGGCAGATGGGAATTTGTTAATGTCCGGTTGTAGATAACTTGACACCAGATCCGTATTAAAACGCATCAACCGCGTGTGTAACCGTGATGGTCTCTTTCCGGCGGAGTCCGGGAAGTGAACACGGTGTTGGAGTTATGCTTGACGTAGGTTGCTATAGGATCACTTCTTGATCATACTTTTATCGACCGTGCTTTGCCTTCTCTTCTCGCTCTCATTTGCGTATGTTAGCCACCATATATGCTAGTCGCTTGCTGCAGCTCCACCTCATAACTCCATCCTTCCTATAAGCTTAAATAGTCTTGATCTCGCGGGTGCGATATTGCTGAGTCCCCGTGGCTCACAGATACTTCCAAAACCAGCTTGCAGGTGCCGTTGAGTCCGAGCAGGTGACGCAACCAAGCTTAAGGAGGAGCTCGATGAAGATCTTGCCCTTTGTGTTGTTTCGTTCTAGTTGATCATTAGTGGAGCCCAGTTGGGGTCGATCGGGGACCTTTGTCGCATTTGGGGTTCTTCTTTTATTTTGGTTCCGTAGTCGGACCTTGAGTGTATTTGGATGACGTAATGCTTTATTCTCGTAATTGTGTGAAGTGGCGAGTGTAAGCCAACTATGTATCTCTTTCCCTTATTATATTACATGGGTTATGTGAAGATTACCTCACTTGCGACATATGCCTTCGATGCGATTATGCCTCTAAGTCGTGCCTCGACACGTGGGAGATATAGTTGCATCGAGGGTGTTACATGGGCTGTGCCCATGATGGAGTTGCGACTTCTTCTACTGCCAACACGACCATTACGACCAGGGCGGTTGGGTTGGGAGGTGGCGGGTTGGGGTCGGCCACCGCCTGTTGTGTCGTTGAAGTCCCCGGGCCGGGTTCTGAAGTTCCAGCGCCGGGTGCAGCTACAATAGTCCCCAAGCCACCTGCCGAAGTCCCCAAGCCGACTGCCGACATCCCCAAGCCGGATCGACTGTTTCGGGGGCAGCTGACACGAAGATGGAATATGATTCCTGCGAAGGCTTGATAGACGGCTTGAAGAGGCGCTGGAGGGAGACGCAAGTTGGTAAGGCTTGCCGAGTGGAGCCGATTTGTGCCAGGGCATCTGCTTGCTCGTTGTTGGCCCGTGGCACATGGAGGAACTTACACCCTTCAAAGTATCCGATGAGCTACTGGACAAGGAAGAGGTAGCTTGACATGTTTGCATCTTTGGCGTCCTAGTCGCCGGACGACTGTTGGACCACTAAATCCAAGTCACCGTAGCATACGATCCGGCGGATGCAGAGCTCTTTGGCTTGCCGGAGCCAATGTACGAGCGCCTCATACTCGGCGACATTATTGGAGGCGGTGAAGTGGATTTGCAATGTGTATCTGAGCTTGTCGCCCTTGGGAGAGGTAAGGACGATGCCGGCTCCCAAACCAGTGCGCATCTTAGAGCCATCAAAGTGCATCCGCCAATGGGTGGAATCCGGTGATGGCGGCAGGTACTGGGTCTCGGCCCAGTCATCGAGGAAGTCAGCCAGCACTTTGGACTTGATGGCGGTGCAAGGCTGGTAGAAGATGGTATATGGGGCTAGCTCAATGGCCCATTTGGCCACCCAGCCTGAAGCATCTCGGCTGCCCGTGATGTCGGCAAGTATGTCAGTGCAAACAACCGTGATAGGGTGCTCTTGAAAGTATGGCTTCAGCTTCTTGGCGGTAAAGTACATGCCAGTAGTCGACCAGCCAGCCTTTCGGCTTCATGGAGCCGTTGTACTTG
The DNA here is from genome assembly GCF_018294505.1 of Triticum aestivum. Classification (NCBI taxonomy): domain Eukaryota; kingdom Viridiplantae; phylum Streptophyta; class Magnoliopsida; order Poales; family Poaceae; genus Triticum; species Triticum aestivum. The sequence goes on along the minus strand of NC_057810.1, from coordinate 620,985,501 downwards.
GGCATATCTCTTGGAAGCGAGAACTCTTTGGGGAAGGGCTCGTCGCGGATACGGGGGCCAAAACAAGGTGGACCAATCGCATCTTCTTCTAATGCCTGGGATCGTGCCGGGCAGTTGATCCGATGGCGGGCATCATTTTCCCCGACTCCCTCGCGGCGGCCCAGCCGTCCGCTTAGCGTTGGGTGTTCCACAAGCGGCGGGGAGGCATAGCGCCCCCTGCGAGGAGGTGGAGGCGGTGGACAACCGTCCCGCCGCTCCACAGCTTGTGTGCGGCCCTCTTGATCACGCTCAATGGTGAGGCGCGTCTGGCAGTGGCTGGCAGCCGGCTCATTGTCTCTTCGGTCACGGGTGCCGCCTATTGTCGGCGTCCAGGAGGTTGCGCCATGCTCTCGGTAGAGGAGGGGGGATTGTTGGTGCACGCGCCAGCTTCTTGCTGTGCAGCAGCCGCCTCGATGAGCTGCTGGACGCGCTCCGTCATGCAGATGCAGCAGTGCTCATCGCTGTCCAGGCCTTCTAGCTCGTCTGCTACCGCCTGGGCAGCATGTAGGTTCTCGATGGGAGTGGGGTAGACCGGGCGGTCGGCCCCGAACATGCTGGCGATGGTCGTGCCACGTTGTTTGACGACGCCCACTCGGCTAGGCCCGCCAATAGCCGGCGTGCCGCAGACGACACGGTCAACCTCGCACTCGTAGGCCTCAATGAGGCATAGCATGGTGGCTAGCTTCTTGCCGCTCTCGATGAGTGCAAGGCGGTGGGCCTCCAGCATCTCGGAATCGGCATCGCCTGCGAGGGGCGCAGACAGGTCCCATAGCGTCGCCTACAGCGGGTCGTGGGCATCCGAGCCGGATGCCATGATGTGGCTGATGACGAGCACCTCAGTGATGGTGCTGTCGGTGTTGTCGGCTTGAGGGAGCGGGTCGTCGATGACCGCCATGTGGGTTGGGAAGGCGTCGAGGGATGTCATGTTAGAGTCGACAAGCATCGGGTCAATGGAGCCGATCGACTCCAAGTTGGAGGCAGGCTCGTTGGGTATGTCAAGCTTGCCAAGGAGGTCAATGAGGCATCTCTCGGAGCTGGCTGCGCCCGCGCCTGGAGCGGGCTCGTCAGAGAGGCGGATCTCGTCGATGAGGTCGGCAAGGCAGCTCGCTGCGCAGGCGACTTACGTGCCATGCAACGTGTTAGTGCAAACGCCATTGGGCATGCCGGGCTGGCTGCGCTCTCCAGGGAGGAATAGGGTTCCCGTCTAGAGTAGGTCTCCGGACGATGGTGCACCTAGCCCCATGGTGGGAGCCAAATGTTGGGTGGTTGGTGCGACATGTGCCAAAGGATGGCTAATCATTGTGGGAGCTAGTAAGACATCGCCGGTGCCTGGAGATGGGATAAGGCGGAGACATGCATGCCGACGAATCTTACCCAGGCTCGGGGCTCCCCTAGGAGATAACACCCCTAGTCCTGCTCTGCAGGGTCTCCGCATGGTCACTAAATCAACAAGTGACTATAAGGTGCTCCATGAGATGTTTGGCTAGAGGAGGAAGAAGAGCAAGGCTAGGACTACTCCTCTCTTTACGTAGATGTGTGTGGTCTAAGAGTTGAACCCTTTGCATGGGTTCCCTGAGGGGGTTTATATAGGCCCATCCCCCAAGGGTATAATGGTAATCTGGCTGGGCATAGGCCCAGGCCGTCAGTGTCTATGGTCGTCGGCTTCTCCGCCTCCTGGTGGGTCCCACCGGCTGCCGGTCTCTCGGCCGATAGGTTGGGCCCACCGCCTGTGGGCCCTATCGGCTGCTCGTTACTGTAGCCTGCCTCTGATGACGATGGCTTGGTTGGGGGAGCATGGCTACAGTACCGCCGCCTGGTGGGTGTTCACTATAGCCAGTCCCTGTCTTATCGGGTTAATGGCACAGAGACTTCTGGGGAGGGGGAGGGCCAACTGTTGGGAGCCGGCCTCCCTCTATGCCGACTAGTCTGGGCGTGCCGCCTTCTGGTACTTCACTGGAGGGTAGGGCCCGCCGCTTGCGGGCCATACCGACAGCCCATCATGGGAGTATGGCAGCTCTATCTTGGGTGATGTCATGGTTAATGTGGCAGCAGTGCCTCGTCGGGATAGAGATGGCCGCCCGGTACGTTGTACTGTGGCCACACCCACTCCAAGATTCGGGGGTGGTAGGCTTCTCTATAGCCATGCCCCGTCTCGTCGCCATTATGCGGGTGCAAACTTTGAGGGTGCAAGGGTGGGCCGCCTGCTATGAGTCGGCCACTCTGGTGGCCGCCTGCTAGGAGTCGGCCAACCTTGGGGCCACTCACTGGGCCTTGCCGCCTTCTTGCAGCCGGCCGCTTGGACCAGCCGGCCATAACAAGGCGGCCCTTCGTCTTGGATGCTCAAGGGGCGAAGCCGGCCCCGATGTCTTGAAACACCATGGGGAGCAGATGAGGCTACCTGTGGTTATTTACTCCGACACCTATAGAAACCAGCATGACCGAGGAAACTACGAATACCTTTGATATTTGTAGGACATGGAATTTTCTCAATTGCATCAACCTTGGCTATGCCCACCTCAATGCCTTTTTCTGAAATTTATGGCCCAAAACAATACATTCGTTAACCATAAGGTGCCACTTATCCCAATTCAAGACAAGATTTGTTTGTTCACATCTCTACAAAACTTGATCAAGATTACTTAAACAATCATCAAAAGACTTCCCATAAACAGAAAAGTCATCCATGAAAACCTCAACAATCTTTTCACAAAAATCAAAGAATATAGCAGTCATACATCTTTGAAAGGTAGCAGGTGCATTACATAAACCAAAAGGCATACGCCTATAAGCATAAGTTCTGAAAGGACAAGTAAAAGTTGTATTTTCTTGATCAAGTTGTGAAACAGGTATTTGTGAAAAACCAGAATATCCATCAAGGAAGCAAAAATATGTGTGCTTAGATAATCTTTCTAGCATTTGATTAATGAAAGGTAGAGGGTAATGATCTTTTGTAGTTGCTTTGTTTAATTTTCTATTATCAATTACCATTATATAGCCAGTGACAATTTTTTCTGGAATAAGTTCATTCTTATCATTGGGAACAACAGTTATACCTCCCTTCTTAGGGACACAATGAACAGGACTTACCCATCTACTATCAGCTATAGGATAGATTATACATGCTTCCAGAAGTTTCAGTATTTCTGTTCTTACCACTCCTTTAATTTTCAGATTTAACCGATGTTGGTGATCAACAACGGGTTTAGCATCAGGTTCCTTATTATTCTTGTGTTGACATAGAGTGGGACTAATGCCCTTAAGATCATCAAGAGTATATCCAATAGCAGCTCGGTGCTTCCTTAGAACTTTCAATAGTCTTTCCTCTTCATGTTCTAAAAGGTTAGCACTAATAATAATAGGATATATCTTTTTCTCGTCAAGATAAGCATATTTCAAAGTGTCTGGCAATTGTTTTAGGTGGAGGAGGACCTCCTAGAGTTTCAATAGGTAGATTATGTTTAAGCAGAGGTTGTTGTTCAAAAAAGTTCTATCTGTTTCATTTCTTTCACGCATATGCATATAATTTTCATGGTCTAGAAATTATTTTTCTAAAGGGTCAGTAGGAGGTACAACAATAGAAGGAAGACAAATAATTGCATCCTTACTAGGAAAATCTTTCTTATGAGGTTTTCTACTAAACTTGGAAAAATTAAATTCATGAGATTCATCACCAAAGCTAACATCGACAGTTTGTTTCTCACAAACTATTCTAGGATTAACGGTGTTCAAGAAAGGTCTACCAAACAAAATTGGACAAAAGTCATCTTGTGGGGAACTAAGAACAAGGAAATCAGTAGGGTAATTTATTTTCCCACACAAGACTTCAACATCTATAAGAATCCCAATTGGTGATATATATCTCTATTTGCAAGTTTAATAGTAACATCTATGTCTTCTATTTCAGTAGGTGCTATTTCATTCTTAATTTCTTCATATAAGGAAAAAGGAATAGCACTCACGCTAGCACCTATATCACATAAACCATGATAACAGTGATCGTCTATCTTAACTGAGACAGAAGGCATGCCAACAACTGGTCTATGTTTATCTTTTTCATCGGGTTTAGCAATTCTAGCAGCTTCATCACAGAAGTAAATAACGTGCCCATCAATATTATCAACAAAGAGATGTTTAACCATAGCAACACTAGGTTCAACTCTGATTTGTTCACCTGGTTTGGGTGTTCTAATATAACTTTTGTTGACCAGAGTTGAAACTTTAGCATGTTCCTTCATCCTAAAAGGGAAAGATGTTTTTTCAATATAAGCAGTGGGAACAACTAGATCAACATTGTAAATGCTAGTTTCTTCTTTAGCTTTTACCGGTTCTTTAATTGGTGGGTGATATTTGAACAACTTCTCCTTAGGGAGATCAACATGAGTAGCAACAGATTCACAAAAGGAATCTACTATCTCAGAATCAAGTCCATATTTAGTGCTAAACTTTTGAAAAGCATCGATATTCATAAAAGATTTAACACAAATCAAACTTAGGTTCAATACCTGACTCTTTACCTTCGTCAAGTTTCTAATCTTCAGAGTTGTGTCTAATTTTTTGTAAAAGGTCCCACCAGAATTCAATAGTCTTCTTCATAAAAGAACCAATACAAGAAGTATCGAGAATGGATTGATCATTACGAGAAAGCCGAGCATAAAAATTCTGAATAATAATTTCTCTCGAGAGCTCATGATTGGGGCATGAATATAACATTGACTTAAGACTCCCCCAAGCTAGAGCAATAATTTCTCCTTCACAAGGGCAAAAACTATATATATAATTCCAATCATGATGAACTAGATGCATATGATAATTGTTTTGATGGAATTCCAATTTCAACCAATTCCAGTTCCAAGATCCAATATCATCACATAGCCTATACTATTTCAATGCTTTTACCTTCAAAGATAAAGGGAAAACCTTCTTCTTGGCTTCGTCTCAGGGCAAACCGGCAAGCTTAAACAATCCACAAATTTCATCCACATATATCAAGTGCATACCAGGATGTTCCGTTCCATCTCCTACATAAGGATTAGCTAGCAGTTGTTCTACCATACCCGAAGGAATTTCATATTCAATATTTTCAGTAGGTGCAGCAGGTTGAGGGGCAACTAATTGTGGTTCCGATCGAGGTCAACATATCCCTAACAAACCCCTCAAAGGATTGTTTTCCATAGTAGCAAGTGACAATAAATTTCAGCATGTAGTAATAATGTTTCATTGCCAATTTCCACTTACCAAGAGCGGTTCACTCCCCGGCAAAGGCGCCAGAAAATATGCTTGATGTGACACCCTCGATTCAATCATACACTAATCATACACGCAATGTGTACAATCAAGATCAAGGACTCACGGGAAGATATCACAACACAACTCTAGACACAAATTAAAATAATACAAGCTTTATATTACAAGCCAGGGGCCTCGAGGGCTCGAATACATAAGCTCGAATACACAAGAGTCAGCGGAAGCAACAATATCTGAGTACAGACATAAGTTAGACAAGTTTGCCTTAAGAAGGCTAGCACAAAAGCAACATTGATCGGAAAGGCAAGGCCTCCTGCCTGGGAGCCTCCTAACTGCTCCTGGTCATCGGCAGTCTCCGTCACGTGGTAGTAGACGCCCTCGGTGTAGTAGCAGTCGTCAAAGGTGGCATCTGGCTCCTGGACTCCACCATCTGGTTGCAACAACTAGAAAGAAGAAAGAAGGGGGAAAAGGGGTAGAAAAGCAACCGTGAGTACTCATCCAAAGTACTCGCAAGCAAGGATCTACACTACATATGCAACATTATCAAAGAAAGGTTGTATATGTGGACTGGGCTACAGAAATGCCAGAATAGAGAGAAGGCCTAGTCCTATCGAAGGCTAGCATCTTATGGAAACCACCATCTTGCAGCAAACAGGAGGGAGTAGAGTAGCATAAGGTAAAGTAGTAGTAGTGTTATCAACCTCGGCCAGAGATCCTTTTTCGACTCCCTGTGAGAAAGCAATCCCAGAGCCATACTATCCAATTATCTTCACAATTCAATTCTCATCACCATGCAATTCTCATCACAAGTATCCAGTTCTAGTTGTATCGATCGGGATACAACTCCGAGTGTCCGTTACCGTAGGATAGGCTATCGATAGATGTTTTCTTCCCTGCAGGGGTGCACCAACTTACCCACCACGCTCGATTAACTCCGGTCGGACACACTTTCCTGGGTCATGCCCGGCCTCGGCCAAACAATACACCGCAACCCGACCTAGGCTTAATAGAGAGGTTAGCACGCCGGACTAAACCTATGCCCCCAGGGGGCATGGGCCATCTCCCCGGGAACTCCTGCACGTTGCGTGGGCGGCCGGTGAGCAGACCTAGCTACCTCCTTAAAAAAAGGTAGGTGCTTACGCAGTCCAACCCGGCGCGACGTCTATTAAGCTTCGGCTGATGTATACGACGCAGAACGCCCATACTATGCCCACGTGATGGTTAGTGCTATCAGGCCAGAGGCCCCTCGGATCAAATATCCAAATCATAGTGGATTAGGAACGCGCGGTAACAAGCAGAGACTCACGAAAGATGTGACCCCGTTGCCCCGTCTCGAGGACTTGCGGCAAGGGCTAAGAATGTCCGGCCATGCCTCGTAATTATCTCACGGGCACCTTCCAGGTCAACCCGACTCCTCATCACTCGCAATTATGCTCGCGCGGGCACCCCTCAAGGTCGACCCGTCTTTAGTAACATGGTTCGGTGTAAAGTCATAGTAACCATAGTAACCGTGTGTCCAAACATCAAGGGGAAAACCCGAGGAATCACCCCCGGTGAATTTCACTCGATGTAATCATCAAGGTGAACTTAAGAGGAATCACCCCCGAGGTTAACACTTGAGGGGTTGCACGATAGAGTCGTATCGGAAGTGTTTAAGGCGGAATCACCCTCGATGACCACGACCGAATAGCTACACTACAGGGTTAACATCAGAAGTGCTGTAGAGGTCTCACCCTTGGCACACGATAGTAACCCAGCAGTGTCGAGCAACTAAGGGGAAAGTGATGTGCGGTGCCGGGGCCTGGTCTTCGATCCCGTTGATCGGGTCATCGATGATGAAGCAGGGGCAACAAGGACAAGGTGGTGGTCACTGATGGATCACTACTCAACCTATACTAAACAGTTTAGGATAAGCAGGTAAGTAACAACAACAGGTTACAATAAATAGGCTATGCATCAGAATAGGAGCAAACAATAATAGTAGCAAAATCTAATGCAAGCATGAGAGAATGGAATGGGCGATATCGGGATGATCAAAGGGGGGCTTGCCTGGTTGCTTTGGCAAGGAGGGGTCATCGTCGACATAGTCGATCACAGGGGCAGCATTAATCTCGGGGTCTATCAGAGAGAAGAGGGGGAAGAAACAGTAAATACAGAGCAAACAATGCATCACAAGGCATAACGTGGTAATATATTGTGCCTGGTGTGACCTAACGTATGGCTACACGATAAAGTGAAGGGGGAATTCAACCAGGAATGTTTTCCCGGTTCCGGACCTGTGTCAAACAGATGACCGGAGGGGGAATGTTCCATGTTAAGCATGCTAGGGGCATGTGACAGATGAACATACCGCGTTATCGGATTCGTTGGATTTTTCTGAGCAACTTTCATATAGAAAACATTTTCATCGGAGTTACGGTTTAAATTCTGTGATTTTTCAAAGATTAAACCATATTATAGAATTATTCATATTAACAGAAAAGGAATATGACGTCAGCATGACGCCATGCTGACATCAGCAAGTCAATAGCGGCTGGTCAAACCTGACATGTGGGTCCAGCGGGACCCACATGTCAGCCTCTATGACTTTAACAGTGTTAATTTAGACTAATAGAGGGTTAATTAGAGGGTGGGCCCCCTTGTCAGTGTCTCATTTAGTTAACTAATTATTTTTCATTTACTAAACGTTTTAGCTAATTAACTGGGCGGCAGGGCCCGCATGTCAGAGACACGGGGCTGCCACGTCAGCGCGTTGCCTGGTCAAACCAGTTAATGGGGCCGGCGGGGCCCACTGGCAGCGTCACTGGGGTGGCCCTAGGCCTGTCCACGTCGGCTGGGTCGGGGGTTTCGCCGCCGGTGACCAAAACAGCGGCGGGGCGGCTCGGGAGGTGGTCGGGATTCAGCTATAGGGCGTCTCCGGGCTCGTGTCCTAGCTCGATCGATCGAGCGGATGAAGCCGCATCGTTCTGCGGTGGTGGCCCGGGCGGGGAGTGGCCGGAGCCGTCGCCGGCGACATGGACGGCGAAGACCCGAGGCACGGCAAGCTCGCAAACGGCTCAACAGCGAGCAATACAAGCGGTGCTGAGCACCTACGGCGTCTACGCGTGCAGGCGAGCATGATGGACACGCTTGCGCGGGTGTTCGGTCACTGGAACATAACCGGCGACGAGCTCGGCGGAGGCGAGCTCGGACATGTGGGGAACATCACCTACGGGCACGGCAATGGCGGGAAGACAGAGGGGAGAGAGGCGAGGCTCATCGGGCAGCTACGTAAAGCCCTTGGAAGGTTAGTAGCAGCAGCAGCAGTCGTCGGAGATGACGAAGTTCGTCGGCGACAGTGGCGGAAGGGGACGTCTAGTTTCGCTCGTTGTGGAGCTCTCCGGATCCAACGAGGGGCACTAGATGATGCAGCTCTTCGCGGCGGAGCGCTACGGCATGATGGCTCGGCTCGGAGGCGACGGGGACCGCGAGGACGACGACGCGCGGCGGCAGATGCGTTCGGGCGGTGGATCTGAGAAGGAGGCGAGGCGACGGAGCGAGCGGGGAGAGGGGATAGGGACTGGCGCGAGTGGGGGAGGCAGGACAAGTGGGAGGGGAGAGGGGAGCCTGAGGCGTCGGGGCCTTATCCTCTCCCGGCAAGGCCGGTGAGGTGGTCGGGTGGCGCCGAGACGCCCGGTCGGAGGAACAGGAGGGGGGCGCGCTTTGGGGAGCTAGGCCGGCCAGGCTGGGCCTGTCTCTGCGGCCTTAGGCCCAGGGGCAGGGGGGTTTCCTTTTTCCCCTTTTTTTAAACAACTTTTCTTTTTCTTTTTAGCCACAATTTACTTTGCAAAAATATGCCACTGGCCAAAATAATTTTAAACAATTATTGGGCACTGCAAGAAAAAGTTTGGGGCCATCAGGAGTTGTCCAAGCATTTTAGAAAATGAAAAGGACATCTTAAATACTGCTGGACCAGATAATAAATTCCCAGGGACAAATTTGGGAATTCCAATAGAGGTTGGTTCCAACATGATAAATAACCAAAGATTATTTTCCACACTTTGAAAATTTTAGTTTTCATGTTTGGCAAATTTTAATTTTTGACTTTAAATTGGATTTGAATTTGAATGGTGATTTGGATCAAGTGAAGATTATCAATAGTGACATGATGACATGGCACCATTAACAGGTGATTACTGTAGCATGACACTGGGGGTGTTACACTTGATGACCCACAAGTATATGGGGTCAATTGTAGCCTTTTCGATAAGTAAGAGTGTCGAACCCAATGAGGAGCAGAAGGAAATGACAAGCGGTTTTCAGTAAGGTAACGTGTGCAAGTGCTGAAATTGTAAGTAATAGAGTAGTTTGATAGCAAGATAATTTGTAACGAGCAAGTAACGATAGTAGTAACAGAAGTGCAGCAAGGTAGCCCAACCCTTTTGAGGCAAAGGACAGGCCAAAATGGTATCTTATGATAAGCAAAGCGTTCTTGAGGGTACATGGGAATTTCATCTAGTCACTTTCATCATGTTGGCTTAATTCGTGTTTGCTACTTTGATAATTTGATATGTGGGTGGATAGGTGCTTAGTTGTTGTTCTTACTTGAATAAACCTTCTACTTATGATTAAACCCCTCGCAAGCATCCGCAACTACGAGAAAAGTATTAAGAATAAATTCTAACCATAACATTAAACTTTTGGATCCAATCAGTCCCTTACGGAATAGCGCATAAACTAGGGTTTAAGCTTCTATCACTCTCGCAACCCATCATCTAATAACTACTCCACAATGCATTCCCTTAGGCCCAAATATGGTGAAGTGTCATGTAGTCTACATTCACATGACACCACTAAGGGAATCACAACATACATATCATCAAAATATCAAACACATATCAAGTTCACATGATTACTTGCAACATGATTTCTCCCGTGACCTCAAGAACAAAAGTAACTACTCACAAATGATAATCATGCTCAAGATCAGAGGGGTATTAAATAGCATAATGGATCTGAACATATAATCTTCCACCAGATAAAGCATATAGTAATCAACTACAAGATGTAATCAACACCGATATGTAATCAACATATTAAATACCTAGTCTCTATTACAACAAAATGGCTGCCCTCACGCAACGGAATCTGTTTGTCGCAATACCGCTGCCATATTGCAACACCGATACAGTTTGTTGCAATATGAGGCCTCTATTGCAACAAAGTTAGTATTTATCGTGACCAAACTAAGTTATGGCAATATGTGCTACCTATTACCACAACGAGAGAATTTGTGGTAATATTGTGTTTTATTGCATCAAAACGTAGTTGCAGCAATAATTTTTGTTGCAATAGACCTGAATCCTTGTAGTGACCACTAGTCACCCACAAGCACAAATCTATAGTTCCGATACAAAGATTGAACACAAGAGATGAACTAGGGTTTGAGATGAGTTGGTGCTATTGAAGATGTTGATGAAGATAGCCCTCCCCAAGATGGGAGAGTTGTTGGTGATGATGATGATGATGATTTCCCCCTCCGAGAGGGAAATTCCCCCAGCGGAATTGCTCCGCCGGAGGGCAAAAGTGCTCCTGCCCAGGTTCCGCCTTGAGACGGCGGCGCTTCGTCCCGAAAGTCCTCCCTTTATTTTTTCTATGTCAAAATGACTTACGTACCAGAAGGGGGGCACCGGAGGTGGGCCTGGATGAGCACAACCCACCTGGGCGCACCTGGGGGCCCAGGCGCGCCTTGGTGTCTTGTGCTCACCAGGGTGGCCCCCTCCGGTACTTATTTGATCCAATATTTCTTATTTATTCCATAAAAATCCTCGAGAAGTTTCAGCTCATTTGGAGTTGTGCAGAATAGGTAGCCTGATGTAGCTTTTTCAGGTCTAGATTTCCAGCTGCCAGAATTCTCCCCTTTGTTGTATACCTTGCATATTATGAGAGAAAAGGCATTAGAATTACTCCAAAAAGCATTATTATGCAATAAAACAATATAAATAACAGTATGTAAACATGATGCAAAATGGATGTATTAATCACCACATCATCGTGTTGCCGGAACTCATCCACTAACTCACCGTCTTGCTCGATCAAGAAGGAGGAGGACGTCATCAATCTGCTGAACACGGAAGTGTCGTATGTTCGATGTTCGATCGGTTGGAACACGAAGAAGTTTGACTACATCAACCGCGTTGTCATACGCTTCTGCTTACGGTCTACAAGGGTACGTAGACACACTCTCCCCCTCTCGTTGTGATGCATCTCCTTGATAGATCATGTGTATGCATAGGTATTTTTTTTGTTTCCCATTTAACGTTTCCCAACAGTGGCATCCGAGCCAGGTCTATGCATAGATGATATGCACGAGTAGAACACAAAGAGTTGTGGGCGGTGATGGTCATACTGCTTACCACCAACGTCTTTTTTTGATTCGATGATATTGTAAGATGAAGCGTACTGGACCAAGCTTACATGTCCACGTACATGAGACCGGTTCCACCGACAGACATGCAACTAGGTTTGCATAAAGGTGGCTGGCAGGTGTCTGTTTCTCCTAATTTAGTTGAATCAAATTTGACTGTGGCCGGTCCTTGAAGAAGGTTAAACCAGCAAACTTGAAAAATCACCATTGTGGTTTTTGCCGTAGGTAAGAACAGTTCTTGCTAGAAGCTCGTAGCAGCCACATAAAACTTGCAACGACAAAGTGGAGGACGACTAACTTGTTTTTGCAGGGCATGTTGTGATTTGATATGGTCAAGACATGATGTGATATATGTTGTTGTATGCGATGATCATGTTTTTTATGTTATCGGCAACCGGCAGGAGCCTTATGGTTGTCTCTTTATTGTATGAAATGCAAATGCCATGTGATTGATTTACTTTATTGATATGCGTTGGCAATAGTTGTAGAAGGAATAGTTGGCGAGAAACCACGACACAATGATGGAGATCAAGGTGTCGAGCCGATGACGATGGAGATCATGGCGATGCTTTAGAGATGGAGATCAAAAGCACAAGATGGTGATGACCATATCATGTCACATATTTTGATTGCATGTGATGTTTATCTTTTATGCATCTTATTTTGCTTAGAATAGTGGTAGCATTATAAAATGATCCCTTCACTAAATTTCAAAATAAAAGTGTTCTCCCCAAGTATGCGCCGTTGCTAAAGTTCGTCGTTTCGAAGCACCACATGATGATCGGGTGTGATAGACTCTACGTTCACATACAACGCGTGTAAGACAGTTTTGTACATGCATAATACTTGGGTTAAACTTGACGAGCCTAGCATGTAGAGACATGGTCTCGGAACACTAGAGACCAAAAGGTCGAACATGAGTCATATAGTAGATATGATCAACATAGAGATGTTCACCATTGATGACTACCCCATCTCACATGATGATTGGACGTGAGTTAGTTGATTCGGATCACGTATCACTTAGATAACTCGAGGGATATTTATTTAACTGGGAGTTAATTAGTAATTTGATTAATTGAACTTAATTTATCATGAACTTAGTCCTAATAGTATTTGCATGTCTATGTTGTTTATCAATGGCTCGTGCTACCGTTCCCTTGAATTTTAATGCGTTCCTAGAGAAAGCTAAGTTGAAAGATGATGGTACCAACTACATGGACTGGGTTCGTAACTTGAGGATTATCATCATTGATGCACAGAAGAATTATGTCCTTGATGCACCACTAGATAATATGCCTTTTGTAGGAGCTGATGAGATGTTGTGAACGCCTGGCAAGCTCGATCTGATGACTAATCAATAGTTTAGTGTGCCATGCTTTACAGCTTAGAACCGGGACTTCAAAGACGTTTTGAACGTCAAGGAGCATATGAGATTGTTCCAGGATTTGAAGTTAATATTTCAAGCAGATGCCCGGGTTGAGAGATACGAAGTCTCCAACAAGTTCTATAGCTGCAAGATGGAGGAGAACAGTTCTGTCAGTGAACACATACTCAAAATGACTGGGTATTATAATCACTTGACTCAGCTGGGAGTTGATCTTCCAGTTTATTGTGTTATTGACAGAGTTCTTCAATCACTACCACCAAGCTACAAAGACTTCGTGATGAACTATAATATGCAAGGGATGAACAACACAATTCCCAAGCTCATCGCAATGCTTAAGGCCGCGGAGGTAGAAATCAAGAAGGAGCATAAAGTGTTGATTGTTAACAAGACCACTAGTTTCAAGAAAAAGGGCAAGGGAAAGAAAGGGAACTTCAAGAAGAATGGCAAGCAATTTGCCACACCCGGGAACAAACCTAAAGCTGGACCCAAGCCTGAAACTAAGTGCTTCTACTGCAAAGGGAGTGGTCACTGGAAGCGGAACTGCCCCAAGTATTTGGCGGATAAGAAGGATGACAAAGTGAACAAAGGTATATTTGATATACATGTAATTGATGTGTTCCTTACTAATGCTCGTAGTAGCGCATGGGTATTTGATACTGGTTTGGTTGTTCATATTTCTAACTTGAAACAGGGGCTGCGGAATAAACGAAGATTGGCTAAGGACGAGGTGATGATGCGCGTCGGAAATGGTTCCAAGGTCGATGTGATCGCTGTCGGCACGCTACCTCTACATCTACCTTAGGGATTAGTTTTAGACCTCAATAATTTTTATTTGGTGCCCGCGTTGAGCATGAACATATATCTGGATCTTGTTCATTGCGAGATGGTTATTCCTTTAAGTCAGAGAATAATGGTTGTTCTATTTATATGAATAACATCTTTTATGGTCATGCACCCTTGAAGAGTGGTCTATTCTTGTTGAATCTCGATTGTAGTGATACACATGTTCATAATATTGATGCCAAAAGAAGCAAAGTTGATAATGATAGTGCAACATACTTGCGGCACAGCCGTTTAGGTCATATTGGTGTAAAGCTCGTGAAGAAACTCCATGCAGATGGACTTTTGGAATCACTTGATGTGGCACCCCAGCTCAGAGTAACCGGTTTACCTTGCATTGCCAGCCCAGAGATCTAGTCTTCTGGCAACACTCAAGAACTTGGTACGGAAAACAACTGCTTTATTGATGCTAGCGGAAACATAGGTTCGATATTACATCAAGTAGCGAGGCCAAGCGGCACACATGGTGCATCTGAATAGTGTGTACATTATTTAATGTACATGAAGGGGCCTCGAACACGACAACTACGCGGCAGCGAAACAACGGCGAAGTGGGACTCCATGGCACATGGACACCAATGTAGACAAGATCTAGACATGGGAAGCGCTCCGATCCGGTATGACTTTCCTCAAATCTGGCATGACACGCTAGGTCAGTACATTGAATGTACTTGCAATCTCACAACAAACATAAGCATAATGGCAAACAATATTATGATAATTAAGCAGATTAAATGCAAAGCATCGACATACTACTCAGGCAAAGCATCAACATACTACTCATGCAAAGCATCAATATACTACTCATGAAAAGCATCAATATACTACTCTTGTAGTGAACGTGCTCGTGCACCGAGTCCCTCAGACTCACTTACCAGATGGGATACCTCGTAACCAATATCGTCAAAACGGTGATCACTACCGGATCACAAACAATACCAATCTCATCAATACGGTGAGCACTCCCGGATCACAAACGGAACAAACTCTTTGGTTTCCACAACAACCAACAACTCATGGTCTCAACGATATCATCACATAATCAGTGCCACGGTGTATCTTTAGTGTGCAATATTAGCTTATTTATGTTGACCCATAGTGTGACCTACTTACGAGCTGTGTTTGTAACCGAGGATGCGACTATCTATAGATTTAATAAACACTCTGTAGAGGTTAGCATAGTGTACCCACACCATGGAACCCATGGCCTCGCACTCCCATACGTGTGGACCAATGGCATTCCGACAGAACCCTTCCATTGCCATGACACTCTCTCAGACACTCCGACAAACTCCCCTCTGGCTAAGTCATGGGTGGCCCCGATGTCTACCAAAGAGATCCAACGGCCACCGTCGTGGCAAAACAAATCTACGGTCCCAAACGGGGACAAGGTCCCATAACAACAACAACGGGCACACAAGGTTATGTCTGCTTACCGGGCCAGGGTACCGCGTGCCCATAACCTTCCCTCGTTGGAGGCACCGACCAGAGGCATGACAACGAACTGAATAAAGGCCTTGCCATAAAGGCAAATGTGGTTGCACTGGGAAGCTCGATTCAGTGGCACCATGACCCAATCAACATTATGTTCAAATTTACTTTATTATCAGCTTTAATTTGAAATGAAAGAAACTACGAGTCACGGTATGCCATGAACATGCAACTATCTGACCTACACTATATCCACATAGCACAAAAGTAAACGGATCAACATCATAGAATCAAGCTACTTGCACTACTCATCACTTTAACTCACTGGTTTTAACTTTACTGGTTTTCTATCTCATGATTTTTAGTTATGCCATTATCATATTAAAATCAATAACTCCTATATGAAAATGATACCGATCATACCCAAATCATAACCATACTATCAAAATACTTCCACTGCCTCATACTAATCCATGAATTCAAACACTACTGTAAACTAGGCACTTCAAGCATGAAAAGTAAACTAGCATAAACATTTTTCATTTAAATGATTAAACGCATGAAAATAATTCATATTCAAGTTGGCAAATCATAAATATTGAGATGAGACCATGCAAATGCTTGTGGTGGCTTGCCTTAGCACAGAGGAGGGTCACACTGCTCCTGGTTTCCTTCAAGGCGAGGTTCCTCCTCTGAAAACAAATAAAACAACAAAAAGAAAATATCAAGAACACTTCTGAAATTCACTAGAAATTCTATACAATAGAGAAAAATCTCAATTTTTGTGTGCTGCTAGAGAATTCCAAGACAAACACAATGCAAAAAGAATCAATTCATTTGTACTTATGGTTTAAAAGTTAGAACCAGTCAAAGTTACTAGTGAAAGTTTGAATAAAAGTTGAATTAAAAAACTGGAGGGGTGACGTCGATGGCGCGTTCCAGGAATACGCCTCCACTCATACCGCTTTGGGTGCGAGTGGTGAGGCTAACAGCAGGCCCCACACATCTGATCTAGAGAGAGGGAGAGAGGAAACAGAGGATGGCGGCGCTTCGTTGGCGCTTTCTCCGACAAGGAGGGCTTAGTGGCCAGTTTGAGAGGGAGGGATGGGTAGCAGAGACGCTTGCGCACCTGCCTATACTCGTGGCTTGGCTAGAGGTGGTCAGACGAGGTCGGCACGGGCTTCTCTAGCGGCTGCAGCAGGCGGAGCTCGCTGGAGTCAAGGTAGACAGCGAGGCAGGGCTACACCAGGGGCTCCAACGGGTTCAGTTGGCACCATAGGATCACCAGGGAGTCGTCAGAGAAGTGGATTGAGATTGAGAAGCAATGGAGTGGAGAGGAGTGGTAGAGGGGATCGTCGGCGAGCTTGGGTCAGGGACGGCGGCCAGAGGCCTGCCTGACTGGGTTGCGGCTTCTCTACTGCAATGTGGATGTTGGGTGAGTGGTTTGAGTTGCTCGGAGAGGCCAAAGTGGGTCGGTATTTATTGGCGGAGTGGATGGGGGTCTCTACTCCGCCGGAGGTCTTTGGAAGCAGCGCACGACGACGAGGAGTGCCAGAGGGAGGGGGGAAAGAGCTCAGGGTTGACGCGGCCACTGTGAAGCTCGAAGACGAACACAGGGCACTAGTGGAGAAGAAGATAGGGGAACGGGCGCACCGTGTGCTTGGCCGCGACGTGCCTGTGCTCGCTACGGGTGCTCCGACATTGGCGAGTGGCAGGGAGAGGTCAAGGGAGATGTGTCAAGGTAGGTGGCGCAGTGTGGCAGTCGGCGGCGAGCACTGGAACAAGCACGCGCTGAACAGGGGGTCAGGCGCAGCGCAAAGCGCACCGAACACATGCCAGCGTGCGTGTCCACATGCAGTCACCATGCGATCTATGCCAAAACGGTGCCCAGGGGTTGCCAGATCTTGTCTAGTGTGTTGTCCGTGGAGTGTTTAGTCTAGGAGAAGTGATGAAACACAGACAGGCCGACCGGATTGAACAAGAGATCCTCAGTAAGTATCTGGACAGAAACAAGGAGTTTAGGGCTAAGCTCCATGCTAGCATGCCAAGTTACATGAATTTCAAACGAGTTTTGAATTTACTAGAATTTTAACACAATGAATCTCAATGTCTGCGGCCGAGTGACGGTGGCAGGGTGTTTGACATTAGTTCCCATTTCCTGCATGGGACCTAAGCATGCAACCAAGGACACAAATTTGAATTTTCAACCAATTTATATGCATTAGAGCATGTGCCTGTAGTTCAAATTTGAATTATGCACATGATGCATAGAAAACTCAGTTAATTCAGAAAAATGTCCAAACGAACCCCGAAAAATCCCAAAAATTGACACAACACTCGTGTTATTCTATATTGACACTAGAAAAAATTTGAAAGAAAGAAGAGGCAGCGGATATCATATCATCCCCAAAGGTGTGACGTTTCCTACCAAAACCATGAGGCTTGTTGTGAGAAGCTCTAGTTTGTGAGAAGCATATCCCCGAACCTGTCCCAAATGGGACAAAAATTTACCCCGGCATGTCGATGCCGCTCCATGATAGCATGCCAAGTTTCATGAATTTCAGACGAATTTTGCATTTACTAGAATTTAAAAACCAGGCATCTCAATGTTTGCGGCCGAGTGACAGTGGCAGGGTGTTTGACATTGTGGCACCCCGGCTCAGAGCAACCGGTTTACCTTGCATTGCCAGCCCAGAGACCTTGTCTTCTGGCAACACAACAACAACTTGGTACAGAAAAACAACTGCTTTATTCATGCTAGCGGAGCATAGTTTATATTACAACAGTTAGTGAGGCCAAGCGGCATGCACGGTGCGGCTGAACAATATGTACATTATTTAGTGAACATAAAGGGGGCCTCGATCATGACAACTACGCGGCGGCGGAACAACGTCGTAGCGGAACTCCATAGCACAGGGACACCGATGTGGACACGATCTAGACTCAGACAGCACTCCTTTCCAACGAGACTTTCCAGAAATCTAGCATGACATGCCAGGTCAGTACATTGAATGTACTTGCAAGCTCACAACAAGCATAAACATAATGACAAACAATATCATGATATTTAACCATTTAACATCAATGCAACAATATGTCCAACATGCTATGAATATGCTTAACTGATACTCGTCCCATGGACTTGCTTACCGAACATGATCATTCCCAGACCACCAACGTGCAGATCTCAAAAACAAACCCGTGATCCTTACGGCGATCAGAACCCGACAACAAATCCGTGATCCTTACAGCGATCACAACCCGACCAACTCGTGGCCCGTGATCCTTACGGCGATCACAACCCGACCATCTCATGGCCCGTGATCCTTACGGCGATCACAACCCGACCAACTCATGGCCCGTGATCCTTACGGCGATCACAACCCGACCAACTCGTGGCCCATTATCCTTACGACGATCACAACCCGACCAACTCATGGCCCAACTCAACACGATGGCCTTACTGCCATCCTCAGTACAAACTTAGTGTGCAAATTTATTAAGTGTTGACCCATGGTGTGCCCTACTTTCAAGCGTGTCCGTAACTGTGGACTCGGCTATCGATAGATTAATATACACTCTGCAGAGGTTAGTACACTGTACCCATTCGGGTGGACCAATAGCATTCCAACGAAACCATTTCATTGTCATGACACTCTCCCGGCCACTCCGACTCAGTCCCCATCGGGCTAGTCCTGGGTGGCCCCGTGTCTACCTCCAGACACCTCGACCACCGTCGTGGTCCGATCCACTCTGGGACCCGGTACCAAAACTTAACTTAACATCGGGCACACAAGGTTATGCCTACTTACCGGGCCAGGGTACAGCATGCCCATAACCTTCCCTAGATGGAGGCACCGACCAGAGGTACGACAATGAAACGCATTAAGGTCCTCCCATACTGGCAAATGTGGTTGCACTGGGAAAGACTCGTTTCAACGGCACCATGACCCGGTCAACAACATATTCAAGTTGAGTTATTTATCAGGTTCAACTTAAAGTGAAACAACCGGTGTCACAATGCCATGCTATGCACCACTAACACATGCATCACATAACCATGAAAATAACTAAGTCAACAACGCTCCCACGGAGCCATCATCAACTCACGATACTTCTCTGGTTAAGATCAAACCTTACTTAGACCAGAATTATTTCTAGCAATATCATCATTTTTCATCATGCAAGAATAATAATTAAACTAATTATTAAACTTCATGACCATATCATTTATTCTTTACTCATCACTAAGTTCTTCTTAGCTTATTGATATGTCTCCAATGTATCTATAATTTATGAAGCATTCATGCTATTTTATTATCTATTTTGAATTATTATGGGCTTTATTATACACTTTTATATTACTTTTGGGACTAACCTATTAACCGGAGGCCCAACCCATATTGATGTTTTATTGTCTGTTTCAGTATTTCGAAGAAAAGGAATATCAAATGGAGTCCAAACAGAACGAAACCTTCGGCGGCGTGATTTTTGGGAAGAATATGATCCAGGAGACTTGGAGTTCACGTCAGAAGATCTTCGAGGAAGCCACGAGGGTGGGGGGCACGACGCCTACTAGGCGTGCCCCCTGTCTCGTGGGCCCCTCGAGCACCTCCCGACCAACTTCTTTCGCCTATATAGTCCCACATACCCTAAAAACATCCACGGAGAGGATAGATCGGTAGTTCTGCCACCGCAAGCCTCTGTAGCCACCAAAAACCTCCCGGGAGCCTTTTCCGGCACCGTGCTGGAGGGGGGGATCCCTCACCGGTGGCCATCTTCATCATCCCGGCGCTCTCCATGACGAGGAGCGAGTAGTTCACCCTCGGGGCTGAGGGTATGTACCAGTAGCTATGTGTTTGATCTCTCTCTCTCTCTCTCGTGTTCTCTCTCGTGTTCCCTCTATGGCACGATCTTGATGTATCGCGAGCATTGCTATTGTAGTTGGATCTTATGATGTTTCTCCCCCTCTACTCTCTTGTAATGGATTGAGTTTTCCCTTTGAAGTTATCTTATCCGATTGAGTCTTTAATTATTTGAGAACATTTGATGTATGTCTTGCCGTGCTTATCTGTGGTGACAATGGGATATCATGTGCCACTTGATGTATGTTTTGGTGACCAACTTGCGGGTTCCGCCCATGAACCTATGCATAGGGGTTGGCACATGTTTTCGTCTTGACTCTCCGGTAGAAACTTTGGGGCACTCTTTGGAGTACTTTGTGTTGGTTGAATAGATGAATCTGAGATTGTGTGATTCTTATCGTATAATCATGCCCACGGATACTTGAGGTGACAATGGAGTATCTAGATGACATTAGGGTTTTGGTTGATTTTTGTCTTAAGGTGTTATTCTAGTATGAACTCTATGATAGATTGAGCGGAAAGAATAGCTTCATGTTATTTTACTACGAAATCTTGAATAGATAGAACAGAAAGGATAACTTTGAGGTGGTTTCGTGCCCTACCATAATCTCTTCGTTTGTTCTCCGCTATTATTGTCTTTGGAGTGACTCTTTGTTGCATGTTGAGGGATTGTTATATGATCTATCTATGTTATTATTGTTGAGAGAACTTGCACTAGTGAAAGTATGAACCCTAGGCCTTGTTTCCTACCATTGCAATACCGTTTACACTCACTTTTATCATTAGTTACCTTGCTGTTTTTATATTTTCAGATTACAAAATCCTTTATCTACCATCCATATTGCACTTGTATCACCGTCTCTTCGCCAAACTAGTGCACCTATACAATTTACCATTGTATTGGGTGTGTTGGGGAAACAAGAGACTCTTTGTTATTTGGTTGTAGGGTTGTTTGAGAGAGACCATCTTCATCCTACACCTCCCATGGATTGATAAACCTTAGGTCATCCACTTGAGGGAAATTTGCTACTGTCCTACAAACCTGTGCACTTGCAGGCCCAACAACGTCTACAAGAAGAAGGTTGTGTAGAAGACATCAAGCTCTTTTTTGGCGTCGTTGCCAGGGAGGTGAGTGCTTGAAGGTATATCTTTAGATCTTGCAATCGAATCTTTTTGTTTCTTGTTTTATCAGTAGTTTATTTTATAAAAGAAAACTACAAAAAAATGGAATTGAGTTTGTCTCATACGCCTCATCTTTTCAATATCTTTCGTGAGAATAATGGTAAGAAGAAATCTATAAAATGTTTTGTACTAAATCTTTGAATGATGAGCATGATTGCAATGTTGTTAGTATGAACTCCTTGAATATCCATAGTACTAATGATAATTGCTATACTATTGGTGCTATCCATATTTTTAATGATGAGAGTGATTATGCCTATGATATGAAAAGACCCAACCTTGGGGAAGCTATGTTTGATGAGGATGAAATATTTGAGAATATATTTGCTGAAATTAATGTTTGTCACAAGCTTGGGGATGCTATGTTTAATGAAGATGATATTTTTAGCCTCTCAAGTTTTGATATGCAAAGTTGTTATGATGATAGCATGCCTCTTACCTATGATGATTATATTGATGAAAGTGGGTTTGGAAGAGTGTCAACTTTAGGAAGTAGTGATCCCACTATTTTGGAGGATGTTGAATCTTATTGTGATGAATATGAAAGTGGATTGGAAGAGTGTCAACTTTATTTATTGATGATTCCACTATCTTGGAAGAGGTTTCAATCGATTATGATGAGGACAAAGTTGCTACTTATGATGATTATTGTGATGAAACTTATGCTATAAAAAGTAGTGGTGATTATATTTATAAAACTTGTCATGATTATGGTTACCCTTTTTCTGAACATTACTCTTTCAATGTGGAAACAATTTATAGTATTCAAGTCTCTTATGGCACTCCCACCATTCCGAATGAGAAGAATTTTGCTTATGTGGAGAATAGTAAATTTTCTATGCTTGTAGATCATGAAAAGAATGCTTTAGGTGCTGGTTATATTGTTTAATGCATTCATGATGCTACTGAAAATTATTATGAGGGAGGAACATATGCTTGTAGGAATTGCAATAATGTCAAGTTTTCTCTCTATGTGCTTAAAGTTTTGAAGTTATGCTTGTTTCACCTTCCTATGCTAGTGGATTATTGTTCCCATAAGTTGTTTGCTCACAAAATCCCTATGCATAGGAAGTGGGTTAGACTTAAATGCTCTAGTAATATTCTTCATGATGCTCTCTTTATGTTTCAATTCTTATCTTTTATGTGAGGATCATTGAAGTCATCATGCCTATCTAGGGGCGTTAAACGATAGCGCTTGTTGGGAGGAAACCCAACTTTATTTTTGTTCTTTACTTATTGCTCCTGTTTAGTAATAAATAATTCATCTAGCCTATGGTAAGATGTGGTTTTATGTTTTAATTAGTGTTTGTGCCAAGTAGAACCTTTGGGAAGACTTAAGTCTTTATGATCATGCTGTAAAAAATAGAAACTTTAGCGCTCACGAGATTAGCTGCCATTTGTTACTGAAGAGTGATTTTAGGTTGATTCCTTTTGCAGATGATTAATAGACAAATTCTTCAGTTCCAACAATTTATTTCATAATTTTTGGGGTTCCATAAGTATAAGTTTGACATAGATTACTACAGACTGTTCTGTTTTTGACAGATTCTGTTTTCATTGTGTTGTTTGCTTATTTTGATGAATCTATGGCTAGTATGTAAGGGTATGAACCATAGAGAAGTTGGAATACAGTAGGTTTAACACCAATATGAATTTAGAATGAGTTCATTACAGTACCTTAAAGTGGTGATACTTTCTTATACTAACGGAGCTTACGAGTTTTGTTTTGAGTTTTGTGTGGTTGAAGTTTTCAAGTTTTGGGTAAATATTCGATGGACTATGGAATAAGGAGTGTCAAGAGCCTAAGCTTGGGGATGCTCAAGGCACCCCAAGGTAATATTCAAGGACAACCAAGAGCCTAAGCTTGGGGATGCCCCGGAAGGCATCCCCTCTTTCGTCTTCGTTCATCGGTAACATTACTTGGAGCTATATTTTTATTCACCACATGATATATCTTTTTCTTGGAGCTTCATTTTACTTTATTAGTATTTTCTTGTTGTTATCTAGAATAATGCTTTGCATCTATATTTTGAA
The DNA here is from genome assembly GCF_018294505.1 of Triticum aestivum. Classification (NCBI taxonomy): domain Eukaryota; kingdom Viridiplantae; phylum Streptophyta; class Magnoliopsida; order Poales; family Poaceae; genus Triticum; species Triticum aestivum. The sequence goes on along the minus strand of NC_057810.1, from coordinate 620,962,070 downwards.
TAAAAATGTCAAGGACAGCCTTTACCATGCTTATTTTGCTAGTATACATGTTGCTGTTTGAAAACAGAAAGTTTACCGCTGTTGCAAAAATTCCCTAGAAAAGTCAGAGAATGATATAATACTGAATATTTTTTCATAATGAGATATGATAAATCTTATACAGATTAGTATTTTTCTAATAATTTTTGGAGTTAGGGAAGTATGATGAATCTTGCATTCTTTACGGACTATACAGTTTTGGCAGATTGCTGTTATGTTTGCATTGTTTGCATATGTTTGCTTGTTTAATGATTCTATTTGAGGATAGGAGTATAAAATATGCATAGACATTTAGTATGCAATTTTGAATAATAAACTTAGTGATTTTTTACAGTAGAAGATGATAAGGTTTTGCATTGGTTTATACTAACCTATCTCACGAGTTCTTGTTGAGTTTGTTGTGGATGAAGCTTTTGATAAAAAGAGAAACCATGATATGAGAGGAATTAAGGAGACACAAAAGCTCAATCTTGGGGATGCCCAAGGCACCCCAATATAATATTTAAAGAAGTCTCAAGCATCTAAACTTGGGGATGCCCCGGTAGGCATCCCACCCTTCTTCTTCAACAACTATCGGTTAGTATCGGTTGAACCTAAGTTTTTGCTTCTTCACACGAGTTGTGCTATCCTTGCAATGTCATTTTATTTTGCTTTGCTTGCTGTTTGAATACAATACCAAGTTCTGAAATTCTTAAATAAGAGAGAGTCTTCATATAGCTACATAATTATTTAACTACTCATTGATCTTCACTTATATCTTTTTGGAGTAGTTTATCATTTACTCGTGTGCTTCACTTATATCCTATGAGTAAATGGTTGAATAAGTTGAATGTCATAAATCTGAAATTATATATGTTTCATTTGCTTATCCCATGGGGAGTAATGACTTCACATCTAAAAAGTGGAGGTTGTATATTTATTGAAGGTTAGCAAGCATTGTATTGGTCATTTGAACAATTCATGAAAGAATATTGAAGGAAGAGAGATTTCACATATAAATATATTATCATAGACATATTTTATAATTGTGAGCACTCATTAAGTATGACATGCTAAAGAGTTAATGTTGGACAAGGAAGACAACGTAATGGGTTATGTTTTCTCACATCTCAGTTAAAGTATATTGTCATGGATCATTCAAACATGTTGAGTTTGCCTTTCCCCCTCATCCTAGCCAAAAATTCCTAGCACCAAGTAGAGATACTACTTGTGCTTCCAAATATCCTTAAACCCAGTTTTGCCATGAGAGTCCACCATATCTACCTATGGATTGAGTAAGATCCTTCAAGTAAGTTGTCATCAGTGCAAGCAATAAAAATTGCTCTCTAATATGCATGACTTGTTAGTGCGGAGAAAATAAGCTTTGTACGATCTTATTATGGAAGCAATAAAAGCGACGGACTGCATAATAAAGGTCCATATACAAGGGGCAATATAAAGTGATGTTCTTTCGCATTAAGATTTTGTGTATCCAACCCTAAAAGCACATGGTAACCTCTGCTTCCCTCTACGAAGGGCCTATCTTTTACTTTATGTCTTTTACTTTATGCAAGAGTCAAGGTGATCTTCACCTTTCCCTTTTTCATTTTATCCTTTGGCAAGCACCTTGTGTTGGGGTGATCCTGATATATATATCCAATTGGATGTAAGTTAGCATGAACTATTATCGTTGACATCACCCAAAGGTGAATACGTTTGGAGGCAACACTATAAGCCCCTATCTTTCTGTGTGTGTGATTAAAACTCCATAACCACAAGTATTGTGTGAGTGATAGCAATTTTAGAAGACTATATGATAGTTGAGTATGTGGAGTTTGCTAAATCAAAGCTCTGACATAGACCCTTCTTGAAAATAAGATGAATTGCAATTGTTTGATGACTAAGAATGAAGTTTGCTAGTTTTCAAGAAAGTTTATGGTCTATGCTTTACCATGTGAATTGCTTGTTACTTGATTATGAAAAGTTTTATGAGATGAACTACTGTTATGACATATAATCATGCTAGAAAAGGTGATTGAAATTATCATTGATCAAACTTGTGCACCTTATAGCATTCACACTTCATAAATTCTTTCTTTATCATTTACCTACTCGAGGACGAGTAGGAATTAAGCTTGGGGATGCTGATACGTCTCCAACGTATCTATAATTTATGAAGCATTCATGCAATTTTATTATCTGTTTTGAATGATTACGGGCTTTATTATACACTTTTATATTACTTTTGGGACTAACCTATTAACTGGAGGCCCAGCCCATATTGCTGTTTTATTGTCTATTTCAGTATTTTGAAGAAAAGGAATATCAAACGGAGTCCAAACGGAACGAAACCTTCGGCAGCGTGATTTTTGGGAAGAATATGATCCGGGAGACTTGGAGTTCATGTCAGAAGATCTTCGAGGAAGCCACGAGTGTGGGGGCGCCCCCCCTACTAGGCACGCCCCCCTGTCTCGTGGGCCCCTTGAGCCCCTCCTGACCGATTTCTTTCGCCTATATAGTCCCACGTACCCTAAAAACATCCACGGAGAAGATAGATCGGGAGTTTCACCGCCGCAAGCCTCTGTAGCCACCAAAAACCTCTCTGGAGCCCGTTCCGGCACCCTGCCGAAGGGGGGATCCCTCACCGGTGGCCATCTTCATCATCCCGACGCTCTCCATGACAAGGAGGGAGTAGTTCACCCTCGGGGCTGAGGGAATGTACCGGTAGCTATGTGTTTGATCTCTCTCTCTCTCGTGTTCTCTCTCGTGTTCCCTCTATGGCACGATCTTGATGTATCGCGAGCATTGCTATTGTAGTTGGATCTTATGATTTTTCTCCCCCTCTACTCTCTTGTAATGGGTTGAGTTTTCCCTTTGAAGTTATCTTATCAGATTGAGTCTTTAATGATTTGAGAACACTTGATGTATGTCTTGACGTGCTTATCTGTGGTGACAATGGGATATCATGTTCCACTTGATGTATGTTTTGGTGACCAACTTGCGGGTTCCGCCCATGAACCTATGCATAGGGGTTGGCACACATTTTCGTCTTGACTCTCCGGTAGAAACTTTGGGGCACTCTTTGAAGTACTTTGTGATTTTTGAATAGATGAATCTGAGATTGTGTGATGCTTATCGTATAATCATGCCCACGGATACTTGAGGTGACAATGGAGTATCTAGATGACATTAGGGTTTTGGTTGATTTGTGTCTTAAGGTGTTATTCTAGTATGAACTCTATGATAGATTGAGCGAAAAGAATAGCTTCATGTTATTTTACTACGAACTCTTGAATAGATAGAACAGAAATGATAACTTTGAGGTGGTTTCGTACCCTACCATAATCTCTTCGTTTGTTCTCCGCTATTAGTGTCTTTGGAGTGACTCTTTGTTGCATGTTGAGGGATTGTTATATGATCTATCTATGTTATTATTGTTGAGAGAACTTGCACTAGTGAAACTATGAACCCTAGGCCTTGTTTCCTACCATTGCAATACCGTTTACACTCACTTTTATCATTAGTTACCTTGCTATTTTTATATTTTCAGATTACAAAAACCTTTATCTACCATCCATACTGCACTTTTATCACCATCTCTTCGCCGAACTAGTGCACCTATACAATTTACCATTGTATTGGGTGTGTTGGGGACACAAGAGACTCTTTGTTATTTGGTTGCAGGTTGTTTGAGAGGGACCATATTCATCCTACGCCTCCCACAGATTGATAAACCTTAGGTCATCCACTTGAGGGAAATTTGCTACTGTCCTACAAACCTGTGCACTTGCAGGACCAACAACGTCTACAAGAAGAAGGTTGTGTAGTAGACATCACTTATCAACAAGATTTACTTCAAACTTTCTGTAAATCAAGCATTTGCACATGACAAGCATTTAACAAAATATAATTATCATATAAATAATTTAAATGCATGAATAATTATGAGTTCAAGTAGGAAAATCACATATATTGAAGTGGCGCTATGAAAATGTTGTTGTGGCTTGCCTTAGTGCTGATGTGGTTCACAAAGCTCCTGGTGATCCTCAAGACAAGCTTGCTCTTCTGAAAATAATTAATACCACAAAAAGAGAACATCAAGAAACCTTCTGAAAATTACTAGAAAGTCTAGACAGCAAGGAAAAATCCCATCTTTTGAATGCTGTTAGATTTTTGGTCAAACAACATAATGCAAAAAGAATCAATGCATGGACTTATAGATAAAAAGTTGTGGCTGTTTGAAGGTTCCTGGATTTAAATGAATTTGAAATAAATAACTGGGGGGGTGGCGTCGAAGGCGTAAATGCCCAGGGCGCTACCACTCATACCGCTTCGCGCGCGTAATGAGTGGTGCTACGTCTTGAGCTTGCGTTGGTTTTCCTCGAAGAGGAGAGGGTGATGCAGCAATAGTAGCGTAAGTATTTCCCTCAGTTTTTGAGAACCAAGGTATCAATCCAGTTGGAGGCTCCTCAAAAGTCCCACGCACCTACAAAAACAAACTGAGAACTCGCAACCAACGCGATAAAGGGGTTGTCAATCCCTTCACGGCCACTTGCAAAAATGAGATCTAATAAAGATAGTAAGATAAGATAAATATATTTTTGGTATTTTATAATATAGATGCAAAAAGTAAAGATGCAAATAAAAGTAGATTGGAAGCAAATATGATAGGAGATAGACCCGGGGGCCATAGATTTCACTAGAGGCTTCTCTCAAGATAGCATAAGTACTACGGTGGGTGAACAAATTACTGTCGAGCAATTGATACAAAAGCGAATAATTATGAGATTATCTAGGCATGATCATGTATATAGGCATCACGTCCATAACAAGTAGACCGACTCCTGCCTGCATCTACTACTATTACTCCACACATCGACCGACTCCTGCCTGCATCTAGAGTATTAAGTTCATCAGAACAGAGTAACGCATTAAGCAAGATGACATGATGTAGAGGGATAAACTAAAGCAATATGATATAAACCCCATCTTGTTATACTCGATGGCAACAATACAATACGTGCCTTGCAACTCTTTCTGTCACTGGGTAAGGACACCGCAAGATTGAACCCAAAGCTAAGCACTTCTCCCATGGCAAGAAAGATCAATCTAGTAGGCCAAACCAAACTGATAATTCGAAGAGACTTGCAAAGATAACTCAATCATACAAAAGAATTCAGAGAAGATTCAATTATTATCCATAGATAAATCTTATCATAAACCCACAATTCATCGGATCTCAACAAACACACCACAAAAAGAGATTACATCGAATAAATCTCCACAAGAGAGGGGGAGAACATTGTATTGAGATCCAAAAATAGAGAAGAAGCCATCTAGCTAATAACTATGGACCTGTAGATCTGTGGTAAACTACTCACAACTCATCGGAGAGGCAAGGATGTTGATGTAGAAGCCCTCCATGGTCGATTCCCCCTCCGGCAGAGTGCCGACGAAGGCTCCAAGATGGGATCTCGCGGATACAGAAGGTTACGGTGGTGGAAATTGTGTTTCGGGTGCCTCTCGGATGTTTTCGGGGTACGTAGGTATATATAGGTGGAAGAAGTACATCGGTGGCCGCCCGAGGGGCCCACGAGACAGGGGGCCCCGCCCTACAGGGGGGTGCCCTCCTATCTCGTGGCCGCCTCGGCTGCTTCTTGACTTGCACTCCAAGTCCTCTGGATCACGTTTGTTCCAAAAATCACGCTCCCGAAGGTTTCATTCCGTTTGGACTCCGTTTGATATTCCTTTTCTTCGAAATACTGAAATAGGCAAAAAAACAGCAATTCAGACTGGGCCTCTGGTTAGTAGGTTAGTCCCAAAAATGATATAAATGTGTAAAATAAAGCCCATAAACATCCAAAAGGGGTAATATAATAGCATGGAACAATCAAAAATTATAGATACATTGGAGACGTATCAAGCATCCCCAAGCTTAATTCCTGCTCGTCCTCGAGTAGGTAAATGATAAAAAGGAAATTTTTGATGTGGAATGCTACCTAGCATAATTCTCAATGTAATTTTCTTTAATGTGGCATGAATGTTCGGATCCAAATGATTCAAGATAAAAGCTTATAAAACATAATAATAATAATGCTTCTTTGGCCTCTTTTATTTTTATAAAGTCCGAAGTCCCATCCCGACTTGTGGGAGATAGTCTTCATCATCCTTTCCTCACTGAGACAATGCTCTAATAATGAAGATCGTCACACTTTTATGGATTTACAACTCAAGAATTACAACTCAAAGCTAGAACAAGATATGACTCTATGTGAATGCCTCCGGTGGTGTACCGGGATATGCAATGAATCAAGAGCGACATTTATGAAAATTATGAAGGTGGCCTTGCCACAAATACGATGTCAACTACATGATCATGCAAAGAGCAATATGACAATGATGAAATGTGTCATAATAAACGGAATGGTGGAAAGTTGCATGGCAATATATCTCGGAATGGCTATGGTAATGCCATAATAGGTAGGTATGGTGGCTGTTTTGAGGAAGGTAAATAATGGGTTCAATACCGGCGAGAGTTGCGCGGTAATAAGAAAAGCTAGCAAAGTGGAAGGATGAGTGTGCGTATATCCATGGACTCACATTAGTCATAAAGAACTCATATACTTACTGCAAGAGTCTACTTAGACCTCAAAGCAAAGTACTACTACGCATGCCCCAAGAGGGATAGATTGGTAGGAAAATACCATCGCTCGTCCCCGACTGTCACTCATAAGGAAGACAATCAAAAGAGCACCTCATGCAACAAATTTGTCACACAACTTTTACCATACATGCATGCTACGGGACTTGACAACTTCAACAAAAGTATTTCTCAACTTCATAATTATCCACTAGCATGGCCCTAACATTACTACCTTTATATCTCAAAAAAATTATCAAGCAACAAATTTATCATAGCATCCAATTCAATTTCTATGATAGTTTTTATTATACCCATGCTCATCATTCTAGGACCAAATTTGTAACCAAAGAAAATACCATGCTGTTCTAAAAGACACTCAAAATAATATAAGTGAAGTATGAGAGACTAGCAATTTCTATAAAATCAAGCCACCGCCATGCTCTAAAAGATATAAGTGAAGTACTAGAGCAAAAACTATGAAACTCAAAAGATATAAGTGAAGCACATAGAGTATTCTAGCAAATTCTAATCAAATAGGCTTCTCCAAAAAGGTGTGTACAGCAAGGATGATTGTGGTAAACTAAAAATCAAAGACTAATATAATACACGACGCTCCAAGCAAAACACATATCATGTGGCGAATAAAAATATAGCTCCAAGTAAAGTTACCAATGAACGAAGACGAAAGAGGGGATGCCTTCCCGGGGCATCCCCAAGCTTAAGCTTTTGGCTATCCTTGAATATCTTTGGGTGCCTTGGGCATCCCCAAGCTTAGGCTCTTGCCACCCTTTATTCCATAGTCCATAAAAGCTTTACCCAAAACTTGAAAACTTCACAACACAAAACTCAACAGGAAATCTTATAAGCTCCGTTTGTGAAAGAAAACAAAACCACCACATAAGGTACTGTAATGAACTCATTCTTTATTTATTTTGGTGTTAAACCTACTGTATACCAACTTCTCTATGGTTTATAAACTATTTTACTAGCCATAGATGCATCAAAATAAGCAAACAACACACGAAAAACAGAATCTTTCAAAAACAGAACAGTCTGTAGCAATCTGTAACTAACGCAAACTTCTGGAACTCTAAAAATCCTAACAAAATAGGACGTACTGGAAAATTTGTTTATTGATCAGCAGCAAAAAGAATCAAAGCAAAAGCTCATTTACGTGATTTATTGATTTTTTTCGTGAGTGCAAAGTTTTTGTTTTTCAGCAGAATCATATCAACTAACATCATAGTTTATCCTATAGGTTCTACTTGGCACAAACACTAACTAAAAGATAAAAACACATCTAAACAGAAAGTAGAAGCAAAATCTATTACTAAACAGGATCAAAAACAAAGAACATAAAGAAAAATTGAGTTGCCTCCCAACTAGCGCTATTGTTTAACGCCCCTATCTAGGCATAAAAGCAAAGATAGATCTAACGAGTGCCATCTTTGATTCATAAGTAGCCCGCATGATAGATTCATAAGGTAATTTGACTTTCTTTCTTGGAAAGTGCTCCATGCCTTTCTTTAATGGAAATTCGAATCTAATATTCCCTTCCTTCATATCAATAATCGCGCCAATCGTTCTAAGGAAAGGTCTACCAAGAATAATAGGGAAAGAAAGATTGCAATCTATATCAAGAACGATAAAATCAATGGGCACCAAATTTCTATTTGCAACAATAAGAACATCATTGATCCTTCCCATTGGCTTTTTAATGGTGGAATCGGCAAGGCGCAAATTTAACGAGCAATCATCAAGATCATGGAAGCCTAGAATATCACATAAATTTTTTGGAATCATGGAAACACTAGCACCCAAATCACATAAAGCAAAACACTCATAATCTTTAATTCTAATCTTTATAGTACACTAGTAGAAAAACACCTAATAGTCCCGGTTCGTAAGGGCCTTTAGTCCCGGTTCATGAACTGGGACTAATGGGTCGTTACTAATACCTCCACCCATTAGTCCCGGTTCAAACACGAACCGGGACCAATGTGCCTCCATGTGGCCCTGTGCGCCGAGCCCAGTCAGGGGGCCTTTGGTCCCGGTTGGTGGCACCAACCGGGACCAAAAGTCCATGTTTTGTTTTTGGAAAGTGGCTGCTTTAGGGGTTTTGGGGGTTATTTTTAGGTTGTTATATTAGCTAGCTAATAGAGAGAAGTGTCCTCTCTTATATCTTCGTCCTTGGTTTACCAACGCCGCTGCTATATATGTTCATTTTACCCGCTGATATAATAACTCATGCATGCTCGCATACATCAGCATATATAATAACAAGTACTCGTCCTACTAATCATGCATCAGCATACAACTTCTACTCGTTATTAATAATAAGTCATACGATCATCATCCTCATAGTCATCGAACCCAACCCTACATAATTGTTCTTAGCACATGATCACCAGTATCAGGTAGGACCTAAACACCCTTAAGGTAAAATAGCACAAAACAATATAAACCCTGACTCTCCATTATGAAGAATGGCGATCATCCTGTCTCCAATTTTTGCCCTTCGCTGAATGTTGCTTCCAAGAAGCTCCTTACGACTGTCCATACATTTTTTTCCATTCTTCGATTGTCATGTCTCCACTTCTTTTAGAAACCCGGTATGGACAGTTCAGATTCGTAGGAAGACCTGGTTGTATGTTCAAAACATGATGGCTACCGTGTGTATACATCAGATGAGGCACACAATCATTCGGGATTATCTGTTGAAAAACATAGTAATAACTTTGTAGTTAGCAATGATATGATGTACTAGTTTTAGAAGTGTGCAAAAAGATGCACGGATGTCGTAATAGTAAAAAATCTTACCAGGGTATCTCCATGGTAGTTATCGTAGTTCAACACGTGCACTAGTGGCACGTATTGACCATAATGTTGAGGAGTTCGATTGTAGACATTGTAATTCTCAAGATCAGTACAAATTGCGACCAGATGATTTTTCTCCTGATAAGTTAGTTCGGAGCCTTCGGTGTAGTAGGTTCTGTCTACCATCTTCCGCACATTCTTTGAAGAATGAAAATAAGCTGTCAATGGAGAATAAGTTGTCAACTATTTTGAAATAAACAATATAAATTACTTAATAACTATGTTAAGCTCACATGGGGGAAGAATTGGAGGTGTATCCACAAGGACAAAAAATCGTAGGTCTCTCTTGCGCGATTGTAGGATCACCAAGATCCATGGTGACAAGCATACCCTCATCAAAACCATACATCTTGCAAAGTGCTTCCTAGTTTTTGCAACCAAAATGGGTTACACTCTGAGCATTGTACAACTTTACTTGAAAATCTACACCATGATGGGTACTTAGGATAATTTTTTTGGTTTCCATACTTTCATGGTCTTCAAAACCCATCCTCTCCAAGACATAGCGTCTTGCAAAGCATGGGATAAGCTAGTCGAATTGGAAAAGATGAAAAATACACGTTAAAATAGTTGAACCCGTGCTTAATTACGAAAAAACTACTGTCGTCGTTGCGTACCGTATGAACATCGAAGGTCTCCTCGAGCTTAATGCTGAAGCGCCGATCTTCGTCCAGCTCAATGAACCTGTTGCACATACCTCGGTCGTCGTGGCACCAGTCGCACTCCCCCGGGCGGTTTTCATCGTCCAAGTACGACATTTCCGGCCTAAGTTCATAATACAAATATTAAATATATGTACTAAAAAACCTAAATTAGATCATTATTATTAATCACGGGTTGACTATCGGTGATGGTATGTAGCTCCTCCTTTCATTACCGAGTGCATTATTACAACAAATTATCTAGCACACGGGAATGAAGGAGAAGCTACCCCCACGATGGCATAAACCAAATATGAGCATTCAAAGTAGGAGTACTTTTCCAATATGAGCATTCAATAAGCAAAACCAAATCGTAAAATAAAGTGGTATTCAAATTAGCATGCATTCAATTATAACGAAAAGTACATCATCTCTTGTGTCCGTACATCGTCGAATACTCCTCGAATACTATCATACATATAGCATCGCTAATTAATATAGCTAGAACCGTAGCGCCCGACGGGTACCGTCGCGGGCGGTGGACACCCAAAGATAAGGAACGATCACAGGATCATAGCTCCAGTGAGATCCCTGAAGAACCTGTCGGGTATTGTCGAACCTGCCCTCCAACGCGACCATGTAGCGACGGACGTGCTCGTCCTCCTCGCTGACACGGTGACGTACCACCTCTACGGTGTCCGGAAGCCTCGGCACCGTCACTGGCCCACGCGACCCACCAAACAAGGATCGGGTCAACAACGGGTTGCGTCCTCACCAACCTACGTCCCCCAGAAGGTAGCACCTCCCAATACCAGCCCGGCGGAGCCCAGTCCCGAACATGGCCCTGATCAAGCAGGCCTCCATCGTCGAGTCGACGACGACGAGGATGCGGGATAGGCATCGCCGACGTCGATGCGGGAACTACGTACTTCTATATATAGTTAAATAAAGTAGTTTTATTAATTAAATCAACTATCTAGTTCAAGTACTAAGCACTTATTATAAATAAATAAAGTAGTAATTATATTTTTCTAACTACCTAGTTCAATTATAGTACTTAATTACTAACACAATCTAAATATCACCAAAAAATCTATTAACAATAATATCACCAAACATACTATGAACAAATTAATACCAAAAAAATCTATTAATAGAAAAAAATCTAACACAATATGAACACATTAATTACACCCAAAAAAATCTAACACAATATGAACAAATTAATTACACCAAAAAAATCTATTAACAGAAAAAAAAATCTATTAACAGAAAAAAAATCTATTAACAGAAAAAAATCTAACACAATATGAACACATTAATTACACCAAAAAAAATCTATTAACAGAAAAAAAATCTAACACAATATGAACACATTAATTACACCCAAAAAATCTATTAACAGAAAAAAAAATCTAACACAATATGAACAAATTAATCACACAATCTAAATTAACTTACTATGAACTACATATCTAAATTACTACACATCTAATCTAACAAAAAAATCTATAAACTACAAAAAAATAAAACAAAAATCTAACAAAAATCACAAAAATCTAACAAAAATCTAAATTGCTCACGGCGAGGTCGACGGCGACGGCGACGGCGACGACGAAGGTGAGGTGCGGCACGCGGCGGCGACAGCGTCGTGGGCGGTGACGTCGGGGCGGCCGAGCGGGGCGGGGCGGGTCGGCGACGGCGTCGGGGCGGGGCGGCGACAGCGTCGGGGCGGGGCGGCGACAGCGTCGGGGCGGGGCGGCGACGGCGAGGTGGCGACAAGCGACGGCGTCGGGAGATCAAGAGGAGGAGGAGAGATCGAAGTGGGGATGCGGTTCTGAAATTTTCCTTATATAGCAAAGCCTAGCTGAGAGGGGCGCGCAGTGGTTTATAAGCCCAACTGCCGCACCCCTCTCGAGCTCCTCTCCACTTCAGGCTTACGGGCCTACTTACTACCGCATTGCCTGATGGGCCTACTGGGCCACCTGCGGGCCTGAATCCTGGCCCATGGTGGGTTTCTAGTCGTATTCAGGCCGTGGGTGCCCAGTAGGAGGCACTTTTTTCCCTTTACTTATTGTTGCTATTTTTATTTTTTTCCCAGATTTTTTGTTTTGTTTTCTGCATTATTTATTTTCTTTTGTTTTTTTGCTTTATTTTTTAATTCTTTTTGCTTTTAGTTTTTGAACAATTTTAAACTTTCTGTTAGTGCCATTAGTTCTCAAATTTGAAAACACTTTTTTTGTTTTTTTGTTTTGTTTTGTGCTTTATTTATTTTATTTTGTTTCTACTTACAACAAAATACTTATTGTTGCTATTTTTTCCCAGTTTTTTTGTTTTGTTTTCTGCATTATTTATTTTCTTTTGTTTTTTTGCTTTACTTTTTAATTCTTTTTGCTTTTAGTTTTAGAAAAATTATAAACTTTCTGTTAGTGCCATTAGTTTTCAAATTTGAATACACTTTTTTGTTTTCTTTTTGCTTTATTTATTTTATTTTTTTTCCAGTTTTTTTCTTTTGTTTTCGGCATTATTTATTCTCTTTTGTTTTCTGCATTAAAGCATTTCAAATGAACTCTGAAAAAGTTGAAAGTTGAAAGTTGGCATGGTATCACGAGGGCCGAACCATAATGGGTTGCCTTTGGTCCCGGTTCGTCTCACCAACCGGGACCAATGGTGGTCATCCAGGACCAAGGCCCATTGGTCCCGGTTCGTCCCACCAACCGGGACCAACAGGTCCAGACAAACTGGGACCAATGGCCCACGTGGCCCGGCCGGTCCCCGGGGCTCACGAACCGGGTCCAATGCCCCCATTGGTCCCGGTTCTGGATTGAACCGGGACTAATGGGCTGACCCGACCGGCCTGGACCATTGCCCCCTTTTTAGTCCCACCTCGCCAAGCGAGAGGCACTCGCAGCTGTTTATAAGCCCTGAGTGCAGAGAAGATGAAGAAGAGGCTCAATGCTCACCTGCACGTTGGTTCGCTTCAAGCCTTGAGGAATAGGGTAGACTGCACGAAACTATGTGCAGTGCAGTTTACACTATTCTGAAAGGCTTGAAGCGAATTAACTAGCATTGCGCCTCTTTTTTATTTTTAATGACTTATTGCCACACAGAAATAAAGAGAAAAAAATAAATATAGCAGAAAAGAAAAAACTATATAAAAAACTACTCAGAAATAATTAGAAGAAAAAATAGTTGTGATTAACTTTACTAAAATCTTTTTTATTTTTAATAACTTATTACAACTCAAAAATAAATAGAAAAAAATAAATATAGCAGAAAAGAAAAAAAACTATATAAAAAACTACTCAGTAATGAGCATAGATGCGCTTATAGAGAATATTAGACCTAAATTCATAATAAATTTCTACTAAATTCAGAGAAATTCAACATGAATTTAGGTCAAATTTCCTGTATAAGGGCATCTATTTTCACTTTGAGAGCAGTTCAACAAGGCAGAGAGGGAGGGGCTTATAAACCGGTGTGAGCCCCCTTCGGTTAGCGAGGTGGGACTAAACTCTGGCCACAACGAGGACCACCCCTTTAGTCCCAGTTCGTGCCACCAACCAGGACTAATGGGCTGCCTTTGGTCCCGGTTCGTCCCACCAACCGGGGCCAATGGTGGTGGGCCAGGACCAAGGCCCATTGGTCCCGGTTCGTCCCACCAACCGGGACCAAAAGGTCCAGAAGAACCGGGACCAATGGCTCACGTGGCCCGGCCGGCCCCCAGGGCTCACGAACCGGGTCCAATGCGCCTATTGGTCCCGGTTCTGGATTGAACCGGGACTAATGGGCTGACCCGGCCTGGACCATTGCCCCCTTTTCTACTAGTGGTACGTTCCCACTCATCATTAAGTTTTCTAGGTATAGAAACTTCCAAATTAAGTTTTTCATCATAAGATTGCATCAAGGCATCAACAATGTGTTTGGTAAAAGCTTTGTTTTGACTATAAGCATGAGTGGAATTAACCACGGATTGCAACAAGGAAATACAACCTTTTAAAGAACAATTATCATAATCAAATTCCTTGAAATCCGAGATAGTGGGTTCAATACTATTTAAAGTTGTGACTTCTCCAATCTCACTTTTACCAAAATTAGCATCAAAATCTAAAGACTTCGAATTCTTAGGACGCCTTCTAGGCAAAGTTGATTCATCGTCAGTCCCATAATCATCAAATTCATATTGCAAAACATAGATCTAATAGGAGACGCATCAATAACTTTAAGATCCTCATCATTATTTCCATCTAATTTTTCTGGTTTAGCAGCCATCTTATTGACTAAGGTGGCTTGCTTGTCAAAAATTTGGCTATAGCATTTTTCAAGCAGGGTAATTTGAGCGTTAACACTATAAAATTCTTTATTGATATCATCAAGCTCTTTGTTCATAAATCCCAAAAAACCTTTTTGTTCCTTAAGCTCTTTTCTAAAGAAATTATTATGCTCAAATTGCAAATTCATAAAGCTTCTAATATTTGATTCAATCTCTTCCATCCATCTGAGAAGGTGATCAGGACCCTTAGGCAAAGCCATAACGACAAACAGGCACACAAGCAAGCAGAAAAAGGCAAGCGGAGAAGAGAGGAGGAGATTGGGAAAGAGAGGGCGAATAAAATGACAAAGGTGAAGTGGGGGAGAGGAAAACAAGAGGCAAATGGCAAATAATGTAAATGCGAGGGAGATGAGTTTGTGATGGGTACTTGGTATGTCTTGACTTGAGCGAAGACCTCCCCGGCAACGGCGCCAGAAATCCTTCTTGCTACGTCTTGAGCTTGCGTTGGTTTTCCTCGAAGAGGAGAGGGTGATGCAGCAATAGTAGCATAAGTATTTCCCTCAGTTTTTGAGAACCAAGGTATCAATCCAGTAGGAGGCTCCTCAAAAGTCCCACGCACCTACACAAACAAACTGAGAACTCGCAACCAACGCGATAAAGGGGTTGTCAATCCCTTCACGGCCACTTGCAAAAGTGAGATCTAATAAATATAGTAAGATAAGATAAATATATTTTTGGTATTTTATAATATAGATGCAAAAAAGTAAAGATGCAAATAAAAGTAGATTGGAATCAAATATGATAGGAAATAGACCTGGGGGCCATAGATTTCACTAGAGGCTTCTCTCAAGATAGCATAAGTATTACGGTGGGTGAACAAATTACTGTCGAGCAATTGATAGAAAAGCGAATAATTATGAGATTATCTAGGCATGATCATGTATATAGACATCACATCCATAACAAGTAGACCGACTCCTGCCTGCATCTACTACTACTACTCCACACATCGACCGACTCATGCATGCATCTAGAGTATTAAGTTCATAAGAACATAGTAACGCATTAAGCAAGATGACATGATGTAGAGGGATAAACTCAAGCAATATGATATAAACCCCATCTTGTTATCCTCGATGGCAACAATACAATACGTGCCTTGTGACCCTTTCTGTCACTGGGTAAGGACACCGCAAGATTGAACCCAAAGCTAAGAACTTCTCCCATGGCAAGAAAGATCAATCTAGTAGGTCAAACCAAAATGATAATTCGAAGAGACTTGCAAAGATAACTCAATCATACAAAAGAATTCAGAGAAGATTCAATTATTATCCATAGATAAATCTGATCATAAACCCACAATTCATCGGATCTCGACAAACACACTGCAGAAAAAGATTACATCGAATAGATCTCCACAAGAGAGGGGGAGAACATTGTATTGAGATCCAAAAAGATAGAAGAAGCCATCTAGCTAATACCTATGGACCCGTAGGTCTGTGGTAAACTACTCACAACTCATCGGAGAGGCAAGGATGTTGATGCAGAAGCCCTCCGTGGTTGATTCCCCCTCCGACAGAGTGCCGGCGAAGACTCCAAGATGGGATCTCGTGGATACAGAAGGTTACGGTGGTGGAAATTGTGTTTCGGGTTCCTCTCGGATGTTTTCGAGGTACGTAGGTATATATAGGAGGAAGAAGTATGTCGGTGGCTGCCCGAGGGGCCCACGAGATAGGGGGGTGCGCCCTATAGGGGGGGCGCGCCCTCCTATCTCATGGCCACCTCAGCTGCTTTTTGACTTGCACTCCAAGTCCTCTAGATCACGTTCCTTCCAAAAATCACGCTCCCGAAGGTTTCATTCCGTTTGCACTCCGTTTGATATTCCTTTTCTTCGAAATACTGAAATAGACAAAAAAATAGCAATACGGGTTGGGCCTCCGATTAGTAGGTTAGTCCCAAAAATGATATAAATGTGTAAAATAAAGCCCATATACATCCCAAAGGGGTAATATAATAGCATGGAACAATCAAAAATTATAGATACGTTGGAGACGTATCAAGTGGCTGACTAGCGGGCCCTGTTAGTCAGGCCAGACAGAGGGGAGAGGGAAACAGAGGGAGGCGGCGCTTCACCGGAGCACACGCCGGTGATGAGGCTTCTTAGGGTCAAACGAGAGGGAGGGGTCGACGGAGAAGAAGGTTGCACACCTGCCTGTACCCGTAACGTAGCTAGCGGTGACCGGACGGCGTCGGAATCGTCCTCTCCAGCGGCGGCACACGGCAGAGGTTGCCGGAGACAAAGACGGAGGCGGCTTGGGGCGGTTCCACGGGCTCCAGTGGGGTGGGTTGGCCTCACCGATGAGTGGCGGAGGCCCTGGCAGGGTCGCCTTGGCTTGGGAGGGGTCGGAGCTGCGGGGACGATCCGGAGGGGATCGCCGGCGAGCTCGGCTTTGGTACGGTAGCCCGCAGCCTCCCTGGCCAGGCTGCGGCTTCTACTGGCTTGTGGTGGATGTGGGAGAGGCTACGGGTGCTCCAAGAGGCTGGGGGTGGCAGCTTTTATAGACGGGCGGTGAGGAGGGCTCGGGCTCCGCCGGAGGACACCTGTCCCTGGCGCCCGGCGACGAACGGCGCTAGAGAGATAGGGAGAAGATGACGAAGGTCACACAGGAACTGTGCACGGGCACGAACGAGCATAGGAGCGAGGGGGAACATGACGAGCACAGTGCGGTGGGCAATGTGCCGTTGGCCGGATCGTGCTCGTGCTCGCTGCGGTGAGCTCCGGCGTCGGTGAGCGCCAGGGGGAGTTAAGGGGGTGGATACGAGGATGGTGGCGAGGGGTGGCATGCTTTGGCCGGCAGGGCAGCGAGCACGCGCTCAACAGAGCGCTCGGCGCCGTGCAGAGCGCGTGTTTTGCATGCCAGCACGCTCGGACGAACACGGTCACCGCGTGAACGGTGACATAAGTCCACCCTAAGCACTAACCAAGATATCTGGTGTGTAGTCCTTAGTAAACTGACGTGTTACCATGGTCTGGCTAGGATCCAGGTGCAGTAGAAATAAATTTGTACTGCTGGTAAGTTTCTGGACAGTAACTTTGGAGAGTTACTATGGTCAAACTACTGGGAGTCAAGGGCTGAGCTTTGGGGTTTTACTTACACTTACTAAGGTAAATGGGCACAAGAAAAACCAGTTACAATGGAGCTAGTAAAAAGGTAGTTGCTGTAGAAACTACTATTTCTGCCCAGAAGTGAATTTATTTTCTGTAGCCAAAATATTCCAAAGAGTGGTGAAATATTTTTGCTCATAAAGGTGCCCTAGGGTCCAAAGAATAATTGGGATTTTTCTCAGGATTTTCGGGGCAAGGAAAATTAGGGTTGCTTTGGAGCACAATGGGCTAACTAGGGTTTTGGAGGGCAAAATGAATATTTTTCATTTAAGAAAATATTTCAAGTCATATTTTGGGTTGAACCAGAGGTGAAATGATGGTTTTTAGGAGGAGAGGGAGCACTTGGGTGAAAATCAAGGGGTACCCAAGTGGTTAAGTCCAAATGAAATGATTCCAAAACTCCAAATTCAAGACCAACTCACTAAAAACCAGGCAAATAAAAGAGGGCAAAAACCAGGCTGTCACAAGCCTCCCCCACTTAGAATGAATCTCTTCCTCGAGATTCGGTTGCTTGAGAAAACCATTCTGGATAACATGCCCTTAGAAATTCTTCTAGTTCCCAGGTTGATTCTGACTCAGTATGATGATTCCATTGGACTTTGTAAAATTTTTGTGCTTTACTGCAAGTGACTCTTTCCATTTGATCCAAAATTTTCACCGGTCTCTCTTCATCGGTTAAGTCCTTTGCCAGCTCTATCTCTATCAAATCGGTCTTTTTCTCGGGCGGGGATATGCACTGTCGCAATTGTGAAACGTGGAACACGTTGTGCATGTCTGACAGTTCAGGGGGCAACTCCAACTGATATGCCACAGGACCTACTCGTGTCATAACTGGAAATGGACCAATAAATCTGGGTGCCAACTTTCCACAGGCTTGAAACCTCTTGATACCTTACATAGGCATGACTCGAAGATAGACATGTTCTCCGGGTTCGAAGCTGATCTGTCAGTGTTTTGCATCGTAATAACTTTTCTGGCGTGATTTGGCCAATTGCAATCTGTCTCAGATCTCCTTGACTTGTTTCTCAGCTTCCAGCATGAGATCCATTCCGAAAATTTGGCTATCCCTGGTTTGAGACCAATTTAATGGAGTGCGGCACTTACGACCATACAGAGCTTCACATGGTGACATCTTTAAACTGGTCTAGAAGCTATTGTTATACGAGAACTCGGCGTACGGCAAGAAATCTTCCCATTTTGGGCCTTGGGCCAAAACATAGGCTTGGAGCATATCTTCGAGTATTTGATTTACCCATTCGATCTGTCCATCCATCTGAGGATGATAACAGGTACTGAATTTCAATTCCGTTCTGAGGGCTTGATGGAGACGGGACCAAAAAGCAGAGGTGAAAAGTGAACCTCAGTCGGAAGTGATGGTTCAGGGAACTCCATGCAGACTGACTATTCTGGATACGTACAGCCGTGCAAGCTCATTTGCTCGATATGAGGTTCCGATTGGGAGGAAGTGGGCTACCTTGGTCAATGTATCCACTATAACCCAGATCGCATTATTGCCCCATCGGGTCTTAGGTAGTCCCGTAATGTAGTCCATACAGACATCCTCCCATTTCCATTGTGACACGGGCAGCGGTTGGAGAAGTTCGACTGGCTTCTGATGTTCTGCCTTTACCTTATTGCATATGTCACAACAGGACACGAAATAAGCAATGTCTTTCTTCATTCCATCCCACCAGAATATTTGTCGAAGATCTTCGTACATTTTTGTACCCCCATGGTAAATAGAATACAAGGATTCATGGGCTTCTGATAGGATTTTCTGCTTCAAAGCTGCTTGATTAGGCACACAAATCCTTCCCCTGAATTGGAGGGTACCGTACTGATCCTTCGAGAAATTGGAAAGCTTCACGCGTTTCTGCAGATCGGCATCGCCAGGCTAGGCTTTGCGGATCTCTTCCTCAAGAGTAGGGGTGATTTTTAGAATATTGGTGAGGCCAGCCTCAACTATGACCAGGTTGAGCTGAGCAATCTCTTCTTTAAGTTCGGGAGGCAAAGATTCCAATATGACATTTAAACTGATGGGTTTTTGACTGAGTGCATCTGCAGCCATGTTGGCCTTACCCGGATGGTAATTAATCCCAAGGTCATAATCCTTGACCAACTCAAGCCATCTTCGTTGACGGAGATTTAAATCCGGCTGAGTAAAAATATATTTGAGGCTTTTATGATCGGTAAAAATTTGGCACCTTTTTCCGATGAGGTAGTGTCTCCAAATTTTTAAAGCATGAACTACCGCGGCCATTTCCAAATCATGAGTGGGGTAATTCCCTTCGTGGGGTCGTAGTTGCCGTGAGGCATAGGCTACTACCTTGCCATCTTGCATAAGTACGCATCCTAGACCTTGTCTGGATGCGTCGCAGTACACATCAATGTTGTGGTAGATATCTGGAAGTGTTAATACTGGTGCAGTTGTCAAGAGTTTCTTTAACTCGGTGAAACTTTTCTCACAGTCTGTAGTACATTCAAACTTCTTATCCTTTTTGAGCAGCTCTGTCATGGGTTTAGCAATTTTGGAGAACCATTCAATGAAGCAGCAGTAGTATCCGGCTAGTCCAAGAAAACTCCGGATCTGAGATACGGTGGCGGGTGGCAACCAGTCGAGCACGTCTTTTACCTTGCTTGGGTCCACGGCTATACCTTCAGCGGATAGCACATGCCCGAGGAATCCACTTGCTTGAGCCAAAACTCACATTTACTGAATTTGGCGTATAACTGATGCTCACGGAGTCGTTGTAACACTGCTCGGAGGTGTTCCTTATGCTCTTCTCCACTTCTCGAGTAAATGAGTATGTCATCGATGAAGACGACCACGAACTTATTGAGGAAGTCCATGAATACTTTATTCATCATGTGCATGAAAAAGGCGGGGGCGTTGGTAAGGCCAAAAGACATGACTGTATATTCATAGAGACCGTAGCGAGTGGTGAACGCGGTCTTGGGAATATCCTCCTTTTTAATTTTGACCTAATAATATCCGATACATAAATAGATCTTGGAGAACACCTTGGCTCCACTGAGCCAATCAAACAAGTCATCAATTCTTGGCAAAGGGTATTTGTTTTTGATTATAACATCATTCAACTGACGGTAATCCACACACATGCGGAGGCTGCCATCTTTCTTGTCCATGAAAATAGCAGGTGATCCCCATGGTGAGGAACTGGGGCGGATATACCCTTTTTGGAGCATTTCATCAAGCTGTTCCTTTAGCTCCACTAATTCTGATCACAGGATTCGATAATATTTCTTGTGTATTGGTGTTGTTCTGGGCACAAGATCTATTGAAAACTCAAGCTCTCGATCAGGTGGCATGCCTGACAGTTCTTCTGGGAATACATCAGGAAATTCACTGACCACCGGAATTAATTCCATTTCAGTTATCGCTGTAAAGACCATCTCCTTGGAGGGTATGCTCCTACGAGCAATAAATTTTGTAGTTTGTCCCTCCTGGCTGGTCAAGTTGACTTCTCGGGTCGCACAATTTATGCACACTTGGTACTGAGTCAACCAATTCATACCCAAGATAACGTCCAACTTATCAGACTCAATAAGTATCAAAGAGGTTGGAAAACGGACTCTGTTGATACTGACTTCCAAATTACGACAGACTAGATTGCTTCTGATAAGAGATCCCGGGGTTTGTACCAGCATATTCTTGCCCAAAAGCGAACAGGGAAATTTGTTTTGGGAAACAAAACTCCGAGAGATAAAAGAGTGGGAAGCCCCAGAGTCAAATAAAATTACGGCAGGTATGTTATTAACAGAGAACATACCAATGATGACTTCGAGATTCTCTGGGGCTTCGTCGGCAGAAATGTGATGAACATATCCCGTGATGTCGTGCTAATTTGGGCCTGTCTCCAGATAATGGACTTGTGGTTTGAATATTGCATCAGTCCGGTTGTTCTTGGGACACTATTTGGCATAATGTCCGGTTTTTCCACAACTGTAACAAGAATTGCCGCGCAGGCGATTCTCCAGAACCGGGTTGACTACGTCATTCTTGACTTGGGTGGTGGTCTTGTTCACATTTTGTTACCAACTGGGCTTGTATGCTACCTAAGTCGGCTGCCAGGTGCGATCCTTCTGCATTGGCTGCATTTCCTTTCTTGGCTCAAATTTATGCTTGTGATCGTTATGGGCAGGCTTATTATCTGATATAAGCTTGTGGTCCCTTTCAGCAATGAAAGCCTTGTTTACCAGAGTCTGGAAGTCTGGGAAATCGAGCATACTGAGAGCACAACGAAGTTGCGGGTTTAATCCACCAAGGAACATGTCCATCTTTCTTTCCTCAGTGGCCATGTCATATTGAGAGTAACGTGACAGGTGATTGAATTTCTGCAAATATTCTCCCACAGACTGACTTCCTTGGAGGAGTGCGAGAAATTCACGCTGCTTAGTCTTCATAATTCCGGTAGGGATGTGATATTTCCGGAATTGCTCCTTGAATCTTGACCAGGTAATTTTTCCTTAGTAGTCCCCGTGGCTTTTTCATTTTCCCACCATATAGCAGCAGCGCCTTCAAGATAATGTGTTACAAATGGAAGCTTATACTCTTCAGTAGTTTGAGCAACCTCAAGCTTCTTTTCCATAGTTCTTAGCCAATCATCTGCATCCAAGGGATCAATGGCCTGACTGGAACTAGGAGGCTTAGTCCTTTGAAAATCCGACAACTTGGAGTGGTGATCGGGCTGATTTCCATTCTGCCCAACCATATCTTGAGTACTTCTGAATATTTCCATCAGATCACTATTTCGTCTTTCCTCGAACATACGCATAATTTGCTCGGTGGAGGGCGGATTTGGCGGTGGAGGCGGTGGTGGAATGTACGGCTCGGGTGATTGTCCTGCTTGTCATGCGGAACGCCGAACAGGAGAACCCTCGCGAACGTTGCTATTGCAGCCTCCCCACGTCATCCTAATATGATTTTCCCAAGTCAACGCAAACGAGATGAGAAGCATTCAAGAATAAACTGGGGAGAAGCCAGCAACAAAAATCCGAATAAAACCGAAATGGCGAAGAAAATACAGCGAATAAAGTCCAACATAATTATACATAGACTCATACATGAATGATAACAACATGCCAGGTCCAACTACCCTCATACATGAAATGAAACATCATGACTCGTACGACTACATCCATACTCCATCCTGACGACTGCGAATACTTGGAAGCTCTACGGCTCCGCTGGTGCTGCGGGGTCGTCTCCTGAAGCGGACTCGGATCCTGAACTGGCGGGGTTAACTGAGACCTCTGGGTTAAATGTGACACGACGACGCTTCCTCGAGGGCTCTCCCTCTAGGGCAGGTGGAGGGTGAATCATCGGGGCTACAGAACTGGCGAGGAGTGAAGCCCACTCCGCAGGAGCCCTAAGTGGACTCACAGTCACGATGACCGAGCTACTCGGAGGAGTAACCGGGGAGACAGGGAATCTCGAACTGGCAGGAATATAGGGAATAAATCCTACAGATGGTGGAGTAGTGACTGAGCGAGCAGAGACTAAAGCAGAAGCTAAAGCAGTACAGGCACGACTCAGCTCACGAGCCAGCTCGTAGATCAGAAGATAGCTAGCGGTGATATAGCGAGAAAGGTGGCTAGCTACACTATCAGACTCCGGATCAATGACAGGGAAATGGACACGACCATTATCGTGGAGAGAAGGATAGTAATGGAAACCTAGGTGGTTCTGCATCCGGACCTCGTTGTAGCGGAGCTCAACAAGTACCTCGAATGTAGCAAACTAGACAGCCTGAGAAGCGGTAGAAGCACGGCCCCTTCGAGAGGGACGAGTGTAAGAGCTGGAGTCAGAACTGGTGCGTAGAGTAACCACGGCATGATACTCGTACACTGAGTCAGCTAGGCGCTCCCGGTACACATGATAAACTGGATCTTCACCGTGAGGGTACAGCCGATGCCACACATTACGAAGGAGATGCGGTGACGTGTACGGCATCGGCTGCAACTGGCACGGATACAGCACTGGAGCCATCTACACTCACAACCATTAGCAAGTTAGCAGAAAAAATCAGTCCAGGCAATGCAACAACCACTAAAAATGTTAGCGGCACTCAGCTACAACTCGTATCTAACGTCCAGTTAACTCGGCTTAGTCTAGCATGGCCTACAGTCAGCGCGGCTCTGATGCTAAGCGTTGTGGCACCCCGGCTCAAAGCAACTGGTTTACCTTGCATTGCCAGCCCAGAGACCTTGTCTTCTGGCAACACACAACAACTTGGTACAGAAAAACAACTGCTTTATTCATGCTAGCGGAGCATAGTTTATATTACAACAGTTAGCGAGGCCAAGCGGCACGCACGGTGCGGCTGAACAATATGTACATTATTTAGTGAACATAAAGGGGGCCTCCATCATGACAACTACGCGGCAGCGGAACAACGTCGTAGCGGAACTCGATAGCACAGGGACACCAATGTGGACACGATCTAGACTTGGACATCACTCCTTTCCAACGAGACTTTCCTGAAATCTGGCATGGCACGCCAGGTCAGTACATTGAATGTACTTGCAAGCTCACAACAAGCATAAACATAATGACAAACAATATCATGATATTTAACCATTCAACATCAATGCAACAATATATCCAACATGCTGTGAATATGCTTAACTGATACTCGTCCCATGGACTTGCTTGCCGAACATGATCATTCCCAGACCACCAACATGCAGATCTCAAAAACAAACCCATGATCCTTACGGCGATCACAACCCGACAACAAACCCGTGATCCTTATGGCGATCACCACCCGACCAACTCATGGCCCGTGATCCTTACAGCGAGCACAACCCGACCATCTCATGGCCCGTGATCCTTACGGCGATCACAACCCGACCAACTCATGGCCCGTGATCCTTACGGCGATCACAAACCGACCAACTCGTGGCCCGTGATCCTTATGGCGATCACAACCCGACCAACTCGTGGCCCAACTCAACACGATGGCCTTACTGCCATCCTCAGTACAAACTTAGTGTGCAAATTTATTAAGTGTTGACCCATGGTGTGCCCTACTTTTGAGTGTGTCCGTAACCGTGGACTCGGCTATCGATAGATTAATATACACTCTGCAGAGGTTAGTACACTGTACCCACACTACGGAACCCATGGCCTCGCACTCCCATTCGGGTGGACCAACGGCATTCCGACGAAACCATTTCATTGTCATGACACTCTCCCGGCCACTCCGACTCGGTCCCCATCGGGCTAGTCCTGGGTGGCCCTGTGTCTACCTCCAGACACCTCGACCACCGTCGTGGTCCGATCCACTCTGGGACCCGGTACCAAAACATAACTTAACAACGGGCACACAAGGTTATGCCTGCTTACCGGGCCAGGGTACAACACGCCCATAACCTTCCCTAGATGGAGGCACGGACCAGAGGTACGACAATGAAACGCATTAAGGCCGTCCCATACCGGCAAATGTGGTTGCACTGGGAAAGACTCGTTTCAGCGGCACCATGACCCGGTCAACAACATATTCAAGTTGAGTTATTTATCAGGTTCAACTTAAAGTGAAACAACCGGTGTCACAATGGCATGCTATGCACCACTAACACATGCATCACATAACCATGAAAATAACTAAATCAACAACGCTCCCACAGAGCCATCATCAACTCATGATACTTCTCTAGTTAAGATCAAACCTTACTTAGACAAGAATTATTTCTAGCGATATCATCATTTTTCATCATGCACGAATAATAATTAAACTAATTATTAAATTTCATGACCATATCATTTATTCTTTACTCATCACTAAGTTCTTCTTAGCTTATCAACAAGATTTACTTCAAACTTTCTGTAAATCAAGCATTTTAACATGATAAGCATTTAACAAAATATAATTATCATATAAATAATTCAAATGCATGAATAATTATGATTTCAAGTAGGAAAATCACAAATATTGAAGTGGCACTATGAAAATGTTGTTGTGGCTTGCCTTAGTGCTGATGAGGTTCACAAACCTCCTGGTGATCCTCAAGACAAGCTTGCTCCTCTGAAAATAATTAATACCACAAAAAGAAAACATCAAGAAACCTTCTGAAAATTACCAGAAAATCTAGATAGCAAGGAAAAATCCCATCTTTTGGGTGTTGTTAGATATTTGGTCAAAGAACACAATGCAAAAAGAATCAATGCATTTGGACTTCTAGATAAAAAGTTGTGGCTGTTTGAAGGTTCCTGGATTTAAATGAATTTGAAATAAATAACTGGGAGGGTGACGTCGAAGGCGTAAACGCCCAGGGTGCTACCACTCATACCGCTTCGCGCGCGTAATGAGTGGATGACTAGCGGGCCCCGCTAGTCAGGCCAGATGGAGGGAGAGGGAAATAGAGGGAGGCGGCGCTTCGCCGGAGCACACGCCGGCGATGAGGCTTCTTGGGGTCAAACGAGAGGGAGGGATCGACAGAGAACAAGGTTGCGCACCTGCTCGTACTCGTAGCATAGCTAGAGGTGACCGGACGGCGTCGGAATCGTCCTCTCCAGCGGAGGCACAGGGCGGAGATTGACGGAGACAAAGACGACAAGGGCTTGGGGTGGCTCCAGGGGCCCCAGCGGGGTGGGTTGGCCTCACCGATGAGTGGCCGAGGCCCTAGCAGTGTCGCCTTGGCTTGGGAGGGGTCGAAGCCACGGGGACGATCCGGAGGGGATCGTCAGCGAGCTCGGCTTCGGGACGGCAGCCCGCGGCCTGCCTAGCCGGGGTGCGGCTGTACTGGCTCGTGGTGGTGTGGGAGTGGCTACGGGTGCTCCAAGAGGCTGGGGGTGGCGGCTTTTATACACGGGTGGCAAGGAGGGCTCGGGCTCCGCCGAAGGACACCTGTCCACGGTGCCCGGCGATGAACGGCGCCAGAGAGAGAGGGAGAAGACGACGGAGGTCACGCAGGAACTATGCGCGGGCATGGATGAGCACATGAGCGAGCAGGAATGTGACGAGCATAGTGCGTCGCGCACTATGCTGTTGGCCGGACCATGCCCGTGCTCGCTGCGGCAAGCTCCGGCATCGGCAAGCGCTAGGGGGAGTTAAGGGGGTGGAGACGAGGATGGTGGTGAGGGATGGCATGCTTTTGCCGGCAGGGCAGCGAGCACGCGCTCAACAGAGCGCTCGGCGCCGCGCAGAGCGCGTGTTTTGCATGCCAGCACGCTCGGACGAACACGATCACCATGTGAACCGTGACATCAGGCCACCCTAAGAACTAACCAAGATGTCTGGTGTGTAGTCCTTAAACTGAGGTGTTACCATGGTCTGGCTAGGATCCAGGTGAAGTAGAAATAAATTTGTACTGCTGGTAAGTTTCTGGACAGTAACTTTGGAGAGGTATTGTGGTCAAACTACTGGGAGTCAAGGGCTGAGCTTTGGGGTTTTACTTACACTTACTAAGGTAAATGGGCACAAGAAAAAACAGCTACAATGGAGCTAGTAAAAAGGTAGTTGTTGTACAAACTACCATTTCTGCCCAGAAGTGAATTTATTTTCTATAGCCAAAATATTCCAAAGAGTGGTGAAATATTTTTGCCCAGAAAGGTGCCCTAGGGTCCAAAGAATAATTGGGATTTTTCTCAGGATTTTTGGGGCAAGGAAAATTAGGGTTGCTTTGGAGCACAAAGGGCTAACTAGGGTTTTGGAGGGCAAAATGAATATTTTTCATTTAAGAAAAATATTCCAAGTCATATTTTGGGTTGAACCAGAGATGAAATGATGGTTTTGAGGAGGAGAGGGAGCACTTGGGTGAAAATCAAGGGGTACCCAAGTGGTTAAGTCCAAATGAAATGATTCCAAAACTCCAAATTCAAAACCAACTCACTGAAAACCAGGCAAATAAAAGAGGGCAAAAACCAGGCTGTCACAGGCATTCATTCACATTTCTTGCATGGGACCTAATTAAGCATGCAACCAAGGACACAAATTTGAATTTTCAACCAATTTATGTGCACTAGAGCATGTGCCTGTAGTTCACATTTGAATTATGCACATGAATGCATAGAAACTCAGTTAATATATAAAGATGTCCAAGCGAACCCTTAAAAATCAAAAAAAATTGACACAACACTCATGTTGTTCTATGTTGACACTAGGAAATAATTGGGTTCAAGAAGAGGCAATGAATATTGTTTCGTCCAGAAAGGTGAAACGTTCCCTATCAAAACCATCGGGATTGTTGTGAGAAGCTCTGGTTTGTGAGAAGCATATCCCCAAACCTGCCCCAAATGGGACAAAAACTTTACCACGACATGTTTACACTGCTCCACGACAGCATGCCAAGTTTCATGAATTTTATACGAGCTTTTGATTTACTAGAATTTAAAAACCAGGTATCTCAATGTTTGTGGCCGAGTGACAGTAGCAGGGTGTTTGACATTTGTTCCCATTTCTTGCATGTGACCTAATAAGTACGCAACCAAGGACACAGATTTGAATTTTCAACTAATTTATATGCATTAGAGCATGTGCATGTAGTTCAAATTTGAATTATGCACATGAATGCATAGAAAACTCAGCTAATGTATAAAAATGTCCAAGCGAACCCCGAAAGATCCCAAAAATTGATACAACACTCCTGTTGTTCTATGTTGACACTAGGAAAAAAAATTAAATCGAGAAGAGGCAACGGATATCGTTAAGTCCAGAAAGGTGAAACATTCCCTATCGAAACCATCATGCTTGTTTTGAGAGAAGCTCTGGTTTGCGAGAAGCTTATCCATAACCTGGCCCAAATTGGACATTTTTTTAACCCAGCATCTTGATGTCATTCCATGATAGCATGCCAAGGTTCATGAATTTTAGACGAGTTTTGTATTTACTAGAATTACAAAAGCAAGCACCTCAACGTTTGCCGGAGAACCACGGTGCCGTGGTGTTTGAAATTCATCCCCATTTCTTGAATGGGAGGTAAGCATCAACCCATGGACACATATATCATTTTACAACCCATTTTGTTGCACCGGAGCATGTGCATGTGGTTTAATCTTAAATTGTGCACCTGAAATGCCTAGAAAACCAAGTTACCGTATAAAAATGTCCAAAGGAACCCTCAATAATTCCAAATTTTTTGACGACACACCTATAGTTGCATGTTCACTACAGATAGAAGGTGTAGCAATTCAAACACCATCCTTTGCAGCCGTGACCCCATTATATAATTCAAATTAAGATGAAAAATCAAGTAGATCCCACACAGTTTATTATCACCAACCGTGTGATATGCAGTACAAAATATCCTGGAGCACCATCGGTCTATAGTATGCCTATGGCTTACTCGAGAAGGTTCGTCGGCTACAGTCCACGTCCCGCTCTGAATAAGGGACCGTGTCTGATGACACTTTGCGCACCAGTTTTTCCGCTGAAGCGATTCCAAACTTTGGCTTCCGCGGAAATATCTACCTCCCCGCACCCTCCCCCTTACCAAAAGCTACATTTCCCCTGTTTGCACCTTCCTTTCCAAGTTGAAACCTTCACTCCTTACTTGCAAAGCCGCCTCCTCGCCGGTGACCCTCCTTCACCCTGCTCGGTCTCGCCTATCCAGGCAGGTAATCCACACCCGAACCCCGTTCTCCTCCTCCTTCCACATCCCACATGCCTCAACCGCCGGCGCGATCGCGACACCTTCCACCCAAATCACCGACCCCTCCACCAAATAAGAACCGTCCTAAGCCATGGTGCACGCAGTATAGCCAGGATCTCAAGGAGCATTTGGCAGCGCAGAAGCAAATTGCAGCCGCACACGTGGATGAGGTCGCGATGGCTGCCATTCATGGCGACCCCCAGATCTTGGAGGAGCACCTCGCCATTGAGGCCACCGTAGACGCCTCGCACGTCGATGCCGCGGCGCGGTTGGCTGCTTTAAACGACAGTTTGTGGCATTTTCTTGAGGCCACCATCTGTGCCTTTGACAATAACTATGAGGTGTTTTCTCAGCGTGCATGTTCTTACCTCATCTTGAGAGCCAGCAGGTTGGTGCCCGAAGCGGCTCAGGCAACTCACCACTATGATGAGGGCACCCATGATGCGGAGGTCTCGCCCTGTTCCATGTCTAAGGAGTCAATCGTCATTGATATCTCCGACAATGACTAGCTTGTGTTATTAGCTCACTATAAGGACCCATGTTCAGTTTGCTAGCTACTGCCTTTCCTTAAAAAATTCTAGTGAATTGTGCTATCTACTATTACCATGCAATCTTCTGCTCTAGTGTACATGTGCTATATGTCGTGCAATGTGGTGTTCAGTTAACTGTTTGGTTCAATTCTGCAAATGTGATGTTCAATTCTTCAGGGTGCCATTTTCCAAGTTGTCAAGCATGCTTGGTTTGGTTAACTATCTAATCTTCTATTAGGAGTATGTTATATTGTGCAATGTGGTGCTCAGTTAACGTTTGGTTCATTTGTTGTGGTGTTTAGTTAACTGTTTGGTTCAATTCTGCAATGCGATGTTCAATTGTTGTGTGTGCATTCTGTTATTGTATACCAAGTGAGAAATAAATAGAATTTGGCTGTACTAAATACATGAGAAACAAATACAATTGCTATATTTCCAAGTTGTTAAGCATGCTTTGTTTGGTTAACTGTCTGATCTTCTATTAGGGGTATGTTATATTTGTGCAATGTGGTGCTCAGTTAACGGTTGGTTAATTTGTTGTGGTGTTTAGTTAACTGCTTGGTTCAATTCTGCAATGCGATGTTCAATTGTTGTGGCTGCATTCTGTTATTGTATACTATTATACCTTGTCTTTTTATTCCTTTGCCCCATTGCCAATATAGAGAAGATATTTATGCACATCCTTGTTTTTAGGCCTTTCGAAAATAGTTCACTGATGATTACCTCTCAAACCACCTGTATGGACAGGAGGTGAGGAAGGTTTTCATACAACACCCACGGTTCAATATTGAAGTGTTCCTGAAGAGGACGAAGGATGGACGGTCATTCATCCACATGCACTGGCCTAAAGTTTCAAAGACCTTCAACATCAATGAAGGGTCAATATTCGCCTTCCGCTTTAGCAGTTTTCCCGATGAGATGCATCCGTCTATGTACCATCTATGATGCTAATTTCGAAAGGTTCTAGATGTTGCACGTGAAACTTGGCGATGGTGTAGTTGTGTAATGGGGTAGCTGAGTGCTGAAGCTATATCAGGTTGTACTCTGATGTATTTCAATTATGAAATCATGCTTCCTTAATATGGGCATGAAATATATTATGTGTTTAATATGAATGCCAACTAGATTAATAAATGGATTATTAATAATAGTACAATTAGCCTGCTAATTGGTTTTTGCTATTGCAAACGGTTATTGAGAAAATATCGTGGACGATGACCTAAGGCAACACACACAGTTTCTTCTACGCATCGTGTGTGATGCATTCAATAACACAAACGATAAAATTATTAATATTGTGTGTGATGGGAAGGCCATCACAAACGATTTAATGGGGAAAATTGTGTGTGATGTACCTATGAATGGAAACGTTTTCCTTGCAGCGACTGTGTGGGATGTATATACGAACGGAAACGTTTTGCGGGGACTGACTGTGTGGGATGAAATTATGACCGGAAATGATTTCACTTGTATAATTGTATTTTTAGCACTACTGTATGTATAACCATATTTGCTCGCTCGCCAGGCGCACACGACCTCATTTTGTCGGGCATGTGTGCCAGAAGGGCATATCCCCATCGGTTTCTGGGTCGTGTGGGAAGGACCCCCCTATCGTCCACACTGACTAGGTGACGGTTCCGAATGCCGTCACAAAAAGGGGTTAAAAACTGTTTGTATAGCACCGATGCGTACTAGTGCTATCTCGGATCTCCTTGACCTGCTTCTCAGCCTCCATCATTAAGTCGGTCCCAAAAATGCGGCTATCTCCGGTTTGAGACCAGTTTAGGGGAGTGCAACACTTACAGCCATACAGAGCTTCATATGGTGACATCTAGAGGCTGGTCTGGAAACTGTTGTTGTGCGAGAACTCAGCATACGGCAGACAATCCTCCCACTTGGGTCCTTGAGCCAAAGCACATGCTCGGAGCATATCTTCAAGTATTTGATTCACTCGCTCCGTCTGTCCATCGGTCTGAGGGTGATACACGGTGCTATACTTTAATGTTGTCCCCAAAGCTTGATGGGGACGTGACCAGAAGTCTGAGGTAAAGAGAGAACCTCGGTCTAACGTGATAGTCCTTGGCACTCCATGAAGACTGATGATTCTGGACACATATAGTTGTGCGAGTTGATTCGCTCGGTAGGTGGTCCGGATAAGAATGAAGTGAGCTACCTTTCTTAGCATGCCCACCACAACCCATACTACATCATCGCCTCCGTGAGTCTTTGGTAGACCGGTGATGAAGTCCATGCAGACATTGTCCCATTTCCATGGGGAACGGGTAAAGGTTGAAGAAGTCCGATGGGTTTCTGATGCTCCACCTTCACATTGTTGCAAATATCACAACAGGCGACAAAATAGAGAATGTCCTTATTCATTCCATACCACCAAAATATCTTATGAAGGTCTTCGTACATCTTAGTACCTCCTGGATGTATCGAGTACGAAGACTCGTGTGCTTCTGCCAAGATCTTCTTCCTCAAGTTTGTTTGCTTGGGGTACACAAATCCGTCCTCGAAACCTTAGCGTACCATGCTCATCCTTAGAGAAATCTTGGGTCTTGCCTTCTTACATACGTTGGACATGGTGTTGCAGGACTGAGTCATCTTGTTGGGCCATTCGGATCTCTTCTTCGAGGGTAGGGGCAACTTCCAATGCATTGCCTAGGTCATCCTCAACAATAACCAAGTTAAGCTGAGCGATCTCTTCTTGGAGTTCAGGAGGCAAGGATTCCATCAAGGCATTCAGGTTGGCTGGCTTGCGACTGAGGGCATCGGCAACCACGTTGGCCTTACCGGGATGGTAATTTATTCCATGATCATAATCCTTGACCAATTCAAGCTATCTTCGCTATCAGAGGTTCAAGTTTGGCTGGGTGAATATAAACTTGAGACTCTTGTGGTCAGTAAATATCTGACATCTTTTGCCAATGAGGTAGTGCCTCCAAATCTTCAAAGCGTGCACGACTCCTGCCAACTCCAAATCATATATTGGGTAATTTCCTTCATGGGGTCGTAACAGTCTAGATGCATAGGATACAACCTTGCCATCTTACATGAGCACACATCCAATGCCTTTTCTGGATGCGTCACAGTATACATCAAAGATGCGGTAGATGTCTGGAAGGGTCAATATAGGTGTTGACATTAGCCTGGTATTTAACTCATTGAAGCTTTTCTCACAGTCCTCAGACCATACAAACTTCTTATCCTTCTTGAGTAGTTCTGTCATTGGCTTGGCAATCTTAGGGAAGCATTCGATGAAGCGGCGGTAGTACCCACCTAATCCAAAAAACTCCAGATCTCAGTCACGGTCGTGGGTGCTTCCCATTCAAGCACGTCCTTCACTTTGCTTGGATCCACGGCTATGCCTTCTATTGACAGAATATGCCCCCAAAATATGAATTGTTTGAGCCTAAATTCACACTTGCTGAGTTTCACATATAGCTGATGGTCACAGAGCCTCTGCAAGGCTCTAAGATGTCCCTTGTGCTCTTCTTCACTCTTTGAGTATATGAGGATGTCATCAATGAAGATCACCAAAACCTACCCAAGAAGTCCATGTATACTTTATTCATCATATGCATGAAGAAGGCGGGGGAGTTGGTGAGGGCGAATGACATGACCATATATTCGTAAAGACCATATCGAGTGGTGAACACGGTCTTAGGAATATCTTCCTTCTTGATCTTGAGTTGGTGGTATCCGGTCCTCAAATCAATCTTGGAGAACACTTTTGCCCCACGGAGTTGGTCGAATGAATCATCAATCCTCGGAAGTGGATATTTGTTCTTGATAGTGACATCATTCAACTGATGGTAATCCACACACATTCGGAGACTGGGGTCTTTCTTGTCCACGTATATTGCGGGCGATCCCCATGGTGAAGAGCTTGGGTGGATGTATCCTTTCTGAAGAATCTCATCAGGATGTTTCTTCAGCTCCGCTGACTCGGATGAAGGCATCTGGTAATACTTCTTGTATATAGGTGCGGTCCCGGGCACAAGATCAATTGCAAACTCAAGCTCTCGGTTAGGTGGCATTGCTGGTAATTCCTCAGGAAATACATCTGGAAACTCACTAACCACAGGAATTAGATCCAATTCTTCAGCTACATCTGTGAAGACCATTTCTTTCTTGGGTATGCTTCTTCGAGCAAAGAATTGTGTGGTCTGACCTTCTGGACTTGTCATGGTGACTTCTCTGGTCACACAGTTGATGCATACTTGATGTCGGGTCAACCAGTTCATTCCCAAAATAATATCCAACTTGGCAGACTCAATGACTATCAGAGGAGCTAGGAGGATGGCTCCCTTGATGTCAATCTCCAAATTTTGACAGGCCAGATTGCTTTTGAGCATGGATCCCGGGGATTGTACCATCATACTCTTTCCC
The DNA here is from genome assembly GCF_018294505.1 of Triticum aestivum. Lineage (NCBI taxonomy): Eukaryota > Viridiplantae > Streptophyta > Magnoliopsida > Poales > Poaceae > Triticum > Triticum aestivum. The sequence continues at coordinate 620,927,914 of NC_057810.1, read as the reverse complement.
AAAATCAAACAAGGAAACATGTTTTGGCAACAAAACTCCATGAAATAAAAGAGTGGGAAGCTCCAGAGTCAAACTAAATTATTGCATGTATGCTATTAACAGGAAACATACCAATGACAACTTCCGGGTCCTCTTGGGCTTCGTTCGCGGAGAGGTGCTGAACTTGCCCTTTGATGGTCTTCTGGCCAGGGTATGGTCCCATGTGGTTGACTTACGGCTTGGATGGAGCATTCGACTTGCTGCTCTTGGGGCACTGTCTGGCATAATGTCAAATTTGCCCACAATTGAAACACGAATTGTTACGCTGACAATCTTTGCTGCCAACTAGGCTGGTACTCAACCCGAGTCTAATGCCAAGTGTGGGTCTTCTGCACTGGTTGTCCATCCTTCTTGGGCTCAAATTTGCGTTTATGATTATTATAGGCGGGCTTATTGTCCTGAACAAGCTTGTGATCCCTTTTTGCAATCAGGGCTTTGTTTACCAGAGTCTGGAATCCGGAAAATCAAGCATACTAAGAGTGCATCTGAGGTGTTGATTCAGTCCTCCAAGGAATCTGTAAATCTTTCTCTCTTCAGTGGCCACGTCATACAGTGAATAGCGAGCCAAATGATTGAACTTGTTCAAGTACTCAGCGACGGATAAGTTGCCTTGTGTGAGAGCTAGGAACTCATGTTGTTTAACTTTCAGGATACCGGTTGTGATGTGGTACGTGCGGAATTTTTCCTTGAACTTATCCTATGTAATTTCTTCATCTGTTGGCCACATGGCTTTAGTATTGTCCCACCAAATAACTGTGGCTCCTTCCAGATAGTGGGCTACAAATGGAGCCTTATCACCTTCTTGTGTGCGAGCAATATCCAATTTCTTTTCAATGGTTCTTAGCCAGTCGTCCGCTTCCATTACTACAAAAAAAGACACATCTGTGACAGTTTGGGCCGAACAGAATTTTTTTCTGTCATACTTATGACACTTCTATGACGCTAATTGTGACAAAACCCGGTATCATCATAGATGTGGTGGGATCCTACTTCTATGACAAAAAATCATGATAGAAAATGGGCTTTTCGTCCTGGGCGGGACAGAGACGCAGCTGCGTGACATTCTTTGGGCCGTCCATGACGGAAAAAACCATGGTAGAAGCAAGGGCGAGGAAAATATCAGGGAGTTCCCGGTTACGGTGGGCGGTCGGGAGCCAAACGATGCGTGTTTCTCTTGTACCGTACGCGCGTGGGTGCGGGGCGTTGGTCTCTAACTGAACCCGAGCAAGGCGTTGGGCTCTAACTGAACCTGAGCGATTGCAGTAGCTACGTTACTGAACCTGAGTGATTCCTTCGCTATTGCTGCTAACTGAAGCCGATTGAACCCTGCTGCCTCCTTCCCTTGATGAACAGTGAGCATTGTTGGGGGGGTTTGGATGAACAGTTCCTAGTGGGGGTGGATGAATAGGACCCTGTGGTGTTGCCTCTGGATGAATAGGACCACGATCGAGCCGGTTGGGGCTGGATGAACAGGACCCCATGGAGGGCTGGATGAACAGGACGACCCCGTGGAGGGCTGGACGAACAGTAGCCCGTGGAGGGGTGGTTGAACAGGACCCCATGGAGCGGGCTGGTTGAATAGTAGCCGGTGGAGTAGCGCGTGATGAAGGCTGGATGAACAGGAGCCCGTGGATGCACAATCGCAGGTGGAGGCTGGAGGAGGTCGACGGTGGATGAACAGTAGCCCGTGGAGGCTGGAGGAGGTCGATGGTGGAGATGAACAGTATCCCTTGGAGTCCCGTTTTGCGGTATGCCACACCCCTCCCGATGAACATGACCCCCGTTTTGACTGTAGCGTTCCAACACAAGTCTGTTTCCTCCATTTTGCGGTACGCCACTCCTCTCCCGACCAACAGGACCCTGTTTCGATCGTAGGAGGTCTAACAGAAGTCCATTTCCTCTATTTTGCGGTATGCTAGACCCCTCCTGATGAACAGGACCCTGTTTCGACCGTGGCCGGTCGAGCACAAGGCCGTTTTCTCCGTTCTGCGGTACGCCAGGCCTCGTTCCATCAGTTGTTCCGTCCAAACCCTCCCGATGAACACGACGGTGCATTCCGTTCTGGCCCAGCCGGTTGGCTCCCCATGAACACGATGACGATGCAGTTTCTCCATTCCGACCAGCCATGTACACGAGCCCTGGCCGTACGTATGTGTGATTAGGCGTTCGAGACCCCGCCCATATGTACGTACGTGGCCGTACTTTCTTGCACCCGTGCCACTGTACATACGTGTATATGCTACGTGCACGCCTCTACTACAACACGTGCGCGCCTCTACTATGACACGTGTGTGCCTCTACATCGACCAGTATGTACGTACACGTTCGTGACTAGAATGACAATGATATGTATGCTTCGACCAGGTGGGTCCCGACTGTCAGGCACATCCTTGCGTGCGAAGATGTAGCTGGTGGGTCCCAGCAGTCAGGGGGGGAAATGTTTTTTTCGTGAAATACGGTGGCACGTCCGGTGGGTCCCAGCTGTCAGGTGGAGGAATCATTATTTTCCATGCAACAAGGCGACACTTCCTTGCTACGGCCGAGGACCCAGCTGTCAGCCTCTCCACGTATAGTGCTCTTCCGATGGAAGTCGTTCCTTAACCATGTTGACCACGCTGCGCCGAGAGCACCAGGGCGGTGGATGACGGTGAGGCCTAGGAAGGGGACACGGAGCCGGGGAAGACACGGCAGTGGATGCCCACGCGGAGAGCAGTACGAGGGTTAACTAGTTCGGCTTGGGTGTGAGTCTGTCGTCGCCGCAGAATAACAGGGGGTGCGGGTGAGTGGAGGGATGGCCTGGCCTGCGGTGGGAGTAGTAGGGGCGTTGAGGCCTCCGCGACAGCACAGCTAGCCATGGGAGGCAGGAGCAGGCGGCACAACCGGCGTTGCTTTGGGCGACTGGAGCAACAAGACCAGAGGTTGAAGAAGCACTATGACCGTTGGATGGACTTCGTACGGTCACTGGAGCTAGAATCGTTCATATTGACTAAGTTGACAAAGCCCTCAGCCCCCGTCAACTTAGTAGGACCACAAGTCAGCCTCCCACTATGTTGGGTCCCAGCTAGCACGGGGAGTATTCATTTTTTTTGTGCGTAATAAGGAGGCACTTCCTTGCGTGCGAAGATATAGCTAGTGGGTCCGACCTGTCAGCGGGGGGAACGTTTTTTCGTGAAATACAGAGGCCATTCCAGTGGGTCCCAGATGTCAGCTGGAGGAATCATTATTTTGCGTGTAATAAGGAGGCATTTCCTTGTGTGCGGCCGTGGACCCAGCTATCACCCTCTCCACGTATAGTCCAGGTCTGATGGAAGTCGTTCCTTGATCACATTCACCATGCCGCGCCGAGAGCACCAGGGTGGTGGACGACGGCGAAGCCTAGGAAGGGGACGCAGAGCTAGAGAAGACGTGGTAGTGGATGCCCACGCAGAGAGGAGGATGAGGGTTCACTGGTTTGGCTTTGGTGTGAGGCTGCCATGGCCGCAAAATAACAGGGGGTGTGGGTGAGTGGAGGGATGGCCTGGCTAGCGGTGGGAATGGTAGGGGACGGTGAGGCCTTCGTGGCAGCACAGCCTGCCATAGAAGGTAGGAGCAGGCGGCACGACCGGCGCTACTTTGGGCGGCTGGAGCAAGAAGACCAGAGGTTGAAGAAGCAAGACGGCCGTTGGATGGACATCGTACGGTCACTGCAACTAGAACCATTTACATGGACTAAGTTGACAAAGCCCTTGGTATGCGTTAACTTAGTAGGCCCATAGGTCAGCCTCTGAAACGGTGTGCCCTAGATGTCAGGGGGAGGAATCATTTTTTGGGCGGCTGAAGCTAGAATATCCGAGATTGAAGAAGAAGCACGACATCCGTTGGATAGACATCCAACGGCCACTGCTGCTAAAACCGTGTGTTGACTATAAGTTGACAAAGCCTTGCATATGCGTCAACTTCTTTTTTTTAGGGGACGCGTCAACTTAGTAGGCCCACAAGTGTGTGGCAGGGAACTTATAGCCCATTTGCGATTTGTAAGAATGTACATCCCATTTTTGAGTTCTAATGGAATTTACTACAGCCCATTTACAGTTTGTTAAAAGTACAGCCCATTTTCTAGTTAGGACAATGATTAATAATTTCAACCAACCGTTCAAGACAGAATTCAATAAAAATTTCCCACATTTTGATAGGACCCAAAATATTTTTATCCCGAAATTTCTAGTCAGATTAAATATAAATTTGTATTACGTAAAAATCCAACGAAACATTGCGCGCGCAACAATTAAAAATTAAAAATTTCAAAATCCAAAAATAATATTTTATAAACTAAGTACGTGTTTGGTGCATTTTTTATAGTTACTGCCCAGTTTTTATAATTACATCCCATTTATTATTTCTTAAAGCCCATTTTCCTATTAAGCCTAATGCATCCCTCCTAGGAATGATTTGCAGCCCAGCGGGGCGGAGAATAACAAGTTGACCTTGCCTGGGTATTCCTCAAAAAACGTATAGCTGGGCTAGCCATTTTCATCTTGAAAAAAATTAATATCTGGGCTGGATATCTGGCCTGGGCTAGACGGGGCCACAGCCCGCCCAGGTAATACCCTGCTCTCCTCTGAACAACAACGAAAACATCGCTCAAGAAAAACTCTGCAGTGCTCATGCCTCAAAAACACAAATGCTGCTTGAGCTGCTTGGTGCCAGCTGTCGGTCGCACCTTGTGTTTATATTGACTATATAGGTTGACATGTTGTGGGACCGTGATGTGAGGAAACCAATAGGAAGAAAAAAAAATATAGTTGTACATAATAAGGAGGCACTTGCGAACATACGGCTATGGTCCTAGTGGGTCCCTACTGTCATCCAGTCAAAATAAAGTAATCTCCTGAATCCTCATGTTCGTTGACCATGTTAACAATGCTCAGCACGACGGTGAGCGCAACAACTTGAAGGACGACGGAGAGGGCCTCGCGAGCCCTACAGATGGTCTGATACAGCGCCCGCTGCTCATTCAGGAAGCCAGGATCATCAGACACCTATGAGCACCTTCGAGAGACTAAGACGGCATGAAATGGTAAGGACGTGCTTGGGAGCTCTGGTTTATTTCACACCTTTATTAAGATACAAGTGTAATTTACTCATCATCGGAAACAACGCATAAAATATAGGCATAATGAAACCAAGGGCCCGAGGTCTATAAGTAAAACCAACGGGTTACGCATGTAATTTGAGAGACCAGTGTACATTTTACTAGTCGAAATCGACCAACCAAGTGCTTCACCCGAGACCATCTGCTTTTATTTACAAGCTTCAGTTTTACAAGCGGTTTTGGTTAGAAAACGACGATCCAATCCCGGCCTAAGATAATGAGTTGGTTGGAAGATCATATGGTTTCACGTCTAACCTACCCGACTTGTCGTATAGGCTATGAATGAAACATAAGACGATGAACTTCTTAAGCACGGAAACAACAGAAGAGGATGATCTTCTTAACAAGCAAATCACTGGCATTAGATCAACATGCAAAACAATATGAAGCATTATTCTCAGGAGGCACGGTGAACAGCTTGTGATGCCGCATGCCATAACATTCCAAGCTCAACTTTGCAATCACACACAAGGCCTGGCATTACATAGACAATATTCAGAACAAACTCTTAAAATACCTTACATAAGTCAACATTCATGTGACTATGCATCTCAGCAGAGTAACTATTTACTTTTAAACTGAACACAAGAATAGGGAAAAATGATCGAGAATGATCACAGCAAAGGGCATCCCACTCAAAAATATCAAATGCATGTCTTCTGACTAACATCAATTAGCAAATTTTGACAAAGTTTTCCAATTCCAATATATTAAACTAATGTCTTGCTAACATCAATGATTAAACTTTGATAAACTTTTCCCATTCAAAATATGTAATGCCTATGATCGTGGAATGGGTAGGGTTTTTCATCAGTTTGTCAGCTGATAGTCCGTTGGCTCAAGGTGACAACGAATGCTTAGAGAACCATTTGATGTATTGTGCATGATGAAGTATTATGGAGGACACAAACCATCTCAACATTTTGTGCAGTTCCACTAAAATCAAGCTGAGCATCCCTGTGGATTTCGTATTTATATGCTGAAAAAACAAAGACACATCAGCCCACACATGAATATTGGCCCCAGTGTCAACCCACCAATCGGTGGACTAGCAAACTGAAAGTACGGTAAACAGATTACCATACCTAGATGCCCCATCATTGTTGCTTAGAATGACATTGACAGACTTGGGAGTCATGTCATGGCTTCTTCTACTTGTTTAGGCACTTTTTGCCCAGTGCACTCCATGTGTTGTAGAGTTGCCTATGCTCTCTGCAGACTAGTCATGTCACCAGCGTCTACTAATACTCTGTAAAGCTTCTCAATCATTCCTTCTGTAATGTAGCGCAAACAATGACTGCTTCTTTCTGCAAAGTGGAACGACCAACTGGACCCAGTAATGCAGCAGCTCACCTTGGACACATTGGCTCCTTTTGTGGAGTTCAACTAAAATCAAAGTCAGAATAAAACCGAGCTTTAATTTTGATATCCCTGTAAGCAACAATAGGTATAAGGGAAACAATTACTGAGAAATAGCGGTTGATGACTTGTACTCCCAGAAGAAAAACATCTACTGATCTACCTTATCTTAATGGAAAACAAATCAGGAGAGTAGCAATTCTCCATCAGTGTGATTCATTCATATTGACTGAGACATTATCTTAACAATGCCTTGTTTCAACATGTATAAAGACCGACAAAGAAGAAAAGTACCATTCCTAAAACAACGCGACTGATTCATTTTAATAGAGACATTATCTTAAAGATACCTTGGTTAAACATGTAGAAAGAACTCCAAAGCAGGATAGTACCATTCCTAAAACAATGCGACTGATTCGTTTTAATAGAGGCAAAAAAGGAATCAATTACTGGCCAATAAAGGAGGATGAAACATGCGGCCACAAAAATGGTAATCCCACCAATCCCTAACAAGTGTTGCAGTTTTGAACTAAGATTTAGTAGTTAATTAATTTTGAAAGTGGCATTGCTTAATTTTACCAGCGGCATTAGATTAACAAAAAGCATAAACAGTTCCAGGGAGAGTGGGCGCAATAGCAACATGTGCTTCCATCTACTTATAAAGGGGGTGATGGAGAGTTTTGTTGTAACAAAGGAACAAGCATCATGTCTGGGTTGGAACAATTTTTGCTCACTTAATGGTAAAAGACAGCAGTTCAATAGCTTCAATTCAACATTTATCCAAAATAGTACCAATACAAGTAGCACAACATCTCAAAGCACACTGCAGCATCATGTGGATGAAAGTTGGTACTAACCTTTCTTGACCAAGATTTGAAACAGCTCGTGAGGAGGACTTGAAAGAAATACCAACACATATATGAAATCTCGATCTCTTTTTGTGTAGTTCCACCAAAAATTAAGCAAAGTCGCCGGTGTGACATTCAAGTTGAACTGCACAAAACACTCTTAGGGCCAGTTCTTTTGGCAGCTTAAAAAATAAGCCGCCTCTTCCCCGGGTTTTCCCATAAGCCGTCTCTCTTATTCATTGGGGCTTCTAAACTAGTTATGGAATAACTAATTTAGAAGTCTTAACAAATTTTAGGGGTGGCTTATTTTTTAAGCTGGGGAGAGCCAGCTTATTTTTTAAGCCGCCCAAAAGAACTAGCCCTTAAAACATAAGTGTTTCGCATACCGAAGCAAAATGTCGCAATAGCAACAAGTTGAATAGATACCCATGTTTTAACAGAGGCAAAAAAATGAAACAATTACTTGTCGATAAAGGAGGATGAAACAAACGGCGACAAAAAGAAGCATCTAAGTTATCTTGATGGAAAACAAAGTATGATAGTAGAATTTCTAAAATGGTTGCATTGATTCATATTAATAGTGACATTCTCTTAGAACAACATTTGTTAAAAACATGTAATTTACTTTTAATAGTGGCATTGCTTCAATTTTCCGCCGGCATTCTTAGAATAACAACAACAAAATAGTTGTATGGGACATGGGACATGCTAGCACCATGTGCGTCCACACGTATAAATGGGTGATGCAGAGTATGTAGCCAAGCAGCATATCTACTTTGGGCCCATATTTGTTCTCTTTGAACCTTTTGCCTATGTGAGGGTAGCAAATCTAGTCCTACACAAACTACCCGACCCCCCAGTTTTGGGTTACCCCCCTTTTCCCTTTTCGACCAACAAAGTGGCTGGATAGCCAGTCTATACTACTTTCCCTTCCTCCTTTCCTCATTAAACCACGTTCTAGATTCATGCTCCACCCCACCGCACCCTTCTTTCCTCTTTGAACCAAGACCTAGATTCGACTATAGAATCAAAAAAGATCTGCATGTAGCTAGAGCAATGGCGGTTTCAAAGAAACTTATACCTTAGGGTCGTCGGGATGTGGCAAGGCGTGCAACGGGAGGCCGTATCTGCCCACACTACGTATGGCAGCGAGGAAGAAGGGATCGGTGGTCCTCCCGCATAGGCGCTGGGTGAAAGAGAACAACGCGGTTGGGAGTCGACTGCCTCCCTCGCCGAAGGCAATAGAGTGAATGCTGCTCCTCCTCCCCTTCCCGGTGCGACGAGATCCGTACGCCTCCTTCACCAGTTGTGAGGGGGGAGAGAGAGACAAGAAGCCAATGCAGTCCTATTTAGATCTGGTGAAGAGGGTGAGAGACTGTGAATATAGCAAACCCTATGAAAGGAACGCTGAGCCTCCAGCATGTATATATATATATGTAGTGCAGCGAGAGTGTGGAGAGTGCAAACCCTAGAGAACAAGCACTGAGGCTCCAGCTTATATATATATATATATATATATATATATATATATATATATATATATATATATATATATGTAGTACGGACTGAGCTCCGGTGCCTTAACTGCACCTACTTTTGGCTGTATGACAGGTGGGCCAGCCACATTTTGGGCCCACCTGTCATAAACCCAAAGGCAGGTGCACTAAGTCAATGAAGCTGCGCCCATATAGTACTCCCGTATACGACTAATATATAGTGGAGTGGTTTTCTTATTCTCTCCATAACAATCATTTTAAATTGTGTAAGTACGAAATGAAACTCTTTATTTAACGTACCAGTGAAGAAAACTACTACTTCCGATGAACTAACGATCCACGCGTCTTGCGGTCGCACTTCCTGTCCTTCACGTGCGGTACACTACCCTCCCTTAAGTGAACAACCACACATGCGCCAAATTATCAGATACGTGTGAGAGTGTGTACAAATAAAGAATTTTAATTTCAATTATCAGAAAGGTTTGAGAGTATGTACAATTTGCCCTCTCTAATAATTATGGTTCGTTGTGTTCGGCCTAAACTTGGTCAAACTTTACAAAGTTTGACGTCAGTCAAATCTAATATGCGGAGTAAATAAAAATGGAGGGATACTACGTCCATCCAGGTTTTTAGTCCACGCCATTTTTTAATCAAAGTTAATAGTTGGACAAATAAAATTACAGGGGAGCTGGAGACAAAGTTGTCAGAAGGCTTAGAAATCAATACAAAACTTATGCTCTTAGTACCAACGTCGATCCTTCTTCGAGGAAACATTTGGTTCATAGCCAATTGTGTGATAAAATTGCACCAACGTGAAAGACGACTGCGTCTCCAATGCAACCAAGGTGAACTGATGAAGGATATCATCTTTGTGGTAACAAGCAAAGAGCACTGATGGAAGACAGCTTGTTTCTCATTGAAAATCGATCAGCTTCACCAGACGATGCAACCATGAGGCGCAACCATGAACATCGATAGGTTGTCGTGGTGATGCATCATCCATTTGGCATCTAGTTTGGGTGAGGCACCTATGAAGTTCGACAAATCCTCACTGTGGTCTGTTTCTTGTCAGTAATCAAGATCGAGGAAGGAAGAACCACGTGGTAGAGGAAAGTGAGGCGGAACAACAATGGCCATCCAATTTTGTGAAGTTCCAATAAAATTGAGGAAGACATGCCCGGGTATGGAGACACGCATCGTTGTTTCCAAAAATATAAAAAAGGGATATAGTGTTGTTACTTTATTTTGGCAGTGGTACAACGACATCTCAATTGTCAATAAGAATTAATGAAAAGTACACCAACAAATAGAAGCATCATGATTATCTTGATGGGAACTAAACCAGGATACCCGAGAAAAAAGCATTTCTTCATTTAACCAGTGATAGTATTAGATTAGCAGTAGCAATAGGAGCATATGGACAATGACCGCATAGCCACCATGTACTTTTTGTCCAAACAACATGTATACGTCCATCGAGGCATAAATCAGGACAACTTTTTGAGTGACATTTCCTCTATAATAGTAGGTGATGTTGGACCATCCGACGAACCCTAGCTACTATACATGGGGAGCTGGGGAGTAGTTGCATAGAAGAAAACCCGCATGCAGCGACCTGGGGAGCTGGACCAGTACAAGAAGTTATACCTCAGGTGGGCGAGATGTCGCTTAGGCGGCGAGCGGGATCTACCCACACGACGGCAGCGAACAAGGGCGTGGAGGACCTTCGTCCGCACCAGCGCCGGCTTTGAGAGGGCGGTGCACATCGGCTTCCTCCATCGTCAACGGCGACAATGTCAATGTTGCACCTCCTCACCTCCCGCAGCGGACGGGATTTGGCTGGATCTGTGACCATGGTGAGGAGAGAGATAGATTGGACACTGTCGTCTTGTATTGATATGGAGAGGGTGAGAGAGCGAGATGTGAGAAACCCTATCAAACAAGAGGCTATAATGGAGTAAAAAAATCTCTCCATAGCAGTGGTTTTGAATAGAATACGCATGTTCCCAGAAAAAAGAAACAAAAACTGGCGAACAATTTTTTAACGTACCAAAAAAGAAAACTCGACCAAAAATACGCCCCCGCTTCCAGGTCGCGAGAGTCGTCGTGCACACACACATAGACATAGACATGCATATTCGGGTTTAATTAAAATTCCATTTCCATCTCCATCTCCAATCATATTTGTCCAACTGGAACATTATTTACGTTGTTAATTATATACGCAACAATATTAACGTACACCATCTCTTGTTTGCGGGCGTCCGGACCGCTGGCACAGCCGCTCCTGACCAACCCGAACCCTCTTGTCACGCCCAAGATGCGACCCTATCCTAAAGGAACTCGAAGGTCCCACCAAGGATAGAAGCGCATCTTGAAGACGCTTTTGCAAGGTGGATATCATTACATCAACATTACATAATAGTGGGGATACATCCAATACATCCAATGACACATGAATACAACAATATATCATACATAAGAGCAACATCCGACTACGGATGAAACACAAACAGAAACTCAAACGACATCCACCCTGCTAGCCCAAGCTGCCGACCTGGAACCTATCCCCTGATCAAAGAAGAAGCAGAAGAAGAACTCCAAAACAAGCAAACATCGCTCTCGCGTCATGATCATCGCATAACCTATACCTGCAACTGTTGTTGTAGTAATTTGTGAGCCACGAGGACTCAGCAATCCCATTACCATGGTATCAAGACAGGCAAAGCTTAAAGGGTAAGGAAGGGGTAAAGTGGTGAGGTTGCAGCAGCGACTAAGCATGATATGGTGGCTAACATGCGCAAATAAGAGCGAGACGAGAAGCAACGGAACGGTCGTGAAGCTAGCAATGATCAAGAGGTGATCCTGAACTCCTGCTTACGTCAAACATAACCCAAAACAGTGTTCACTTCCCGGACTCTGCCGAAAAGAGACCATCACGGCTACACACGCGGTTGATGCGTTTTAATTCGGATCTGGTGTCAAGTTATCTACAACCGGACATTAACAAATTCCCATCTGCCACATAACCGCGGGCACGACTCTTGAAAGTTTATACCCTGCAGGGGTGTCCCGACTTAGCCCATCACAAGCTCTCACGATCAACGAAGGATATTCCTTCTCCCAGGAAGACCCCCGATCAGACTCGGAATCCCGGTTACAAGATATTTCGACAATGGTAAAACAAGACCAGCAAAGCCGCCCACTGTGCCGACAAATCCCGATAGGAGCTGCACATATCTCGTTCTCAGGACAACAACGGATGAGACTAGTTACGAGTAAAACCAGTCCACAAGTTTCCCCAAGGTGGCCCCGCAGGCAGCTCAGTTCGGACCAACACTCGAAGGAGCACTAGCCCGGGGGGGTTAAAATAAAGATGACCCTTGAGTCTGCAGAACCCAAGGGAAAAAGGCTTAGGTGGAAAATGTTAAAACCAAGGTTGGGCCTTGCTGGAGGAGTTTTATTCAAAGAGAACTGTCAAGGGTGTCCCATAAATCAGCCAACCGTGTAAGGAACGCAAAATCAAGGAACATAACACCGATATGACGGAAACTAGGGCGGCAAGAGTGGAACAAAACACCAGGCATAAGGCCGAGTCTTCCACCCTTTACCAAGTATATAGATGCATTAATTTAATAAGAGATATTGTGATATCCCAACATAATCCTGTCCGTCATGGAGCAATCTTCCACTTCACCTGCAACTAACAACACTATAAGAGGGGTTGAGCAAAAGCGGTAACATAGCCAAGCAACGGTTTGCTAGGAAGGGTGAAAAAGGTTAGAGGCTAACATGGAAATTTGGGAGGCTTGAAGAGTAAAATATAGGTAGCGCAGCATAGCGATAGAACGAAGCAACTAGCATAGTAATGATAGTAGTGAGATCAAAGGTAGCGGTCATCTTGCCTAAAATCCCGCAAGGAAGAAGAACGAGTCCATGAAGAAGATGAATGGGAGAAGACGACCCAAGCGTAGACGAACGACTCCTCACGATCGCAACGAAACAGGGACTATCGAGAAGAAGCACAACCGGAAAGAAGCAAACAACAAGGTAAACACACAACACATATACAAGACATGATGCACAACGAGGCATGATGCAAGACATAACTACATGAAGCTACTCATGGCAAGAGATGATGCAAACAAGAGCAACACATCAAGGCAAGTTTAAATGAGGCCGGGAACAACATATAACTAATCCGGTAAGTCCCCATATGCAAATTTCGAAGTTGGTACAGATCTGAATAAACCTTATGTTCAAGTTGTTAAATAACAAGTTAAGATGCACCAAGAAGATCTACACAAAATTCTAAAGTTACATATAAAGTTCATTTAGTTCGGAGCTACGGCCTAGAAGATATAAGCAAAACAAGTTAAACACGGCATTGATGCAAAATGCATTCAAACATCAAGAAAACACACCAAAACAAGGATGCAACATGATAATATGAAACTACATGCAAAACTAAGCAAGTTTCATATAGAGCACACTCAAAACGGAGCAACGGTTCAACACATACACTCCAAACATGATATAACAACAATCTGTCCAAAATAGCAACTAGGCATCTAGCAAGCATCAAAACAATATGCTACAGAACCTCAACAGGAAAAAAAGCCATGGTCATGATGTACAAATGAATCTTAACAAAACATGAACACTGAGCTATCTCCATAAATCACTAGAACATGCTCAAAAGGACATGGCAATATTGCAAATTATAACAGTTTCAGACTTGGCAGAAATAATATCAGGTTGCAATGTTTAGGGCTATCCAAAAACATGTTACAGGAACTTATCATGGCAAACAAAGGCATGGCATGCTAATATTGAAGACAAAGAACAAATCTCCCTTACTGAAGTAATTCCAAATATCAACAGAAAAGATGGTATCATCCATGCAAACATCGCAAATGATATGACAGATTCATACATGGCAGGAACAACAATAAGTAGGCATGTTGATGAGCCTGTACCACTCACCATAGAGCAATACATGGCATGGCAAGGTGACCAACAGTAATATGGAATGTTTATGAAGCTAAACATGGCAAGATCAAGTTCATAGGGTTCATGGATCACTAGCAAAGCTCGTGGCAAAACTGAACTTAATGCTAACAGGCTGACAGAAACATTATTTAGCAAGTTTGGAGCAAGCTAACAACAAGTTACAGCAGGCTATAAATGCAACCAGGGGCAAGAATGGATAAAGCATGATATGTATAACAAAACATCCTTAGCGAACATCTCCCGATTATGCATAGAATGACTTGTAGCAGCAGGTTAACATAGCATCAGGATATAGCAGATTCAGCCTAACAAACCAGTAACAGCAAGTACCCTACTTAACAAGCTCGCTCACTACAAGACTCACAAAAATACATGGATTGCTCCACAGTAAAGACGGCATGATGTAGGTCAAAACTTATGTAGACATCAAGCTCATAGAATGCACACACAAAACGCAATGAAAAAGACAAATCACCAAGTTATAATAGTTTCAGCAGGTTAACATCATATAGCACTCTTGAAACGATGATAAGGGCATCAAGATGGACTCAAACAAACATCGGATAATGGAATTAAATGAAATGCATATCCCGGTGAAAATTTTGATATCTCATATATGCAAAACGGAGCTACGGATGATGAGTTATGGCATGTTGAACAGAGGAACACAAAGTTGCAGAAACAGGACTTAGAGAAAATCGAGGCAACCTCAGATCTAGGGTTTCCAGCACAAATCCCGAGGTTCGCCGGAGCAGTGGACTGGGAGGCGGCTGGCGGGGTCGGAGAGGTGCGGATCCGGGCGCGGCCGACGAGGGGGCGGCGCTGGGGGCGAGGGCTGGCCCTCCGGCAACGGGAGGAGGTGGCGCCGGGCTTCTCCGTTGGCCGGTCCGGCGACGGGCGCCAGCAGACGAAGCTCCGCAGCAAGGGGCAGCGAGGGAAGACGGGGCGCCGCCGGCGACAGGAGGCGCGAGCGAGGCTCGGGGTCCAGCGCGGCGGCGGCGGGTCCGACCGGGAGGCGCGGCGGCGCGGGAGACCGGCCGACGGGGCGAGGCGCGC